>NW_015174277.1:1349989-1450004 GCF_001447785.1 Gekko japonicus
CCGGTATTGGGGCTTCCCAAGAGTAAAAGGCAGCACCTCTGGCAACAGAAGGTGGTTCTCTCTGGTTATTGGGGAAGTATCTCTCTTAGTAGAAAAAGACAGCAGCCCCAGAAAGCAGGCCTGGGGGGTTAATCTGGCCTGGGGGGTTATTCTAGCCTAGGCCAGAGTAACCCCGGGGTTTATCTGGCCCGGGGGTGAATGGGGGGGTTATTCTAGGCTAGGCCAGAGTAACCCCGGGGTTACTCTGGCCGGGAGGTGAATCTGGCCTGTTACAGCTGGCCAGATTAACCCGGGGTTACTCTAGCCTAGGCCAGAATAACCCCTCCGGGGTTATTCTAGGCTAGGCCAGAGTAACCCCAGGGTTACTCTGGCCGGGGGGTTAATCCGGCCTGTTACACCGGTTCTCCCAGATTAGAGTCTGCACACTTAACCACTACTCCAAACTGGCTCTGACATGGTGTATAATAATGCTGACATGGGGAGGAGGAGCCTCAGCATTGACTCCTCCCACATGTTTAGGATTTCTGAATTTTAAATTGCTTTCCTAATGCTGCAAGAAGGGATTACTGAGAAACAACTTCCTTCTCCATTCACTCACCATCCTCTTTTAGGACTTGCTCTGAAAAAAGTATTCATGCCTTGACACTCTCTTGTGAATGTTAATTACTCCTAAGGGGGGGAATATTTTTATTAACACTGTAAAGGCCTGGATCACCATGTCTTCCTGGTTTTAATGCTGAGCCATATCCCTTTTTAAAACAAAAATTAACCCAGAAATACTAACACACAGGGATGGATTCAGCCAGATTTTTCTTAAAATCATACCTAACTCCCCTTCTTACCACAGCCCCCATCCCACATGCGCCCAATGATTCCCAGCATAACCTTTTCGGTGGTCAGAGGGGATCCTTCCTTTCTTTCTCTCCAGCAAAAACTGGCTTGCTGGATCCAACAATTTATCTGATCCCACACAAATCAGCTTTAAGTTTATTTTACTCTTTTGTAAAAAGGTAAAGGTTCCCTTGCTCGAAAGCCAGTCGAATCCGACTCTAGGGTTGCGGTGCTCCTCTCCGTTTCAAAGCTGAAGAGCCAGCGCTGTCCGAAGACGTTTCCGTGGTCATGTGGCCGGCATGACTAAACACCAAGGCGCACGGAACGCTGTTACCTTCCCACCGAAGTGGTCCCTATTTATCTACTTGCAATTTCTTGCTTTCGAACTGCTAGGTTGGCAGGAGCTGGAACTAGAGACAGGAGCTCACCCTGTCTTGCGGCACCCGGGTCTTGAACCGCTGAACTACTGACCTTCCACAGCCTGCAGTTCAGCGTCTTAACCACTTGAGCCACCGCAGCTCCATTTTGTAATTAAATGCTTTATCTGAGATCTTCCCCCCACCCTACAGGGCTCTCCGTTTACCATATTACCTTTTATGGCAAATAAGTCTCCCTCCCCCACTGTCCTATAACAGCATCAGAGTGCATATATTTGCATTATTTATATGGTCCCTTGCAATGTTCCCTCTAAACTGTGTGGTCTTGTGAGCAAAAATTCCACTTCGTGAGCTACTGGCATTAACGTTGTGAGCAAGTGATTTGGCTAATGTATAATTTACTTTGCTCTGGAGCATTCCTTCCTGAGCTAAAAAACTGTGAGCCAGCTCACCCTAACTCAGCTTAGAGGGAACACTGGTCCCTTTATATGCTACCATTATCTATATGCTCCCTAGCAAGTTACTAAAGAAGAATCCAAAACATAATGTTTCATTTAATAAAATTAGTAGCAGGATGGGGGGGGTGTAAAATAAAATAACCACACACACTTAAAAAAAACCTCTCTCTCCCTTTTGGTTTTTGAAGAATAAAATATTACTTGTGGAGAACACACTGTGCTAAGCAGCAGTTTAGGCAGCTACAGATATTTTATGGTTTCATGTGTCATGTTAATACTTATGCTTTGCTTCAGTTATGTTCTTTAGACTTCTGGTTGGTTCTACATCCCAAATCCTATTTTATCCTTTACTGAACGCTCCATCTTGTTGATTGTATTGAGTCACTCTGTGTAATCTGCCTTGAGTCCCAGTGAGAAAGGGAGACTATAAATAACGTAAGTAAATAAATAAAGATATGTCCATATGTCCGTGTAGGCCCCTGAGTATTAATGCCAGTAGTGCCGATTCCATATTTTTATTTCATTTTTATTCTACTGTGCATAGGGTGCTTTGCAAAAGATACTCTCAATGGACCCATTCCTTGACATCGACTATTCACAACTGCCCTCTCCCTTTGTCCAATTCTCACTGCTGCCCAGAGAGTGAGGAAAACAGAGATAACTATAACTTCTCGCTCCTGTCACTGCTCACTTGGTCCAAAAAGTCAGGCATCCAGGCAGTAACTTCAGACAGAGGATGAAGCAAGAGCAGGCAGCACCAGAGGTAGGCAGTGAGCCATCTGCAGGGCCATGGTTAATGTTACCAACCTCCAGGTGAGGCCTGAAGGTCTCCAAGAATTACATTTGGTCTCTAGGCTCCTGGGGAGGGGAAAGTACAGTGGTGGGACTAGGCATGAATGTAAGGGAAGGGGGCAGAGAAATAGAGGAGCTCAGTCTCCTTCCAGCCTTCATCCCATCCCGAAGGTGGTAGGCAGTGGGGCTTGGACTAACGACCCCTCTCCGACATTGGTGCTGTTTAACACCAGGTCCAGAAATAATAAGACCACAGTCCTCTGGGACTTCCTACTGGAACAAGATGTGGACCTAACATGCATGACTAAGACTTGGGTTTCAGATGGTGAGACAGTAGCTCTCTCCCAGCTGGCTCCTACCAGGTTCTCAGTCCTTCACCAATCCCAGACTAAGGGACGAGGGGGGGAGTGGCTCTGTTCATTCAGGAGGCTTACTCCTTCAAGGCGCTCCTGCCACCGAAGCTCATGGGCATAGAGTGCACTGGCTTTGTGTGGAAAGCTGGGGAGAGTGTGGCGATTTGGTTAGTGTACTGTCCGCCCAACGCACCCACCAGTAGCCTACCATCTCTGGTGGAGGCTGTATCAGGCTGGGCGCTGGAGCACCCTAGACTGATAGTCCTGGGTGACTTTGATGTCCATGCCGATGATGCAGCCTCCACACAGGTGATGGACCTGGCGTTGTCCATGGCGGCACTAGGACTCTCCCAGTATGTAACAGCCCCCACATACCGAGCTGGGCACACGCTCGATCTGATCTTTGCAGCGGAGGTTACAGTGGACTGGATCACTGCTATGGCAGTGCCATGGTTGGACCACCATGCCTTGAAGGCCCATGTGAATGGTTCACCCTAACCCATATTTTAGCTCACCCACAGAGCCAAATGGACCCAATGCAGCTTCAGATGTCTATGTAGGATCCAATGCCCCCTGGCGGCTCGTTGAACGAGCTATCGGAGGACTAGCACAGCTGAATCTCTGCAGCCATTGACGAGACTGCTCTCTGATGCCCTCTACGCCCTCACTCTAGGCTGGCTCCTTGGTTTACCCAAGAGCTGTGGCTGATGAAGTGAAGGTTTAGACAGCTAGAGAGACGGTGGTGGTGGGCTCATGACAAAGCTTCAAGTGCATCCTATAGGATGTTTATGAGATCCTATGAGATGGCAGTCAAAGCCACTAAGAGGGAGTATAATGCAGCTGCAGTTGCATCTGCGAGCTCATGCCCCACCCAATTATTTAGAACGATTCAGTCCATGACTACTCTGCCACAGAACAGACCAAATACTAAGGAATCGGATATTTGCTGTGAGGCTTTTGCGAGCTATTTGTCACTCCGCCATGTCCTCCCTGTCACAGTTGAGACAGTAAGTGATCTTGAGGCTCCATGCATGTCTTCTTGTCAGGTTTTGGATTATTTCAATCTGCTCAGCCTAGAGGAAGTTGACAAATTACTCTCAACTGTTTGCCCAACCACTTGCAACCTTGATCCATGCCCATCGTGGCTAATTAAAGCTAGCTGTGATGGGTTACTTGGTGCCTTGAGGGATATTATCAACAAGTCCTTCTCTGAGGGACTGTTCCCCAGGGCACTCAAGGAAGCAGTGGTACACCCTCTCTTTAAAAAACCATCCTTGGACCCAGCCAAATTAATTGAGAGGGCAGTGGTGATTCAGTTGCAGGGATTTTTGGATGACACTTCTATATTATATCCCTTCCAGTCCAGCTTCCGACGAGGCCATGGGATAAAGACTGTACTAGTCGCCCTCACGGACAACCTTCGGAGGCATCTGGATCAGGGTAGTTTGGCAGTGTTGTTGTTGTTAGACCTGTTGCCGGCGTTCAACATAGTTGACCACCAACTACCGATCCACCGCCTTGCCTATGCTGGGATTCAGGGGTCTGCCTTGCAGTGGCTTTCCTTGTTTCTTCAGGATCGGGGCTAAAGGGTGGTCCTAGGGGAACAGATGTCCCGAAGGCACCCACTTGTTTGCGGTGTGCCTCAAGGGGCATCACTTTCCCTGATGTTATTTAACATCTATATGCGCCCCCTTGCCCAGATTGCCCAAAGGCACCCATATGCAGATGACACCCAGCTCTATCTGTTGTTGGGTGGTCAGTCTGACTCTAGTCTTGGAGATCTGGACCTGGTGTTGCAGGCCGTGGGTGGTTAGCTTAGATTGAGCTGATTGAAATTGAATCCGATGGAGACGGAGGTCTTCTGCCTAAGTTGGGGTGGTCAGGGCGAGGGATCCCACTCCCAACTTTTGACAGTGCACTCCTGGTGCCAGCGACGGAGGTTAGGAGCTAGGGACTGCTCTTGGATGCCTCCTTAATGATGGAGGCTCAGGTAGCAGCCACCGCTAAGTTAGCCTTTTACCACCTTTGGCTGATCAGGCAGTTGGTTCCCTTCCTCTAATGCAACAACATAGCAACAGTGATCCATGCAATGGTCACCTCGAGGTTAGACTACTGTAACGCTCTCTACATGGGGCTGCCTTTGACCCAAATCTGGAGGCTTCAGCTGGTGCAGGCTGCCAGGCTGTTGTTGGGTCTCCCTATGCAGGAGCACATTCAGCCTGCATTAAAAGCATTGCACTGGCTGCCTATAGCATACTGGATTAACTTCAAAATGCTGGTACTTACCTTTAAAGCCCTTTATGGTCAGGGGCCTACCTACCTGAGGGACCGCCTTTTCCCACATGTTCCCCAGAGAGCACTGTGGTCAGGATCCCAAAACCTTCTGGCCCTTCCGGGCCCTAAAGACGTCAAGCTGGCATCAACTAGGGCCAGGACCTTTCCAGTAGTGGCTCCGCACTGGTGGAATGAGCTCCTGGAAGACCTTAGGGTCCTGTGGGACCATTTACAGTTCTGCAGGGCCTGCAAGACAGAGCTCTTCCACCAGGCCTTTAATTAAGGAGCCGCACCCAACACACCAAGGCCCTGGGCCCAATATCATCACCGACAGCCTGAGTTCCACCAACACTAAAATCTAACACCAACTGCATTTAGGTAAAGGTAAAGGTTCCCTTGCTCAAAAGCCAGTCAAATCCGACTCTAGGGTTGCGGTGCTCATCTCCGTTTCAAAACCGAAGAGCCAGCACTGTCTGAAGACGTTTCCATGGTCATGTGGCCGGCATGACTAAACACAAAGGCGCACGGAACGCTGTTACCTTCCCACCGAAGTGGTACCTATTTATCTACTTGCAATTTCTTGCTTTCGAACTGCTAGGTTGGCAGGAGCTGGAACTAGAGACGGGAACTCACTCCGTCATGCGGCGCACTCAGGTCTCAAACTGCTGAACTACCAACCTTCCACAGCTTGCGGTTCAGTGTCTTAACCACTTGAGCCACTGCAGCTCAAACTGCATTTACCGGTGTGTTAATGCTACTCTGCCTTCACCATCGTTACTTATATTGTTACTAGCACCTTCTGTTGTTGTTTTGAGATTCAGTGCTTTTATTATATTGTTGTTTTTAGCTATTGCATATATGTAAGCCACCCTGAGCCTGCCTCAGCAGGGAGGGCGGGGTATAAATTGAAATAAATAAATAAATAAATAAATGACAGAGGTCAGTTCCCCTAAAGAAAATGGTTGCTTTGGAGAGTGGACTCTATGGCATTATACTATGCTGAGATCCCTCCCCTCCCCAAATGCCATCCTCCCTAGTTGTCCTGAGCTGGTCCACAACACTAGTCTCCACCCCCAAATCTCCAGGAAATTCCCAACCTGAACTGGACAACCCTAGCCATGGTAGATGCTCCACTGTGCTAATCCCTGGTGCTAGCCCTCTAGGTGTTCCAAAAAGTTTTCTATTTTTCTCCTCTAGAAATTATTTCCACAAAGAAAGATAAACACAGGTATTCTGAATATGTCTGTAACCTGTTTGCATTAATGTTCTGATCCAATGCCTGGTGAGGCAAATGTAACAGGCACTCAGCATCTCATATTAGCAGCAATTTAAGAATGCAGATGCAAACCAATTTGCTATTCAGTATGTATATTGCTATCTAAAAAATAAGAAATGATCAATATTGTTAAGTACATAGGGCATCTGTTTTCAAGCAGTTCCTTGCTTCCTGGGAAAGCAAAATGTTATTTGACCCATGTATGGGTATCATTTCAGCATAGAAATCCATTCAGCATACGGGGGATAGCTGTTGTGCTTCACTGGCTTGGAATGCATTTCCTTCCAATGACAAGTACAAACCTATATATGTTTGTGCTGTGATTTTAATGCTTTTCCTAGCCTATTTTACCCATACAGATTCCTCTGCCAATATCAAAGACCATATGAAATTATGTTTCTACTGTGTTCAAGATTTTCATTGCATTTTTTATTTAGAATTTGGCATTATTCCTACTGTGGATAACCATTTTCCCCACTACAATAAAATCATGTATGAAACTGCATCACCCTTCCTGATACGTCTATTCAAAGGATTTTTCTCCTGGCATGAGAGACAGAACCTTACTGTGGCCTCTTCTGAGCTCTTGATGCTTACACACATGTGAACACAAAGTTGCTTTATACTTGGTCAGACAGTTGATCTAGCTATGACTGGCAGTAGCTCTCCAGAGTCTCAGGCTGAGGTCTTTCACATCACCTTTTACTGATCCCTTTAACTGGAGATCCAAGAAATCAAACCTGGAACTTTGGCATACAAAGGAGATGCTCTGCCACTTAGCCATAGCCCCACTCCATGCCAACTCTTGGAATTAAAAAAAAAATCTGGTACCTAAGGCCAGGCCTGGGGCAAAGGTCATTGAGCTTCCCCCTCCCCCTTGGGAGGGGGTGCTGTACTTACATAGCTTTAGAAGCCTAGCCTTTCCAGACAATACCCTGTAATTCTCCATCCTATTTCCACGATACATGAAAAATCAAGCTGTTGTTCCATGTTTTTCCTCCACCAACAGCCTAGCCAGTCTTTATCAAACAAGTGTGGCCTTGAGGAGCTTAAAGGCAGTTGAATTAAAAAGTAGGCTTTATTATGCAAGCTGCTGGAAATGGTCCGTCTAAGTAAATTAATATGCCATGCTGGCACACCTCAATGTGGTGGCTGCTTCTCTAAAGCCCAAAAGGTTATACATTCTTTTTAATTATGCTTGGAAGTTACTTTACAGCTCTTTACAGGATGGATGGGCAGGGTAGAAATGTTTTTTATAAATACATTCATGAGCCACATGTAATGGTGCCAATAATTCTTGGGGATTTTTTTTTTGCCACCCACTATAGGTTTCTTTAGTTCTGGGGACCCAGAAGTTTCATTTGGAATGCTTAATTTGAATTTCAAGAAGGAGCCATCTGTCCCTGCAATGAACCACACAACCCACCCCAAGCCGTTCAAATTTAGAAACACTCGTGAAAATGTTAGCCTTACAAAGCCAGCCTCTTAAAAAATTTCGCTTACACTCTAATCGCAACAGTCGCCTTCAAGAGAGGATTTATAAAATTCAACACAGCATGTGCTCCCCCACCCTTTATTGATCTCCTTATTGATATTTAGAATGTTAAACATGATAATCTCTTGTTATTCTGGGAAGTCTTTTATATTATTTAATCAGCAGAAAAACTTTAGGAAACAACTGCCTTGTGTTTTATAAGCCCACAGCAAAGTTATAACAGAAATTTAAACTGTAATATATTGCTACAAGGATAATTATTAAGGGAAAACACAGCTGACACTTTCTGATTTATGCTCACAATCAGAGATAGAGTCCAAGGACTGTGACATAATTATCTTCATGCTAACCATTTTTGTAAATCTCTTGACAGAATTTTAGCTAATTTTAAAATGCCTTATGAAGATTAGCTCTTAAAATTGTTGGGGAAAATAACACAACTTATTAGCAAGGGTATAATTGTAAACCTTCCAAATACTCATTGTGAATATCATTTAGACAGTAACTCCTGCTTCAGCAGCTGGTAGAAAAGACTCCAGTTTATGGAATCTTGAAACAACAGAGTGAAATCTAATTAAACAGGATTACATGCCAAAGAAAAATGGTTAAAAATGGACTAATAGACCATTGTCATAGATTTCAAAGTCCCCTCTAGCTTTCATTTATACAGACCTATGTAGCCACTGAAAGGGATGCGTTATGCTCTTAAAACCTCAACTTTGTCAAAATTCTTCACTCGGGACTCTGAACAGAATTCTCCCTACAATGAAATTAAGGCACAGAAAAGGCCCAAAGGCCCAGAAGTCATTACTACATAAAATCATTGCCTTGCCAAAGGGGGGGGGGGATCAACAATGTCAGCTCTGGGCCCCTTTTTGTGTTACTATGAAAACGTGGGAGTCACTTTCCTATTGCTTCTTCCCATATTGTCAGGGAACATTTGTTAGCCTGGAAACACATGTTCATGGTCAACCACAAATATCTGGCTGGCAAAAGGGCTACAACCAGTTGGCAGGGCATGGTATTACGGTAAGATATGAAAGGCCCTTGGGATGTGAAAATCACATATTAGGAAGGAGAGAGAGAGGAGGAGGAGTATGGCCAAAATCCCTAACTTGCTAAACAAGGGGCTGAATAATCGCAATAACTGTAGTGAGGATATAGTGGAGAGCAGGACACTGGAAAGTGGGACAATGATACACTCCTTGGGGGAGATATACATCTACTCAGGGGTCATTTCGTAGAAAAAGAGCTAGGGGAACTCATTAGCATAACTCATTAGCATATGCCAGACCCCCTGACATTAGGGGCCCGGCGGTGGACCTGCAAGGCCAGCGGGAGTACGAGGAAGCCCCGCCAAGGCCCTCCCTGGCCCCAGGCAGGCAGGGGTGGGGAGAGGCGGGGAGGAAGCAACTTACCCTCCCTTTTCTCCTGCCTCCTCCTGGCTGAATGAGGGCTGGAAGCGGGGCGGCCGGAAGCAGGGGGCGGGGCTTCATCATGTGCCCCGCCCCCCTGCACCTCACCCGGGGGAACTGCGTTCCCCCCCAAAATGACCTCTGCATCTACTAAAACAAACAGAATGGAACTCCCTCCTGCTACAGCCAACTGCATGCTCTCAAACAGTGCCCTCTCTGAAAGTTTGGGGAGGCAGTTGCAGTGGGAAAGTTGAATGTTCTTACACTAGTAAAAAATAATAATCTTGAATCCAACTCAGTGTTTAACAAAGCAATAGCGTATGTCCAGCAGTTGCTAAAACAACAAGACTTTCTCCTGCTAAAAGTACATGAATTCCTCCCATCACAACAGTCAACATTATACTCTCTAGGCAATTTACATAACATCATTATTCATAATATATGAGTACGCTTTTACAACTATCTTTGCATTGCATTATATATTCACACTTGATAGGCTACTGGAGGTTTACAAAAGTTGGCAAAACCTATCTGTATAAAATATATATATTTAAAACATTGGGTCCATGCAACACTAATATTTTTCATGTAGGAAACAGACCCCATCTTTTAAATAAATAGGTTAAGAATTGGCACAGCACCAAATCTTTACACTCTTACCATTTTTTGTTTTGAAAGTGGGTTTTTGAGAAGCTGAAAATCCTATACGGAGAAGACTACTTTTTTTAACAAACAAAAAGACCGCCTATTACTACCACCAATATTATTCCTGTTTTTGTATTTTTGAGGCTTTTTTTCTTCACTGCATGGTCCCAGCCAATCAGGAATCATTTATTAAGCATGAGGATATAGTAGGGTTGCCAAATCTGCAAAACGTACCGGCGGGAGAGCGTCCAGCCGGTCCGGGAGCCTTTCGCGGATGCGCGCGCTGCCAAAGCATCACAGGAAGTGACGTCACGCACTGGGTGGGGCCACGCCATTTGAGGGGAAAACTCTTTGTTTTCCCCTCAAATGGCGTGGCCCCGACCCTACCGGGGGGGTTGGCAGCCCTAGGATATAGCACTGCTCCGTAGCCAGCCACATCTGGCTACCTAATGGCGTTATGGAGGACAAACAAAGCTCTTGCACTGGAGTGGATCCAGATCCTCTTGTGGATCTTCCCTGCTTTTACCTCTCCAGATAGGGTTGCCAAGTCGACTTACCTGCAAAGAGGGGGGATTCCTGGCTCCGTCGGAAGTGATGTCATCGTGTCGCCCACGTTGGGGGCGGGGCACCGTGACTCGAGGAAAAACCATAGTTTTCCCTTGATTCACAGAGTGTTCCCCCCCACAATGTGGCCAGTGTGATGATGTCACCTCCGGGTGACATCATCACACTGGGGATGCCCTCCAGCAGGGGGTGGAGTTTCCCCCAGGGCCCTATCCACCAGCAGCGGGTGACGGGCCTCCCAGGCAGGAATTTACCCACCCCCAGCGGGGGCTTGGCAAGTCTATCTCCAGAGCAGCCATTTCCAGCACTGGGAAAGGTGACTTCCTGGCTCATGAGACCTGCATAAAGCAACAGCCATGCTGGTCAGAGGGATGAAGTGGGCAAAATCTCCCTTCCAGGCCCTTTCATCAGCTGAGCGATACTGACAGGAAGCAGGAGGGAGTGATCTTGCCTCCATTCCCCACCTCAGTACAAACCCACTGATCTACATAGCTATTTGTCCATACAGGTCTCACAATCCAAAAAAAAAAAATCAACTTTCCTAGGGTAAAAAAATGGCTGCAGGTGAGGGGAGGAACAGAAAATCACATTAAGGAGCCTTACACTGAGTTCTATCATTGGTGTATCAAGGTCAATCCTGTCTAATCTGACTAGCAGTGGCCCTTCAGGGTCTCAGGCAGAAATCTTTCACATCACCCTGCTACCTGTCCCATTTCAGCTACAGATCATGGAGACTAAACCTGGGACCTCCTGAATATAAAAGCAGATGCTCTACTACTGTGCTATGGCTAGGGCTGCCAAATTCAGGTTGTGAAATTCCTGGAGATTTAAGGGTGAAGCCTGCGGAAGGCGGGGTATGTCATAGGGCCCTGTTCAATATACGAGGACAGATCTCTGTAGTCTGGAGAACAGTTTTTATTCCAGGACATCTCAGGGCCCCACCTAGAGACTGGAACCCAGACCATGACTTGCCCCTGTGTTCCTGGCAGCAAGAACCTTGCACCATTAGCCTGTCTCTGAATGCAAGAATGCAAAAGGGAAATGTATTCTATGAATAGTGACAGCAGAATTGGGGTGCTTTTAATCAGTTCTATGATGATACAGCAACTGAACACATGTGATGCTTTTATAAAGTTCATTATGTAACCAGATATGGTGTTTATCATATACTTGTAGGGACTCAACAAGTACTGAAGCAAAATTGCATTTTTTTAATATAAAGGAGTTAGGCCTATCACATTCAGAATGATTGAACAGCTGTTAAGACATCTTCAGCTTCCTGAACAAATGAAGGTGTTACAACAAGGGCGACAACAGATTGTGTTGAGTGTTATAATAATCAAGAAAAGATGCTGTGCAACAGAGTTGGTAAGAATAACTCTCAAATACAAGAGGCCCTCTTATTTACACTCTTAGGTCCAGAGCACAAGCTTTACACCAATAACAACTTCACTCCATTGTGCACCAGTTTGGTGTACTGGTTAAGTGTGCAGACTCTAATCTGGGAGAACCGGGTTTGATTCCCCACTCTTCCACTTGCACCTGGCTGGATGCCCTTGGGCAAGCCATAATTCTGGCACAGCTGTTCTTGAAAAAAGAGCAGTTTCTGTCAGAGTTCTCTTAGCCCCACCTACCTCACAGGGTGTCTGTTGTGGGGAGGGGAAGGGAAAGGTGTTTAAAAGCCGCTCTGAGACACCTTTGGGTAGTGAAGGGTGGGGTATAAATCCAATCTTTTCTTCTCCTTGTAGGCTTCCACATTGTTATGGCCAGTTGGATCTATTATCTGTGCTGCAAGGTTAGATGGGTATTTTTCATTAACAAATGAAAAATGAAATCAGTATCCCATTCAAGATTATAATGAAAACAAAAAAGATTAATAGCAATTATGAATATTTGTTATTATTGTACTGGGCTAGATGGTTCAGTGAGTTGGCAGAGAAGGGGACTGTGTCAGGAGAGATATAAAACTCATAAGGAACCTTTCCAATCAGCACAGTCAAACAGATCTTGCAACAGAAGTGAATGTTGTAGATAGGTCTCTCTTTCCATTTTTATTAATTATCAGACAGAGGAGATGTTTATTCTGTATAAAAATAACCTCCTCCTTGAAACCCCTAACACACACATACCACACTGCCTGAGCCAGTCCTATTCTCTTTGATACTGTGAGTTTCCAGATTCTTTCTGTTGCATTGCTACAGTACTACTGTTTGACTGACATGTGTGATTGATTTGCTATTTGTGCAGGTATGAGAGTATTGCTATTTAGCTATTGCACATCCCCATTCACATTAGTTCTAGTGAAATTCTCAACAGTTCCACATTTTACACAAAAGTTTGCAGTGCACACAGACAGGGAGTTCTTATATTAGCACACACACAATAAATTAATGCACACATCCAACTACGACAACAAACAACAGATGTGGTGGTTTACCTATAGTAACACTGTAGCTGAAATGTACATTGCCATGGAGATTTGTTTATTGTTACAGCAATTTTACAAATAAGAAGGGAGGGATCTCTGAAAGAAAGGTTATATAGATCCATGTCAGCTCTATACAAATTACATAGAAGTCATTTTCACTGACTTCAAAAGAACTTAAATCCAAAGAGTTCATCTTTACAGTGAAGACAGGTTTACATCTGGAAATTTTTCCTTCAAATTGCAGACTAGATACATGTATCAGTATGTGAAATTCAATGTCCCATATACTGCTTTTTGACCCTCACTGCCCCCTTTTGGTTTCCAGGACATAATGCTTCAGTGACAGCACAAGCCACAATTGACAGAATTCCCCCATCACGAATCACTGAGACTCTTGACCAGTGCTTCTAGCACCCAGCCCAGGAACTCTTTCCTGTCCTCAGCCTGCATGAAGGTATGGTTTTAACTCCAACCAAACCAACAACTTTTCCTACCCTCACAAAAAGTTTCCTTGAAAAATATTTCATTTCCTGAGCAGCTGAACATTCTGTGTCACCACACCACCTCAGCTCACCAGTGCCAGTGATTTCACTGCCACTGCTTTAGGGACTTCAACTGTATATGAAGTCCTGCTTTAGGGACTTCAACTGTATATGAATGTGAGACAGCACTGTTTAGGATGTTTGGCTGTTAGGAATATATATTTAGTTATATTTACATTTTACCTAAGAATATGTATGTTTAGAAGCCCCTAGGTCCAGTTTTACCTAAGACACAAATATGCTGTTCACTCAGTCATTTTGAATGGTTTGAATGCTATTGCGAATGATGATGATGATGATGATGATGATGATGATGATGATGATGATGATGATGATGATGATGATGATGATGATGATGATGGAGGAGGAGGAGGAGGAGGAGGAGGAGGAGGAGATTGGATTTATACCCCGCCCTTCACTTGGGAGTCTCAGAGCGGCTTACAAACTCCTTTCCCTTCCCCTCCCCACAGCAGACACCCTGTGAAGAAGGTGGGGCTGAGAGAGCTCTTTCAAGAACTGCTCTTTCAAGAACAGGTCTGACAGAACTATGGCTTGCCCAAGGTCATCCAGCAGCTGAAAGTGGAGGAGTGGGGAATCAAACCAGGCTCTCCCAGATTAGAATCCATGCACTTAACCACTACACCAAACTGGTTCTCCTAGGAATAAGGCCCATTGTGGAAATAAATATAACAAGCTTTAGAAAGAGGCTCTGGGTGGGTGACATGGCCTTGGGCACTCGGCATCAATTTGCTGTGGCGACTTCAGCAGGGTATAATGACACAGAGCTTACCATTTTCTCCAAGGGAACTGATCTCTGCCATCTGGAGAGCAGTTGTTCTGAGTGATCTCCAGCCCTTCCTTGGAGATTGGCCACAATGATTTCCCAGGAGGAAATGGCTGGTTTGGAGGGTGGAGTCTATGGCATTGTAACTATCTGAGGTTCCACCCCTCCTCAAACCCCACTCTCTTCATGCCCCACCTCTCAAATCTCCAGGAATTTCCCAATCTGGATTTGGCAACCTTATCTCATTCCCAGCAACCATCAACCTACTGTTATCTGCCCCTGATCTCTACCATCTGGAGAGCAGTTTTAATTCTGAGTGATCTCCAGCCCTCACCTGAGATTGGCAGCAATAGTTCCCCAGGAGGAAAAATATGGTGTTTCTCCACAGTGGAGTCTAAAGCAGCTTACATCATACTTTTCTCCCCCTTTGGATCTGCACAACAACCCTGTGAGATAGGTTAGGCTGAAAGTCTGACTGGTCCGAAATCACCCACTCAACTTCCACAGCAAGAACCTGGGTCTGGCAGACCCTGCTCTGAAGTGCTAATTGCTACGCCTAGGGCAGCCAACTTCCAGGTGTAGCCTGAAGATTGCTGGGTATTACAACTGAACTCCAGACAACAGATCTCCCCCCCCGGAGAAAATAACTGCTTTGGAGGGTGGGCTGTATGGCATTCTATTCAGCTGAGGCCTCTCCTCTCTCCAAACTCTGACTTCCTTAGACTCCACCACAGAATATCCAGGAAATTCCCAATCTGGAGCTGGCAACCCTAGTCAGGACTGGTCCCAATGAGTTCCCCACAAAGGCCTGAAAAGGGCTTCCTTCCTTTGCCTTTTGAATGACAGAACTAAGCTTGGTTGCCTAGCAACAGCCACTGAGGAAAAAGTCCCACAGGAGCCAAGCAGGAGAAGTGTCTTCGTCAGGAGAGACAGCCATTTTGACATTTTTCTGTGAGGGAAAAGTGTCCAGGCTGGCAGTGGACAGGGGAGGGGAGTGGACCCAGCACACAGCCAATACCACGTAAGTACTCTTGAGTGGTGGTTGATGGGCCAATGGCTGATGGAGCACACTGCACAGCCAATGGGAGAGCTTGAAATGGCCAATACATAAGGGAATATCCTATATATATAGGATAGTACTGAGAATACTGGCTGTGATAAAGTTAGGTTCAATTCAGATACCACGGATGGAGCTTATGATGGGTAGGAACCTAGCTACCTGAACAAGTGTTCCCTCATTCTTTTCCTTGCACCAGAATTTGAGAGTGAAGAAGAAACTCAACTAACTCCAATTAGTAATGACATTCAAATGTGAACACCATAATAAACTGAAGTTTCCTTCGAACTAAGTGGGATTCTTAAGAATTCTTCTTACCAAGACAGAAATGGCCCTCTGTTTATCCAGGCATGCACAGTTAGAATCATAACTAGATGGAGACTGCATTGAGCAAGGGGTTGGACTAGGTAGCCCGTATGGCCCCTTCCAACTCTGTGATTCTATGATTCTTCAATCTTTATGGGCTGCATAAGGGGATGAGAAAAATACAGCACACAAGTGCAACAATGAATGAGGGTCAGGACATTATGAACAAAATTCAAAGTTTTTTGTGGTATCTATGCTGACTGATAGATTAATGAGCTCTGTGGTGAAGGATTCTAGATTGCATGTGGATTTTCTACTCAGATATAGTACCTTACACATCCATTTGGTCACAGAAGAAATTCCAAAAGCAGCTCCACAAAGGAAAACACTTTCACTTCTATCTATCTAAAGATTTGGAGTGTTTTGTCAAGCAATTTTGTCCTGTTGTCCATATATGTGGATCGAATTATATATTCTTCCTTTGTATTAATGTTCCCGATCATGCTTGTGTTCAAACTCTTGTCAGCCAGAGAGAACAGCAGGAACAGAATGTGATCCAGCTGGGACCACCACAACAGATAATATTGATATAGTGAAGATGAGACAGACAAGGCTGAATGGAGCAGTGGGACCATACTCAAAATGTAACAAATAGAGTGCAAGAGAGCTAGGAGTTTGTATTGAGGGAATGAAGAGTAAAACAGCACTGATGTGTCAAGACAGCAAGGCTCAGTGGGAGCAACACATTGCGAAAAGGTGGAGTGCAGAAGATTCAGTTACAGGCTTCTTTTCTAGTGAGTTTTACTATATTTTGGGGACTAAGTGAACACAGAGAACACTACTAAAGGCAGGTGCTTCTGTTAATTCTGTGCTTTAAAGTGACCCTATTCTCAAGAATAACTCTTCCGCAACCTTGGATTATTTGCCTTTTTATTTTTGCACCTTCTACTGGCTGATACCTCTTGGGGATCTTATCCCCAGGATAACCACTTTATATGCCAAATAACCAGTCTCTGTGGGGAGTGGTGACACAATAGGCGGTCATAATCCAGCGTGCCAGATCTCATTTTATTGCACTAGTCAAAATACATGACCCAAACAACCATCTAGCATCAGGATGATTAAAGTTGTATTCTGCATTACTCTACTTGTACAAAAATAGTCAACCAACGGATTCTACAGTGAGCAACACATGCATCCTTTTGTCCTCAAGATGGAAACAGCATGATGTTTATAAAGCTTAAACATATAAATACAATTCCTTTCAGACATCGCACTTATTTAAAACATTTGCATACCACCTTTGCAGAGACCTGCTCGTGATGGCTCACAAAATAAAACAAAACGAAAACATTAAAAACTAGCATCATTAAAAATAACCATCATAAAAAACCAGCCCCCCCCCGAAAACACCCAGAAGCATAAAAGGTAAAGCAACCTAGATGATCCTCAAAACAGTCCTAAGGCTAGAAGCAGATGGTTTGTAAAAGCAGTCAAAAAGTTCATCTGATGTACAAGTAGGGATGCCAACCCCAGGGTGGGAATACTTCGGAAAAAAGTATTAATTCTACATAGCTATGGAAATGCTGTTCTTGCTTAATGCTTTGGCACTGTTTTTAGCATTCTGGAATCTGCTGGAAAATTTCCAAAGCTGGGACCTTCTGCATGCAAAGCAGAGCTTTACAACTATCTTTTACTCTAGCGAGAAGGGAGGGAGGCATCTTCAAAAGCCTCCCCTTCCCTTCCCCAGTCAGCCCCCCCAGACTGCAGCACTCCAGCGCAGGCCCCGGGAAGTTGGCAATGAGCCTCCTCAGGCCTCCCCCAGGCCGCAATGCTCCAGTGCAGGCCCCGGGAGGCCAGCAACAGGCCTCTTCAGGCCTCCCCCAGGCCGCAGCGCTTCGGTGCAGGGAGCTGGGGGCGGGGCTTGCTACCACCACCATTTGTTCCAGCTCCTGGGCTACCGGAGCGGTGGTCCGGCCCAAATGACCCCTGCATATATCATAAAGCACTGACTTGAAGTTAAATCTGACAGTATTCTACTTCAGAAACTAAAAAGAAAGTCACTGGTACAGTTTATATTTTTTTCTTTTTAAAAAATCCTGTCTTTCCTCCAAAGGAGCACAGGGTGGCATACATAATTCTCCTTCCTCCATTTTGTATTCACAACAACTTTGTGAGGTTAAACTGGAAGTAGGGTTGCCAAGATGGGATCTGAGAGTTCTCTTGGAATTATAACTGGACTCCAGACTACAGAAATCAGTTTCCCTGAAGAAAAAGGCAGCTTTGGAGGGTGCACCCCAAGACATCACATCTCTGCTGAGCTCCAATCTCCTCCCCAAATTCTGCCCCTGTATCTCCAGACACTTCCTATGCTGAAGTTGGTAACCCTAGCTGAGAGAGTGTGTCTGGCTCAAGCTCTGTGGTCTCTCCCAAGTCCTAGTTCAGCATTCTAACCATTGCATGACATTGCCACCTGCAAAAAAAGGTAAGTGAATGGAAGTGGTAAATCTTAACAATAACTTTTAAAAGATTTTGGAGTTACAGGAGAATGGGAGATCTTATTTTTCTTGAATGTTAAAACAAGTCTGAACTTAAGTTAAACACTGCACATTTTAATAGTAAAACATAGTTAAGTATTCATGCCAACAGGTTATATTTTCACTGCATTAATGTTTAACTATGTCTCACTTTTAAAATTCAAAGAGAGTAACTATTCAGAAAGTACATATCGGTTTTTCAAAATTGTGTAAGAAAAATTAAACAATAAAGCTTTGCATACTGTGATCAATATAGAAGTTTAAAAAGAAAGTTTAAAATCAGAATCAAAAGCATTCTGTATTCTACTCAGACTAAAAAACGAAAAGAGGAGAAATGTTAAAAAAGATAAAAACAGCATACAATCAGTAAATTTTCTTGTAGATCTTGGCTTGTAATTATTTCTAACAAAATCTTTCACTTATTTGACATATATACATTCACAATGAAATGCATGTCTCTGTAAATGATGTTCCATTACTAGCTGCTCTAATACTAAACAAAAGGAAAGAAATGTGATTGCATAAAAAGGGGGGAGGTGAGACAGTCATATTCCTTATTTGAAGAGAAGTGCCCACCACACTGTCATGGCTATTTTGTTGTACACATAGGTTATTAGTTCTGGACAGCTTAATTATGGCATTCAAAAGCATTGTCCAGACTCCACAGGTCCTATGGAGGGTCTGTAGCTCAGTGGAAAGCTCTGCTTTGCATGCAGAAGGTCCCAGCTTCAATTACCAGCTTCTCCAGTTAAAAGGACCAGGCAGTGGGTGATGTGAAAGACCTCTGCCGGAGACCCTGGAGAGCCGCTGCCAGTCTGAGTTGACAGCACTGACCTGGATGGACCAACAGGGCTGGCTCTATCACTAGGCCAGCTAGTGTCTGGCCTAGGGTGCGCCTGCCCTCATGGGCGCCAAACTGCACCCCGCCCCCCAACCCCCCCACCGCCCTAACCGGGCGCCTGCCCCTCTGGCGCCCTTAGCAACTCAGGAGCGCCCGGTGGAGGCGGCCGGGGAAGCTTTTGCCGGGGAACCCGCCGGCGGTGCGTGGGGGTGTGGCATGCGGGCGGCCGTGGCTCTGCACTTCAGAGCTGCGCACCCCGCGATCCTGCTCGCTCCTCGCCACCACACCCTCTCCCACGCCGCCCGCACACCGCCCCCTGTGGCTTCTTCGCCCGGCAGAGAGGCTGCAGTGGGGGCGGGGGGAGTCGGTGGGAGGCGAGCAGCAGCAGCGGCCAGGAGGGGAAGGAGGCAAGCAGCAGCGGCCGGGAGGGGGGAAGGCAGCAGCACACCTCGCCGCCCGCCATCCGCTCGCCCTGCCTCCATCTCCTCCTCTCTCAGCAGTCGGGGAATCAGGAAAGGAAAGCCTCTCTCTCACGCACCCATACCCCCCTCCTGCGGAGCTCCCTTTAAAAAGTAGACTTGATAGCGGCGGATAAGCCGCATCCCCGCAATCCTGCTCGCTCCTCGCTGCCACACCCTCTCCCACGCCGCCGGGAGGCGGAGGTGGGAAGCGAGCAGCAGCGGCCGGGAGGGGGGGAGGCGAGTGGCAGCTGGGGGGAGGCGAGCAGCAACGGCGGAGGCGGTGAGGGGAGGCGAGCGGCGGCTGGGTGACCCTCCTCCCAGCCTGGTTCTGGCGGAGAGGTCTCCATGCCCTGCCGGGAGGTTGGCATCTGCGCTCGCCTAGAACGCAGGACAACCTCGGGCCGGCCCTGTGGACCAAGCATCTGATTTGGTATAAGGCAGCTTCATGTGTCACCTGTTTTCCATCCTACTCATATGAGGATTACTGATCAAGTAATTCCTCCACTTACTGCACTGCAAAGCAGAGCTTTCTAAAATACTGAAACAATGTGTGATGCAGGAAAAAATTGAGAGCCAGCATGGTCTAGTGGTTAAGAGTGGAGGACTCTAATTTGGAGGGCCGGGTCTGAGTCCCCGCTCCTCCACATGAAGCCTGCTGGGTGACCCTGGGCTAGTCACAGTTTTCTCAGAACTCCCTCAGCCTCACCTACCTCACAAGGTGTCAGTTGTGCAAAGAGAAAGGGAAAGGCAACTGCCAGATCTCTCTCTGTGAGCAGAATCAGCTCCTTGAAATGACAACCATTTCCCTGCACCTGGTAAGGCAGACATTGTGACCCACTCTACACACGCAGCAGAATGTGGAGGTTGGATTCTGAAGCGACAGAATGGGCTGTCTGGCTTCAGATTTTGCAGGGAAGGGAAGGTAACATCTTTATTGTTGTTGCTATTATTTATAATCATCATCACCTTCATTTCTAGTCTACCTTTTTTCACTGTGACAGACCCCATGCAAAAACACTGTAAATTTTAAAAAGTCAGCATATCAGGAAGAACAGTTGTACCTTAGCCGACCACATGATGTATAAATTTATCCAGTGACTGAGGGACTTTGAAAAATTTGATCCTTCTCTTGCAGTCTAAAGTGGTGCGGTTTGTTTTTCTACCTCAGCTCTCTGCACCTTGTTACCACCCTCTTTTGCCAAATGTGTAGACCACCCCTGAATCACACCATGTGAAGGCATGAAAGAAGACAAGCAGGCAGGCAGCCAGGAATGTGACACGTGGCTAAGTAGATAAGAACTGCAGCTCTTAGCTCCAAACTAAATCCATACTGCTTCTGGATTTGAGAGTCTGAGAAACCTTACAGTGCTGGAACAATGCCAGGGTACACTCTCTTGTGAATAACCTATGTGGCTGCTCTTCCCCTCTCATACCATGTACGTAACAGTTGCTTTGCATCTGATTTCACTTGTGCTGAGAGATATAGATTAGATACTGTTTTTTTTCACTTGGAAGTTGTTGCCATATGTTCATAGGGGAATGATTTCTCCTGTTGGCAGAAAGAAATACTTCCCCAAGGAGCTGGGCTGCCAAGTCCAGGTTGGGAATTTCCTGGCAATCTGGGGATGGAGCCTGAAGAGGAGAGTTTGGGGAGGGAGGTACCTTAGCAGGGTATAGTGTCATACAGCTCACTCTCCAAAGCAACCGTTTCCTCCAGCGGAACTGATCTCGATCTTCTGGAGATCAATTATAATTCTGGGATATCTGCAGGCCTCACCTGGAGGTTGGCAACTCTACCTAGGAGACCTGAAATGTTCTTTGTTTGTTTACTGAGAAGTTCGTCACTCACATTTCTTCAGATTGTGAGGGAGTTATCATAAGAAACACACCAAAGAAGCCTTACCAGGCAGTGCTTTCACACAACTTATAATTAGGGCTTAACAAATCCCAGGCACCATGCCATCTAGTATTTTCATTTTCTTGTAGTGTCTCAGCCATTCTCAGAGACTGGATCCAACCACCTTCTCCACTGGTGAAAAAGGGAAGAAGGGATCCCCTTCTGACCACCAAAAAGGCTAAATTTGTAGTCTTGGATGGAGTCTACATGGTCTAAAGCCATGTGGAACGGGGGCTGCAATAAGGAGGTAAATTGGCCAAGATGATTAAAAATGCTGGCTGGATCCAACTCAAATGTTACTTTTTTAGAATTTTGCATACACATTTGGTTTTATGACAGGAAAATAAATGTGCACAAAGTTCTGATCATTACTGATTTATATGTAAACATAACTTTACACGATTCAATGATGGTGGATGCATTCATTTCTTAACTGGCTGCTATCTATACTGGCTTCAATATTCAATTAAACTGAGATTTCTAAAGCAATAATAGAATTATGAGAAACTAGGGAGAAGTTAAGCTAAGGTTAGAGGCCAGCTTTTTGTTGCAATGATAATGAGGGTTAGCCCTATAGTTTTTTTTTATATACTACAACAGTTTCATCATAGCTTTAAAGCTAAGGAAACGGTAAAGAAGATAGGATTAAGTTTTGTGGTTACTAAAACACAAAACCCAGAGGGCTGAAAAATGTGTCTGGCTCCAACATTTTTGGGCTGGTTCCTACAAACAAAGAAAATCTGTCAAAGCCTGCTGGAATTCATTATCATGGTGTGGTAGGACTAAGGCCAAACTACACATCACACAGAACTGAATATAACAACCAATGTCATTCTTAAATACCATTAGGAGGTGACTGCATGAATTCATGAATGATGATTTAGCCATGATAGCTTAGCCATGATAGCTAACCAGGACCTTCATCTTTACAGGCAGCATACTCAGAACATTAGCTGCTGGGAACAGCAAAGGCAGGCTGTTGCTTCCATGCCCCTTGTAAGTTTCCTAAAAGCATTTGGGTGAGTTCAGGAGGCTAGGGTAAATGGATCTTTTGTGTAGTCCAGGGGTCATTTCGTAGAAAAAGAGCTAGGGGGACTCATTAGCATAACTCATTAGCATATGCCACACCCCCTGACATCACCGGAAGTGTGTCCTCCCCACAGCCGGCGGCGACCTCCAGCAGGCACCAGCAGGGAGCTCCAGGCCCCGCCCTCCCGCACCTCACCCGGGGGGATGGCGTCCCCCCGCGTCCCCCCCCAAATGACCCCTGGTCTAGTCTCTTCTTTTGTGTTATCTCCCCATATGAATGCTATATTCCTAAACACATTTTCTAAATAAATGGCATCAGCTTATTTTAGTGGTTCAATGGCTTTATGTTTAATGGTTGTGTTGTAACTTTTATTGTCTTAGTGGCAAGTCATTCAATCAGGTCTCTGAAGAGGCAACATATAGTACATTTTCTAATAAATAAACTATATGTATCTGATTTTTGTGCTGCTGGGAAAGGAAGGGTGAAGAGGAGGACATTTGATTCTAGAGCATTATTCAGAAAGTATGACATTTCTGAGCATTTTTAGACTTTAACATATAAACAGTGCTAACAGTGTGATCCTTACAGGAGTTACATCCTTCTAAATCCATGGGTTTTCAAGACTTTAGTCTGCTTGGGACTACACTGCTTGTCCTCCTACAGCACTCCCCCCACTAGTGTTCTGTGGCACTTTAGGAAACTGTCCCATGAGTATTATCTGGGCAGAAGAAAAAAAGCATGTCCTCTATAGCTAGCTGCATATGAATACAACTTCTATGTGAAATACGCAACTGCCCTACTTCCTATTAACATCCTGCCTTAATTCTCAAAATACCTTAAATAGATTCACACCAGTCTTTTACTAAAAAGCATTTCTTGCATTAGTCAAGAATCAAATCCAGACTTCTGGTGCAGTGGGTATGAACTGATCTGCTGAATTTATTGATGGTGGATGCAAGCCCAAATTCAAAGGCTAGATGTCAAAAAGGTGATTTATTCTTCAAATCTGATCATTCGCAATCATCAAAAACTATCAATAGAATCTGGCAAACCAGTTTCTGAATTCCAGATTTTATATTTTGAGAACCACTTTTTAAAAGTGTGTTACTTATTTTTAGAATGGGGTTCTGGATTTAGACTCTCAGCTTAACTTTTTTTTTCTCCTTCTTGGAATATTCCTTTTCTAAGCAACAACTGCTACAGTGCTTCATACTGTTCCTCTTACTCAGAGCAAGGACACTGGAGATTTCTGAAAGACAATATTCCTTACAAGAACGATCAATAGCAGCAAAACTAAGCTTTGCTGAATATTGTCGTGCTTCAATTTTCATGTCAAAAGTAGTGCTTTCAAGGAAGCTGAAATATTTCCAGGGGGGGGAAAGCCTTAATTGTACAGCATTAACCCTTTTATTGATCCAGCTTGCTGTCAGCTCCCCTTTCTGGTTGACAATGGTTTGACATTTTGTATTTTTAGAGAGTAATCCTAAACAGACCTAATCAGAATCCTACTCAAGTCTACTCAATGGAGTTCTCTCTCAAGGAAGTGTCCTTCAGATAGCGCTGCTGATTATCATCTTGTCTCTGTTACTGATTAGTCACACAGAGTATCCCAGCCAACCAGGGAACACATAGTGTATAGTATGATGTCAGAAGTCAATCAGATTTGGCTGTGTAAGAAGATAAAACAAAGTCAGTTCAGAGCAAAGTCAGGGCTTCCTGAACAGGTGAACACTTTGAAAACAATACTTGAAACACACAAACACAAAAATGGACATTTTCAATATTCTCAAAAATGTTCACAACAAAACACCCAATACTTCCAAGCTTTGCTCTCATGAGAACACCAGTAAATAACGCTTGCCAGACAGCTCTCGCTAACTCAGTACATGGTCCGAAGCTATTTGAGGGACCTGGAGACTTATGGCACAGTCTCAAGCTGTATCAAATCAAAATTCCTCCTGGTAAAGAGTGAATGTATTTATCATAGCTCAAGCCAAACACAAAATGAGAAAGACCTTTTCCCAAAGGGATTACACAATGCAATAAGTGCATTTGGCAATCTAGTGCCAGAGTCTGAGGCAGGAGCTGGAACTATCAGAAAATATGTTTTCTCAGATGGATGATGCCGTCTAGCTGAAATTCTGTTCTTCTGCCTTAAAAAAAAAATCAAATGAAACTAGGCTTGCCTAGTAATGTGACCTTCGCTTGCCCCCCTCCATTTTATTGGCTCATTCTGGTCAGTAACAGAAAGCCCCTCTGTCTGCTCCCACAGAAAATACAACTTGCTGTTTCATGCAAAAAAATTGCCAATTTGATTCCTTGGGTTTGCTACAGATCCTACCCATAAGCCTTTCCAGCTTCAGAGTTTATGCTATCTTAGTTCCTTATTTTCATCTGACGAGCCTTCCACAAGATATGTATAATGAAGCCTTTGGTACACTTTTTAATTTTTTTAATGGGATAGTTAATGCTGTGAGGATTGTAACCTACTATATATTGCCTCTATATTTTAAAATATTGTGTCCCACCTCTGCTTACACTTGAGGTGCTTAAAATAAATTTAAATATGGCAATATAAGTACTTACAAAAATATTCAACTCCTTCAAACATCAGACCCAAAAGCCCAAACTGCTCACAAAAATAAATAGGCTTTGCACTTTTTCTTTGAAGGCACTTCGGGTTCATCAAATTCATCAGGATGATCTATCATCATCCTTGTTTCTGTGCTGTCCTCTTCTTCGCAGCCTTTAACCTTCCTTGCTTGTTGTTCATGTTTAAGGTTAATCTCAATGTTAGTATTTTATTTTTTCCAGAATTTAGAGCAATAGCCATTCTTTGAGTTCACTGAAGGGGCGGGTTATTCCAAAAGCACCAAAAGGAAGGAGGGAAAAATGTTGCCTGCCTCCCTAAAGGAATGATGGGAATAGCTCACAAAGATGTCCTCCACCTCAGAGGGAGAACATCATTCCTATACTGTAGACCGGGGTGGCCAAACTTGGCTCGGGAGCTGCATGCAGCTCTTTCATACATATTGTATGGCTTCCAGCAGGGTGGCTGGGGAAGCTAAATATCATTAGCAAACAAATATCATTGGACAAATAAATATCGTTATCAATATCTGCTTTTACTGCTTTTGATATTATTTTGGCAGACTCATTTAATGTTAATAAAAAAGCAAACTTGCATATTTCCCAGTAAAAACATGTAATATTTGTTCATGTCTTGCAACTCAAACATCTGACTTTTATTCTATGTGTCTCTTACATTAAGCAAGTTTGGCTACCCCTGCTGTAGACTCTATGTGCAGGTTGCTGCAAGGAGTGATGCTACTCAACTGACTTGTGAATTCAGATAGTCAGTTCAGACTTCAAACTGGTTGTCAGATGGTGTCTCAGAAGAAAGCAATGCTTAAGGCTAGAGCATTGACCTCAAATATAAGGTCAGTGAAGAGAGGCCATGGCTCAGTGGCAGAACATCTGCTTTGCATACTGAAGGGCCGCAGTTCAGTCTCCAGTACCTCCAGCTAAACAGATCAGGCGGTAGATGATGTGAAAGATCTCAACCTGAGATCCTAGAGACTTACTGCCAGTCATAATACACAACACTGACCTTGATGGACGAATGATCTGATTCAGTGTAAGGCAGCGGCATGTGTTCATATGAACTTGCTCACCTTTTCATTAAGAAGTGGAGCTTGGAGCAGCCATCTGGGCTTGCCCTTTGACACAAACTTCAGTTACATTCTTCAGCTCACTGAAACAAGTTATCTGATGGCCTTAGAGGCAAGGGATCCCTGTACCTGACCGGAATCTATGCTCTGCTTTCATACATTATTGCCAACTGTCCTTGTGTAGTGAAGGAGCAAGCCCCATCTTCCACCATGCACTTCAAAGAGTGCATGGTCTTTGACCTCCATGCCAAGACCCGGTTTGCATAGTTCCCTCCCCCCTTTTCAAAGCAATCACATCAGCAGACACAATCACAGAACACCCAACTCATATGTTGTTTGTGATGCATGGCGGATGTGGTCACCATGCAAGGATTGCCACTGGTGCACGTTAACGTGTGGAACCAGAGTTCAGCTGATCTAGCTGTATTTTTCCTGCAGCCTGCTTCCTGGTCCCATTACCAACCACCCATGCTCTACCTGTGATTTCAGCCAAACTTTGATGAGTGTGCACAATGAAGCCCCACTGGTCTCAACAGGATGTTGGGTTCAATTTATAATCAAAGATTTTAAACAGACTGTCAGAGCAGCAGGTGAGCTTAGCAACAATTAAGCCATCTGTTCACCAACACCCATGAATGCTGAGCCCACAAAATGGTGGAAAAATAGTTTTACATTACATAGCATCAGCCTAACACATCCCTACTACATCACCCTGGTGCTCCCAGGGGCAACATTTCAAATTCTAGGGGGGGGGGGTAGATTCTTACCAAGGTTTAATTAGATGCTCTTGGATGTATTAAAATACCTTGTCTCACTCTCTCTCTCTTTTTGCATTCAATAACAGACACAGCAGTTACTTTGTTATATATAAAACCTATAGCGATGTCAGCCTCACAGGTCAAGTCACCTGTGCTTTCCACTTCTGACATGCTTTCCTAGTACACAGGCCCACTGTTTACAATTATTCAGGACATAGACACTTCTTAGGAAGGCCACAGCACCCAGGGACTGAGTGACTGCTATAAGACTTAGCAGAGCTCTGTAATTTGAAGAGTATGAACACATGAAGGTGTCTCACAGTGAATCAGACCACCAGTGTATCCAAATCCATATTGCCTGCTTTGATTGGCAGGGACTAGGATAATGGTCTTTCACACACCTACCACTTGAACATTTTAAGTGGAGACATCAGGGTTGAACTTGGGACCTTTTGCAATTAAAGTAGATGCTCTAACATTGAGGGAAAGCCCCTCCTGCAGTCAGGAGGGAATGAATGGAGGATACAGGAAGTGCACGCAAACTGCTCATTTCCCATAATGTCTCCACTGTGTGCTTTCCTGTATGTATTGGGCAAGGGAGTACATGACTTTACTAAGCCCTGTGCTGCACCCATGCAATTTTGTGTGAAGTCACTGCATGGGTCAGAAAATAGTACTCTTGTGGAATTTTCACATGTGGTTTGAAACACATATCACAGGTTGGATCCAGAAATCTTTCTCATTCTTTTGTTGTTGTTCAGTCACACAGTCAAGTCCGACTCTTGGCAACCCCATGGACCACATCACGCCAGGCCCACCTGTCTTCCATTGTCCTCTGGAGTTTGCTCAATTTCATGTTTGTTGCATCGATAACACCATCTAACCATCTCATCCTTTGCCGTCCCCTTCTTCTTTTACCTTCAATCTTTCCCAGCATCAGGGTCTTCTCCAGTGAGTGTTCCCTTCTCATTTGGTGGCCAAAGTATTGGAGCTTCAACTTCAGTATATGTCCTTCCAGGGAACAGTCAGGGTTGATTTCTTTTAAGATTGACTGATTTGATTTTTTTCAGTCCAAGGGACTCTCAAGAGTCTCCTCCAGCACCATAATTCAAAAGAATCTATTCTTCGGCGCTCGGCCTTCCTTATAGTCCAACTCTCGCAGCTATACATGACTACTGGGAATGCCATTGCTTTGACCATACGGACATTTGTTGGCAGGGTGATGTCTCTACTTTTTCACGCTATTTCAGTTATCCTTTACTATAGCCCCCACTGGACACACCTCTCGCCCAAATGGTACCCATGCCACAACCCCCAGAAAACCACCTCCTCTCTCCTACTTCCCTGTTTTCTCTCTCTTCTGCCATGGAGGCAGCCAGGTCCAAGGCAAGGAGCAGTAGCAATGATCACTGCTTTGCTGGTACCTTTCCGTACAGGATCAGCCAAGCACAGAGACAAATTCTCCTCTATTTGAGCATCTAATTTTTAATTTTTCTATCTATGGCATTCTATAAATAGTTTAGCCATTTTCCCCTTCTCTTTCCCCTTGAGTATCCATCAATCACTCCTTCAGTAACATTACATTGATCACTGAAGCTCTCTGGCTTCCTTTTCCTCCATAAAAGTGTTGTGACGCTTTCCCGCTTATCATTCCTCTGCTCTAAGCCTACAATCTTGAGGGTGTTTTTCCCCCCTTGTTTGCACTTCGCTAATTGCCACTCAACTGGTTCCATGTAAGACACTTGCAAAAGTATGATCCATCGTAGTAAGGCATTGCCTAGCAACACTATACATTTTCCAACTCCTTATCTGGAGTCCTTATGGTAAAGATGTTTTTCAGACTCTGTCACAGAAGCATACATAGGTTTCTATTCTGTTTTTGTGTTTCCCTGCCTGCAAAAATGTACAGGAAATCAAACCTTATACATTCTGCAAAGCAAGCACCAGAAAGGCAAGCTTTGCCATGATGCAAAAATATATCAAAACAGTGAGGAACCAGAGATCTATGTCATAGCTGCTGTAAGGAAGTTGTATGAATAAAAATTTTATTTTGCTATTGACGCTTTTTCTAAAAAAGAAAACAAGGGCTCCTCAAACATTACTATCTCTAACCTTGTTTGTCTAGATTTTTATGGTCAATTGTGAAATCAAACCAAGCTTATTTGCCATTTAAGGCTTAATCTAAGTGGAGTCAATAAACACTTTCAACTATATACACAACCAAGAAAGATACAAATGACTTTGAAAGTATAGCAGATAATTAAAAGAATTTAGCTTGCTCTTCAAGCTTTTGAACCAAATCCTCAGAGAGGATAAGAACCTGTAATTCCCATTGACTTCAGATGCATTGGAAGGGGAAGCTGAACAAGCAATCCAAGGGAAAACCTCCATCTAAAATTCCAGTCTGAGAATTAGCACTATGTTTGGCAGCCTTTTACCAACAAAGCAACTTTAATATCATATTCAGACAAATCTCTGTATTTGTTAGATTGCATGAATTTGTTCAATTTGGGATACATATTTATCCCTACAAGGGGATACTCTGGGTTTGGGTCAGGGTCTCTAGAAATCATCAGTATGATTTAAGAAGCAGCTCATGGATTGTATTGCTTTATACACAATAAACTACATCTCCAAATT
Organism: Gekko japonicus; assembly: GCF_001447785.1. Lineage (NCBI taxonomy): Eukaryota > Metazoa > Chordata > Lepidosauria > Squamata > Gekkonidae > Gekko > Gekko japonicus. Next base: position 1,379,422 of record NW_015174277.1, read on the forward strand.
CAATCGTCATCACTTCAACACTTTCCATAAACACAACGCTCAGAAGACATGGGGGGAAATTACTACAAAAGCATGCATCCCCAAAACAGACATCAGTTCAAAGAATCAAGTGTCAAACTACTCCTTCTAACGCCCCCTAATAATTATGCCAGTTATTGGTTGAATAGTTGTGATTAAGGACTGTCACCAAGCTATACCTATTCATACTGCTCACATTCTGCATATGCTTCATAAATTAGTGTTCAACTATGGCAATTATTACAGAGAGATACATCTGACACTGTATGTATATATTTTTTTCTTGAATACAGGAACGCAACCTGAATACTTATCACACTGAAGTCACTGGAGGTACTAAATACATTGGTAATTGCCCTCCATTAAAAAAAAATAGAATGGCTGGGAGGAAGCATAGCTAGAATCCTTCTCCATTACATGGTTGTTTCCTGGGTGTAAAAACTTGTTATCCATGAGGATAAATTTACACATAACACATATGAAGCTGCCTTATTCTGAATCAGACCCCTTGTCCCATCAAGGTCAGTACTGTCTACTCAGTCTGGCAGTAGAAGTCTTTCATATCACCTACTATCGCCTGGTCCTTTTTTAACTGGAGAGGCCAGGGATTAAGTCTGGGACTTTCTGCACACAAAGCAGAAGATCTTCCACTGAGCCACAGCCCCTCCCCCTGATTCAAACATCAGATGCCCCACATGTTTTTTCTGGCTCAATCTTCCTTCCCCCACACTTTTCCCTCGCAGAACCTTCTCCTACATACAGTAAAAGAGAACATCCTACATCTTTAATCCACCCCTAACCTGCCTTATAAAGGTGTTGAAATCATATTCCAACTATATAAACTGATTTCAAATGTCTCCTTGTAACAAGTTTTTGAAATTCGTGATAAAAGTTTCCAAGATGTATAGTCTTCCTAAAGAAAAGGGAGTGATTTTAAAAGGACTCATCAGTTTTAAAGACCAGAGGTCGAGATAATTGTAACAAGTGTTTAATACGTTTTAATAGAGGTTGAAATGTTTTATTATATGTTAATGTATATATTTTCTGAGAGTGTTTTGATATTGTGAAGGCTTATGGCCATATACAATAAAACAATACCTACCTACCTACCTACCTATTAGGCCTCCTGATCTGGAAGATTTCAATGCTCATCTGGAAGATTTCACTGGAATGCAAAAACTCAGTCTAAATAGTTATCACCTAAGAGCAAAACAACAATGTCCGGGGTGTGTGTGGAAAATTATCAGTGAATTTTGAAAGTTTACAGTAGCCATAATAAACCAAGGGTATAATTTAAGCCATTTGACTGCCCTGTCTCTGCTGTCAATAGCATTTCTCACAATAAGGCTAAACTATGGGCATAGTTTGAAAGCTGAACTCAAACAGGAAACTTAACTATGAGTACTCCTGACTTGTATACCATTAAGGATTTCAGCCTTCACCATGAGGTAACATTTCCCAAAAGGTAGCCAACACAGCTGTGATACTTACTGAACAGCTTTTCTCCGCATTCCTTTTCCAGTGCATTTTCTCATGTTTCTTGGCTGCTGTGGAATGCAAAGTTGCATGTGTTTGCTTGCGAGGATTTAGGGCTAGGATGTTCTGCAGAAAAAAGAAAAAATACATTTTCTTCAAAACAAGGGACAGTTTAGAAAGAGCTGAAATATTCTTACTCACAAAACTACTAAATCACATCAATCTCCCTCAGCCTAAAGAAAACAGAGAAAGACTAACTGCATAAAAAGACCCACATATCAATTATTTAACATTTGTTTCTTTTTTAAAAACAAAAATGAAAGATGCCTTGATTCTCTCCACTTTATAGGGTTTTGTTTTTTTTAATTTGGTTCCTGAGTATTTTAATTAGAACTAAGACTTACATTAGCTTGCCCTAAAATTATTACATCTCCTACTGGATATTGTTGCTCAGTAATAATTTTCATTGTATATGTTCTCTACTAAAAAGAAGGGGGGAGTGTAGACATTAATTAGCAAGAGAGTAACCATGGAGTGAATTTCTAATATATTGTTCCAAATATAATGGAATGTATACAAACACACATAATTTGAGTGGCTGGCCTGCTGTGGAAACTCTGTTGGTCACATTTTGTTTAGATACACACTCTTTTCTCCAAAAAGAGCATTGTACTCTGTAGATCAAAATCTATTGTTGGTCCCCAGCCCAAAAGACATTTGGCAGACCTCAACCAGAGCCAGGGCCTTTTCTGCCCTGGCTCCAAGCTGGTGGAACTTTCTGACAAATAACACCCATGCCCTGCGGGACCTGTTACAGTTCTGCAGGGCCTGTAAGGCAGAGATGTTCTGCCAGGCATTCAGTTGAGGACAGCGAAGGTTCCATCCAGGCACTCCAATCCTCCTCCCCCCCCTCCTGTGAGACAGCAGTGTTACTGGCTTTTCTTGCACCATCTTCAGCTTTATTTCTCTGTTACTGCTTTTTAATTTTGTTTTAATTGATGTTTAACTGATGTTGTACACCACTCTGAGCCTGGCTTGCTCTCGATCCCTCTAATTAATCTAATTAAATAAATAAGTTAAATAAAAATGAAGATCAGCAAAAATCAGATACATAGCTCTGACTGGCTAATGTGGAGGTCCCCAATGTGGGGCCCATGGCCTCCATGGCACCTGCCAACACCTTTCCTGGTGCCTGCCAAGTGTTTTTAATAAGTGGGGGGGACCAGGTGGGCTTTTGCCCAGCATGGCTTCTGATAGGCTGTGCAGATTTTTAAAAACATTGCTTTGGCCACAGCTGCCAACACAGCACAAGAATCCACACTGTGTCATTAAGTGAAACTGTGGCAATCATTTTGTGGCTAGCTCTGCCTCCTGAAGCAGCCATTTTGTGGCAGCCATTTTGTTGCTTTGCCCACCATGCCATGCCAGAATTCCTAATGTGCCCACAGGCTCAAAAAAGTTGGGGACACCTGTATTAGAGTTGTGCATAACCTCACTCCCTGACATTTTGTGGCTGGTATGGCCTCCTGCAGCAGCCATTTTGTGGCTCGCTCTGCTTCTTGCAGGAGCCATCTTGTGGTGGGCTCCACCACCCTGTGTCAAAATTCCAAAGATGCCCAAAGATGCCCAGGAACTAATAAATCATGCCACCTCCCATCCAGGAACAGATTTTCAAACTTTTCAATTTGTTCATGTTTTAAACAAGATCAACTGAAAGAACATACATTATACATTTTCAGAAGGAAATCATATTTTAATTGCTAAAAATGTTTGTTATTTGCACATTGGCAGTGTGAGCTGGGTTTGCACCGCAAAGGAAACATGCACAGGAGTTTTTGACTTTAGATATATCTATACACATTAGGGCTGCCAAGTCCCCCCGGGGGGCGGAAATCCCCCCACCCCAGGGGGAAACCCCACCCCACCGTGCATGTCACAGGGAAGTGATGTTATGACGCCGGGCACGCTGGGGGCAGGGCCACGGCCATACCAGGGAAAACTCTATGGTTTTCCTTGTATGGTCATGGCCCCGCCCCCAGCATGCCTGGCGTCATGACGTCACTTCCCTGTGATGTGCATGCGGCGCACGTGCCGGGAGCCACCCCAGAGTCCCCCGCCAGCAAGGTAAGTCGGACTTGGCAACCCTAATACACATCCATATTAGAGATACTATTGCGGGCTCCTGCCCACTGGTAGCCAGCTGGCTGGCAGGAAGAAATTCCCCCCACCACAATGCTGTTCATTATGTGCTGACATCACCCAGAAGTGACATCAGCATGTTGGTAACATTGTGGGGTAATGCTCTGCTTTTGGGGCAAAACACTATGGTTTGAGGCCATTTTTCCATAGAGTTTTGCCCAAAAAACAAAGCATCACCCATGACATCACTGATGTGCTGATGTCACTTCTGGGTGATGTCAGTGCACTACACAATGTCCTCACTTACCCCTGGAACACTCCCCAAATCCCCCCGCCAGCATGATGAAGGACCTGGCAACCCTAAGCCATATCACTGAAGCTATAGCAGGTTCACAAAGGCATTATTAACTCCATAGTCTTTCTACATTTGAAAGTACAATAATTGTATCTGCAAACCAGGTCAGAATACTAAACTAATGAAGGAGTAAAAAGGGCACATTAAACTGAGATACTGGAACTAATACAATGTAATCTTGGGCTACAAGCGGAATCAAATGTTGGGCTACAAGTAGAAAGAACCCTGGGTTCAAACTCCCACCCTACCATGAAAGTTACTCAGTAACCTTGAGCCAGTCACTTTCTCTCAGCCTAACCTGCCCAATAAGGCTACAATGAAGATGAGGGGGTATCATGTACCTTTCCCAGAGTCATTGGAAAACAGGTAAGATAAAAAATTGATAAATTAACAACTAAGATTGATCAAAGTTGTCCAGTGTTTGAATAATCAGATACCAGTCATATATTCTAAAAGCTGTTGCATTTTTAACATACATTTGGAATTCTGTTAATTGTAGAAGTTACTGTCTACTAGAAAACTCTGGACCACAAAGCCTCCCAACCAGCACTGCACATCTCCATGTCAGATAACATCTTTCTCCACAGCAAATATATTGTCAGTGCTAGCTGAGAAGCCAATGTGGTGTGATGGTTAGAGTGACCTCAAGGCAATCACATCCTTGCAGTCTAAACTACTTCAAAAGATTGTCAAGGGGATAAAAGGGATGGGAGGAAGAACCATGTATGCTTCTCCTTGAAGTAACAGCAGGATGAAAACTAGATGGGCAAATACACAGAGGTTTGTGGGAGTTTAAGTGCACTGATGGTGCATTTTCTAAATGTTTCAGATACTCTAAGTACTAGAAATCTCTCCACAGCCTCTAAATTAATATATTTCAAATATCGTACCTTAATATATGTACTCTATTGGGTATGCCACCATTTGGTTAAAATAAAACCTCCGAAATCTCATGTTTACTGATGGTGGAATTCTGCAAACAGTCAAGACTGCTCCAAGCATAACAGTTGCTGAAATCCAACAGAAGTTCACAGTACAGCAAGTTCAGCAAATAAAGGTTGCAATAAAGTTTGGCATGGGAGACCAACTATCCTCCCCCCACAGAGAAAAAGAGTCAGGCATTAGATAAGTGAATCATGAGAATCCATTTCCTGTTATAATTAAAATTAATGCAGTGTCTGAATGTAAGATAATACATTTAGCTAGCAAAATGCCTGCCATTATCACATGTGAAGAAAGACCTCAAGGAAGTATGCAGTGCGCATTCAGTGTTCATAAGAACATAAGTGTTCATAAGAACATAACAATGTTGGATCAGGCCAAAGGCCCATCCAGTCCAACACTCTGTATCACACAGTGGCCAGAAATACCAGGTGCCATCAGGAGGTCCACCAGTGGGGCCAGGACATTAGAAGCCCTCCCACCGTTGACCCCCCCAAGCACTTGCACCAGAGCCCCTATCTATACCTTGTGGCTAATAGCCACTGATGGACCTCTGCTCCATATGCTTATCTAATTCCCTTTTGAAGCCCTCCATGCTTCTGGCCGCCACCACTTCCTGTGGCCGTGAATTCCATGTGTTAATTACTCTTTGGGTGAAGAAGTACTTCCTTTTATCTGTTCTAACCCGACCACTCAGCAATTTCATGGAGTGCCCATGAGTTCTTGTATTGTGAGAAAGGGAGAAAAGTACCTCTTTCTCTACCTGCTCTATCCCATGCATAATCTTGTAAACCTCAATCATGTCACCCCTCAGTCGTCAATCAATCAATCAGTTTATTACGGTCGAAGACCCATCAAACAACATACAGAGTCAGAAACAGTCTCCAGATTGTCATAAGGCATTACAGAAAAAATCAACTCAAGGAGTATTAAGGAAGTGCTTGCGCTTTATAGTTGCAATAAAAAGAAATTTAGCAACATTCCTTGAAATAACCGTGGATTTGTCCTCCAGTAGGTGTTTCAGCAAAAGTTCCTCGGACTGAAATACTAATTGTCCTTGAAACCTAAATGACCTTAATAAAGGCATAATTAAAAGGGCTCTTTCTTCTGCATAGTGGGAGCAATGAAATAATATATGGGGGAGGGTCTCTATTGACTCTGAAGGGCATGAGCATAATCTCAGATGTCTGGGGATACGTTGAAATCTTCCGGAAAGAACTGCAGATGGAAAAGTGTCAAATCTGGCTCTGGAAAAGGCCCATCTATGATTTGGGTTGGAAAAATTAGCTAGGTATAAAGGAACAGACATTAACGTTTTGGATTTCAGAGATTTGTAAAGAGGTGGAAGTGCGGCATAGGATGTTTGTAGCTCAATATCTCTGAGACGCTGGTAAACAGTGGTTTTTGCCCTAGCATAGCCGCTTTCAGGTTCTCCCAGATTAGAGTCCATGCACTTTACCACTATACTACACCATCCAAATTGTCAACTGCCTTGGCAATATATTATGAGCAAGATACAGGACACCCCACTTGACCCAACCCACAGCTATTGGGAACTTGTAACTCCTTGCAATAAGAAGGGCCTCTGTAGTAGGAGAGCAAGTACATATGAACCCACCAACTACCTAGAGGAAAGAGCTGCTAATGGTTTGTGTTTTCTTGTCATAAGAACATAAGAGACGCCAATGTTGGATCAGGCCAAAGGCCCATCCAGTCCAACACTCTGTGTCACACAGTGGCCAGAAATACCAGTGCCATCAGGAGGTCCAGCAGTGGGGCCAGGACATTAGAAGCCCTCCCACTGTTGACCCCCCCCCAAGCACCAAGAAGACAGAGCATCACTTGCCCCAGAGCCCCTAGCTATACCTTGTGGCTAATAGCCACTGATGGACCTCTGCTCCATATGCTTATCTAATTCCCTTTTGAAGCCGTCCATGCTTGTAGCACCCACCACTTCCTGTGGCAGTGAATTCCATGTGTTAATCACTCTTTGGGTGAAGAAGTACTTCCTTTTATCCGTTCTAACCCGACCGCTCAGCAATTTCATGGAGTGCCCACGGGTTCTTGTATTGTGAGAAAGGGAGAAAAGTACCTCTTTCTCTACCTGCTCTTTCCCATGCATAATCTTATAAACCTCGATCATGTCACCCCTCAGTCGTCTTTTCTCCAAGCTAAAGAGCCCTAAGCGCTTTAACCTTTCCTCATAGGGAAAGTGTTCCAACCCTTTTATCATTCGAGTTGCCCTTTTCTGCACTTTTTCCAAAGCTATAATATCCTTTTTAAGGTGTGGTGCCCAGAACTGCACACAGTATTCCAAATGAGGTCTCACCATTGATTTATATAGGGGCATTATTATATTGGCTGATCTGTTTTCAATACCCTTCCTAATAATCCCCAGCATAGCATTGGCCTTCTTTATTGCAGTCACACACTGTCTCGACATTTTCAGTGAGTTATCCACTACAACTCCAAGATCTCTCTCTTGCTCAGTCTCTGCCAGTTCAGACCCCATCAATGTGTATTTATATTTAGGATTTTTGGCTCCAATGTGCATCACCTTGCACTTGGCCACATTGAACCCCATTTGCCATGTTGACGCCCACTCGCCCATCCTTGACAGATCCCTTTGGAGTGCCTCACAATCCTCACTGGTTTTCACCACCCTGAACAACTTTGTATCATCCGCAAATTTAGCCACTTCACTGCTTACTCCCATCTCCAAATCATTAATGAACAAGTTAAAAAGCAGTGGACCAAGTACTGATCCCTGTGGTACCCCACTGCTTACCCCCCTCCACTGGGAGAACTGCCCATTTATACTCACTCTCTGTTTTCTATTAATTAGCCAGTTTTTGATCCATAAAAGGACTTGTCCTTTTATCCCATGATTTTTGAGCTTACTTAGGAGCCTTTGATGAGGAACTTTATCAAAAGCTTTCTGGAAGTCAAGGTAAATAATATCTATTGGATCCCCCTTGGTCCACATGTTTGTCACCCCCTCAAAGAACACTAACAGGTTAGTGAGACAAGATCTTCCCTTACAGAACCCATGCTGGGTCTGTCTCAATAGGTTTTGTTCATCTATGTGCCTACTAATTCTTTCCTTAATAATGGTTTCCACCAATTTACCCGGTATCGACATCAGACTGACTGGCCTGTAATTTCCCGGATCTCCTCTGGAACCCTTTTTAAAGATGGGAGTGACATTAGTGACATTAGCTACCTTCCAGTCCTCAGGAATGGAGGCAGATTTTAAGGAAAGATTACATATTACATATTTTTGTAAGGAGATCCAGAAGTTCACATTTGAGTTCTTTCAGAACTCTCGGATGTATGCCATCTGGGCCTGGTGATTTATCAGTTTTTAAGTTGTCTATCAGTTTTAGGACCTCCTCTCTCGTCACCTCAATCTGACTCAGGTCTTTCAACACCCCTCCCGAAATCAGCAGTTCTGGATTGGACAAGCACTTCTCATCTTCCACAGTGAAGACAGAGGCAAAAAATAATATTAATCCTAGTAAAGAGCATATTATTCTATTATCAAAACAATGATTTGGACCCAGTGATACAGAAATGTAAACAGACTTTGCACAGTATCATTTGTGCCAGATACTGTGCAATCCCTAGCACAGGAACACCTTTCCTGGCAGCTATCAAGTGTTTTTCGAAAGTAAGTGGGGCAAGGTAGGGCACTGGAAGCCCAGTAGGGCTTCTGAAAGGACACTGGAAATGTCATCAGCTGTACAGCTTTTTAAAAACATTCCTTTGGCAGCAGCTGCCACCACAGCATAAGGATCTTCACTATCTGACTAAAAATAGGCTGCAGCAGTCAATTTGTGGCTGTGCCCACCTCACTTTATCAGAATTCCAAGGATGCCCACAAACTCAGAAAGATAGGGGACTCCTGCCCTAGTACTTTCCTCCCTATGTCTTACTGTGGGGCCAACCAGAATCAGACCCTCATTGCTTATTTTAGACCCTAAAAAGGGTGGTGGAGGTCACAAGTCAAACCTATAGCTGCCATAACATCTAGTTTGGGCCTCAGTTAGCACAAGGGGCTAGTGTAGGTTTTCTTTTCACAGTTCCAGTGTATCTAACCAGTATCTTCAAGTGTAGATTTTTTACTTCATCCCCTACATGGTCACCATTCACTTAGGGAAAATTAATTAGTAACACCATTAGGGTGCCAGCCACATCTGCTTTCTGTGCCAACGACCCGAGTTACCTCACTGATTGGGCAGGAAAACCACTTCCCAACACTAGATACTGAATTAACTTCGTAATTTAGACATACATTTACATTTTCAAAAGAAGAGTATAAATTTGCTGCATATCCATTGAGCCTCTTTGGAGGGCAGAATATGCACAACTTTGTCACTTTATCCTTATCCTGTTTGGTAGGTCCTAGCTGAGACAAAAGTGACTTGCCTGAGGTCATTCAGTGAGATTTACTGCTGAAGTACTGAAAGATTTGAAATTGTTTCTTTTTTTTTCTTTAACAGAAAGGCAGCCTTATGCTGCCTCACTGACTCACTATCATTTCATTATGATTCAGCGATGTCTGCATTGTTCAGCAATAAAATTATCAAAATTATACAATAGGCAAATACATGGATAGGGAAAGGTGGGGGGACCCAAAGCGTTGTGTTTTTCTAGGTTTTACGCTTTTAACAACAGCATGTCAGGATGAAATGCAGTTGCTGAAGATTTTACCCCACTCCACCTCCCAGATCACCATGGCAGGAAATACTTAACCCCTGAATTTCCAATTGTAACCAATCTGTTAAGAACGGGAATCCAGCCAGAAAAAAAGCTGGCAGACTTCTGTTCAAATTTAACCTCCAAAGCCTTCCATTCCAATGATAGTATATTAACTTTCTTTTTAATTGGATGCATACATTTCCAAATATAGCATTTTTAATGGACTACAGCATCTCAGTTCAGACATGCAGCAGGGAGGTGGAACTGAAGCAATACGGAGAAAGAACAGCTTGAACTACTCCTCTTAATCACACAGAGCCTCTCTTTGTGAATCAAGCTCTTGGCATTAATACCTGATGTGCTACAGCCCCACTTTGTGCAATTTCTTCTCCTTTGAAAAGGGAAGGAAAGTCACACAATAGATTTCCACATGGTCAAAGTCTCACACAGTTCACCCCAGAGACTGATAGAGAAAGCAAAGGAGGAGAGGAAGGACGGAGAAAAAACTATATAGGTTACCCTCAGCTCTTTGGAAGAAGGGAGGGACTCATACCATCCCACCACTGTGGTATTTTAGCATGACCCTGGCACTAATGTATAAATGGGGACTTAATTTTGACTTTTCACAATTACCTGTGAGGTAAATTGCTGCTACTCCCATTTTCAAGATAGGGGATTTGGAGCCACATCACTTGTGGAAATCAATTATTCCAAAGGCCAGGATAACCATATCAACTTAAGGCAGTAATTAATGCACCATATGAAAACAGTTCTGACTCACAAAAGCTTATGATGGAATAAGTTTTGTTAGTCTTCAAGGTCCTGACTGCTGAACTCCTGGTTTATTCTTAAATCAATTAGATATAACCATTGCAAAATTTCTATTTTATGTGATTGTAAAATGCTTCAGTACATTACACCAAGTCCTGCTTCACACGTTAGGCACATGTCTGTGCAAGGAAAAGACATGAGCAGCAAGTAAATCACCAAATATGCTTATCCTTCATACACATTTTGCTATACTTACATGGTATTCACATACTGGAAACTGCAGCCAATCATGTCTTGAGTACACACAGTAAATACATGCATGTGGACTCCAATAAATATAAATGCTTCTGTGCAGGCTACACATCATGTCATACTAACTTGGCAGTGTTCTTTGGGTAAGAAAAATACCCCTTGCCAACACAATCCTTAATGAAGATCTTCAGTAACAGAGCAGGCTGTAATGTGAGCAGGCCATGTGAGTGCTTTATATATTCTAGAATCTGAAAAACTGAAAATCCCCTGGCCAAGAAAATCTGCCACATTCTCTCCTTCCCAATGGGAAACTCTCCTACCTTTCATACACCAAACCCACTGGATAGATAGCCACAATTCCAGGCACATTGTTCATAAAGGATGGGTTCAACAAAATATTGGACATACTTGTTAAAAATTTGTGGACACATCCACATATACATGAAGGCACGCACACACAAACAGACACAAAGAAAAATGGCCTGTTCCTTTTAAAGTGGCTTCTATATGGAAATGAGACATTGAAGCTTTTGATGGCATGTAGATAAATAAGATCCTATTAAAGGGACACTTTTCTCCAGACCATTGGCAACTCTAACCAAGATCTACCCAGTCTTAGTCTGACACATTAAGTGCTACTAAACCACAATCCCACCACACTCACACATTTAATAATACAAATACATATAAGGATTTCTGGGTTTTAAATGGTTGTACGGCAGGTAAAAATTCCACAAACAAAGCCTGTAGGTCAAGTTTTCTTTATAGCTTCTGAAAAGCAAAACCACTGAGTTCCTGATCATATCATGGTCCCCAGGGGACAAGTAATATAATGTAAACGTATATTTAGATGTTGCACATGTTCTGCCACAGCTGCTGGTTCAAGTCAATTGCTCTCATACTCTTTTCAGCTTGCCTTCCCATCTCCAGCTTTATTTGACATTTTGGGAACAAAACACAGCATCAACATCTATGCAGCAAACTCTGCACATAACATACATAGAAAACGAGCATGCTTCCGGGTTTTGGCAACTCGCAAGTGGGTGCGCTCCATTGTTGTTCTGATGTGAACGGCCCGCAAACAGGCCAACGGGGAGGGGTCCAAGTTGATCTTGGACCCCCGTGACCCTTTGTAGGAGGATTGCAGCCTGGGGCACGAGAGGTGCCTCTCCCAAGGTGGAATGCCAAGGGATTGAGGCACCTCTTTGCCCCAATAGGTCCTTGTGGCACGGAGCCAGCAATGGCACCTAGAGGCGCACAATGGACCGAGCGTGCAAGAAATCCACCAGGACCGATCTTCCCTACTGCTTAAACAAATACAAGTAAGAATGGGAGTAAAATTTACCATTTAGCGAGCTGCCATCTGAATGTCGGGAATAAAGCCACCCCAAAGCCCCAAATAAGCGGAAGGGGGGGGATCCCCACATCCAAAGAACTGAGTTAAAAGCGGGAGGCAGGGGCAGCTTGAAAAGAGTGGATGCTGACGGAGTGCAGTGCAGATTAGCTAGAAAGTGATATTTTCAGACTTTAAGAGACTTTTCAATACTTCTTACTAACTATAAACAATAACACAGTGCTTGGAGAAAATGGCAGCGAAAGCTAAATTTACAGGAGCAACCAGCACATCATCTCCAGCTTTTAAACTGGAAGCAACTATAGACTTCTCCAAAATGATTGCTGCGGCCTTGCGCCCTCTAGTGGACCAGATGACCATGCTTAACCAGAAATTTGACACGTTGCACAAGGAACTTCAAGGAACTTCAGCAAAAACAGAGAAGATAACCAAGAAGCTGAAGAAAGTTGATCTCCAGTCCGAGGAGTTTGAACAAAGATTGGAGGTGGTGGAAAAGGATAAAATCTCTGAGAATCATTAACTGTTACTTCTTCAAATGGAAAAATAGCATATGTCCTAAGATTTCAGAACATTCCGGAGCAGAAAGGAGAGGACCTGAACTGGCCTCCATGGTAGGCTTAACAGCGGAAGTGTTACAAAGCGACATGGATATGATATATCATACATATCTAGAATATATAAAGAAAAATAAACTTCCCGGGGAAATATTTGTCAAATTCTCAAAAAGGTCAACAAGAGACTTGATTCTGAAAGCAGCAAGCGGAAATGTTTTGAAAATACAAGGAGAACAAGTCAAAACCTTAAAAGACATTCCATTTGAGATCAGAAAAAGAAGAAGACAATACAGAGACTTGGCATTGTTTTTGCAAAAGCATAACACCCCTTACAGATGGATTGCACCAGAAGGCATTATTTTCAACAGGAAAAAAGAAAAGATTGACTCTGTTCTTAAAGCAAAAAAAATATTGAGCAACAACAAGATAAAGATGGACCTGAGAAATTGGCGGACAATAAAGATGCAGAAAAAGAAGATGAAAATGAAGAAAGTTCTAAGAACTGCTTGTCGACTGAATCCTTAGATTCTGAAGCAGAATTAGGGGCTATGGCTCCTAAGCCTCCTAAAAATAAAAGGGAGTTTGAAAAGAAACGTAAAGGAAGAAAATAAGTATAATAATGTAACTCTGACTCTCTGATACTTATTATTAATCAATAACTTTAAGCTAAGAAGCATACACTTTAGTCAAATCTGTTTTTGAATGTTCGCTTTATTCTCTACAATTTTATTGCAATAACTCTCATGTATTACTGTTTTGATATTAAGGAAACATCAATTAACATCAATAACTCTCATGTATTACTGTTTTGATATTAAGGAAACATCAATTAATTCAAAATATATATTCATGATCTCTTGTTACTCATAGTTTTAGGTTGTTCCCTTCCCCCAACCCCATAGAGGTTTAGTTTACAAAATGCAATAAAAATATTTTAAAAAAGAAAAGAAAAGAAAATGAGCATGCCAGGGAAAAAACTAAGATTGAGCTTTTCTCCCTGAAACCCAGTCTTTTATGTGTAGAAGGGTTTATTTTTTAATTTTTATTTACTTTATTTATTTCCCACTGGGACCCAAAGCAGCTTATATCATTCTCCACTCTTCCATTCTGTTCTCACAACAATCCTATGATATAGGTTAATCTGAGAGTGTGTATTTGGCCCAAGGTCACCCAGAAAGCTTCCATGACAGAATATGGATTTGAGCCCGGGTCGCCCACAGAATAGTGTTACACTCTGCCTACTACACCAGGTCATTATATTTGTTGTTTCTTTTTAAATATGAAAGAGTATTCCATTTTGCATCTGAAAGTGGTATATCCTGAACCCAGGTTTACAATATCTGTGAGAACTAGGCCAAAGAGTCCTGTAGCACTTTAAAGCCTAACAAATCTATTGCAGCTCTGTAGTTATGCCTTTCTACTTTTTAAAAAATCTAACATTTCTATTTAACATAACATATAGTACAATCCGATGCAGTAACTTTCAGTCTAAACCCATCAAAGTCAATGAAAAAACTAGCAAGGAGTAAATCTGCATAGGATTACACAGAGTCTAGCAAATTATATATTTTTTCAGTATAAAAGAGACAAAATCCATCCAGAGATAAGCATTTTGAAATTCACATTGTCCTGAAAGGGAAACAGCATACGTTTAATTCTCCCACTAAAATCACTGGGAGATTAATGTTCAACTTACTGTCAAATGCTCCCTCTAAGCTGTGGAGCCTGCCCTCCCCAGGCTCATGACGTTGCAATTGTTGGATATGTTTCTGTGAGGCTAGGCTTGCTTCCATCGCTATCTCTGCTGTTTGTGATACTTTGTGAAGTGAAGTTTGGATCTTTTACAAACTATCAGTGAGTGGCTTGAGTATGGATGGTCTTGTCTTCTTATCGAGAGAAGGATTCCTGGAGGTCCCATTTTGTTACCAACTCATTGCTTGTCTCCATTGCTTCAGCGTCATCAGCCATTTTGTTTGTACCTGTTGGAGCCATCCGCTTGCTAGTCTGGGGGGGAAACGGTTGAATAGGCCTTGAATTCACCTTGGAGGTGCTGTCTTTATTGTTGCCAGTCGAGATTTTTTAAACCCCAAGCACATTGTCTGTCAGAATTTAGGAGGGAGAGGGCTAGAGCTCAAAGCTTAAGTGGCCATCTTGTAGAGTGCTGATGTCATGGCCCAGTCTGGTCTCCTTGAGACCCAGAAGGGCCAGTAGGTTCTGAGATCCTGATTGCGGTGCCCTCTGGGGAACATGTGGGGGAAAGGCGGTCCCTCAAGTATGTAGGCCCCTGACCATAAATGGCTTTAAATGTAAGAATCAACACATTGAAATGGATCCGGTATGCTATCGGCAGCCAGTGCAATGTTTTTAGCACAGGCTGGATTTGCTCCCCCACAAGGAGACCCATCAAGAGCCTGGCTAAGTAGGGACACAATTGCTCTCTTTACGTATCTGAAGGGCTCTCACTTAGAGGAGGGCATGGAGCTGTTCCTGTTAGCAGCAGAGGATAGGACTTGAAATAATGGGTTTAAATTAAGGGCGGCAAGGTACCAGCTGGATATTAGGAAAAACTTTTTTTTACAGTAAGGAGTTGTTCAACAGTGGAATCAGCTACTTAGGGAGGTGGTGAGCTCCCCCACACTGGCAGTTTTTAAGCTGTGTCTGGACAAACACTGGTCAGGGATGCTCTAGGCTGATCCTTCATTGAGCAGAGGGTAGGACTAGATGGCCTGTATGGACCCTTCCAACTCTATGATTCTATGATTCATACTCCCTGACCACACACAGTAACAGGGCAAGAATACTAAGCAAAATCGCTTGCTTAAATGCGAAAGCTGCAATCCTGTGCCCATTCATATGGAACCAAGTAGCACTTAATTCTCAGTACAGGTGTGCAGGTTCAGGCTGTATATTCCCACAAACAAAGAGTAGTATGGAAAGTCTCTTTGGACCTGTAGGTTTTAAAATAATGATGTTGTAGAGCTCAGCTTTGCATGATCAGTTCTCTGCAGGGCATCAGTAGCTAGAGACCAGCACAAGTAGTCATTACACATGGGAAATTACTCCTGGCTGCAAGAACAAGCCTGACGGTCTCCAGAGCAAATCTGTTCCGCCACTAATTCTATGTATTTCTAGTTTATGTTAGCACAGTTTTAAGTTGCTTTCTTCATTTATACTTAACTCAGATGGTCAGATAAAACACTGACTATGAAGAAATACTCCAAGAAAAACTGAGCTGATCTCCCCATCAAGATTTCTTGATGTTACCTGGGATATACCATGATGGATCATGCCTTAAAAGAGGGGGAGAAAAGGCCACAGAGTGCTGCAATAGCCAGGCCATTTCACATTTTTATTTAGTTTAAATTTGTACCCCACAAACATAGCTGAATATAAGTTTCCTTAGCAGTGAACATTAAACACACAGTTGTTGACATTTACACATATAGATTACTAGAGCTGGCAATACACACTAGTAAGAATCACCTTGATATTCTGTTAGTGTCCAGTGCTAGACTGCTAAGAGAACATTTTGTACCAAGCAAGATTAAGAACATAAGAACATAAGAGACGCCAATGCTGGATCAGGCCAAAGGCCCATCCAGTCCAACACTCTGTGTCACACAGTGGCCAGAAATACCAGGTGCACACCCTGGTATCCGTTCTAACCCAACCACTCAGCAATTTCATGGAGTGCCCATGAGAAAGGGAGAAAAGTACCTCTTTCTCTATCTGCTCTATCCCATGCATAATCTTATAAACCTCAATCATGTCACCCCTCAGTCGTCATTTCTCCAAGCTAAAGAGCCCTAAGCACTTTAACCTTTCCTCATAGGGAAAGTGTTCCAACCCTTTTATGATTCGAGTTGCCCTTTTCTGCACTTTTTCCAAAGCTGCAGAACTGCACTCAGTATTCCAAATGAGGTCGCACCATTGATTTATATAGCGGCATTATGATATTGGCTGATCTGTTTTCAATACCCTTCCTAATAATCCCCAGCATAGCATTGGCCTTTTTTATTGTAGTCACACACTGTCTTGACATTTCCAGTGAGTTATCTACTACAACTCCAAGATCTCTCTCTTCATCAGTCCCTGCCAGTTCAGACCCCATCAATGTGTATTTATATTTAGGATTTTTGGCTCTAATGTGAATCACTTTGCACTTGGCCACATTGAACCCCATTTGCCATGTTGATGTCCACTTGCCCATCCTTGACAGATCCCTTTGGAGTGCCTCACAATCCTCACTGGTTTTCACCACCCAGTGCATTAGAGCACTACAAAACTGTTCTGAGGATTAATGTTCAACTTACTGTCAAATGCTCCCTCTAAGCTGTGGAGCCTGCCCTCCCCAGGCTCTATCCCTCAGATCTGCAGGTATTTCCCAACCCAGTGTTGGCAACCCTGTAACTGGCTATGGAACCGCTTTCCAGACCCTTGGAACCCAGAAGACATGGCATAGGAGGTGGTGCTTTTCTACCTTAGCTGCCACTGCATAACCGCAAATCAACATAAGTCAGAGGTGGAAGGAACCATATCTGTTACCATGAGGCTATCCTCCCATACTACCCACTTGGGGCAGCAAAATGACTTGAGACAGCCCTGCCTTATAGCTAAGCAGAAGGAAATAAACATGGCTTGCCTCCCTCTATTTTCCCCTTCCCTCTGCTACCCCACCAGTCACAGCTGGGACACTCACCTGGAGCTTCCTTCTAGAGCTCATGTATGTCTTCCCACAACAAGCCTTACTCCTAGTCTAGTAATAAAACAAAAGCCCAGTTCCCAATAAATTGTGTTTTCTCTTTCTTCATCATATGCAGTCACTATTGACTGATTCAGAGCCATATTTATAATGCAGTAGACACCCATCAGTTTTAAATCATATTACATGGCTAAGAACCTAATGGCAGCTATGCACAGTAGCATTCAGATCAAGGCTTCAAGGACAGCCACATATTTGAGCTGAGCATTGTATGAAGTCATGACTCCACAAAACAGTCATAAGGACACCCGTTTCTTTCAGATCTTGCTTGTTTTAAAAAACATGGAAAGTACTACCTTTTTCTCAGGTGTTTGATTTTCTCAAGGGAAACTTGCTGTGTTGAGCACAGCAAGTTTCCTTTGAGAAAATCAAACACCTGAGAAAAATTAGGCATCCGTGTAAGTTACAATCTCCATCCCAATACTATGGGAATGCTAATTATTTTTCTCTTCTAAATGGCAAATGGTTTGCTTTCCCCATATAACCTTTTATTTTATTTTTTAAAGCAATACATTTTCAACCTTGTGGGATATAATATTAGGCCTCTGCTATAATCTCTCCCAGCTTGCCACTGTCTTACAAACCCCATCCTGTCTCATTTCTGTCTAATAGGTTTATTATAGCTTCAAATTGATCCACTCTATATTGTAAATGTTTTGTATCCTTTTGGGCATGTCATCAGAAGCAACAGCCCTGCCGAGAAGAATTCCATTACGTTGTAAGAGCTCTTGCAAAAAAAAAAGGAAAAAAGAACCTACCCTGATGCTGTGACATGTTTTATGCAAAGCAGCTCCAATTAAAACTTTTGAGAAGTCAAACAAAAACCTTGAAAAGATTCCCTGGCAGAAGATGATGGCCTTCACCAGTCATCCTAAGCATCTGACTCTGGAATCAGCAGAGTTTCATACATCATATTTTCTTGTTCCAAGTCCTGACTGCTCTGGATGCCTTTCAAAAGGAAAGTATGGTTAATTTTTTTTAAAAGGACAACACTAAAGGCTGAATTATTTTATACCAGGAGGGACTATTTAAAATAGGGGAAATTGTCTGTATACCACAGAGTAGGGTGTAAGGCATGTCCAAGCTAAGTTTAAAACTACAATTCTAGAAGCTCAAATAAAATATATTCCGCAGGTTAGGAAAGGCACAAACAGGTATAAGAAAAAGCCTACATGGTTAACAAACAAAGTAATGGAAGCTGTAAAAGGTAAAAAGGATTCCTTTAAGCGGTGGAAAGCTAGTCACAGTGAGGCTGATAAAACAGAACACAGGCTATGGCAAATAAAATGCAAGTCTGTGGTCAGGCATGCAAAAAGGGAATATGAGGAGCATATAGCAAAAAATGTAAAGACCAACAATAAAACTTTCTTCAAATACATTAGAAACAGGAAACCAGCCAGGGAGGCAGTGGGGCCCTTGGATGACCAAGGGGTAAAAGGAGTACTGAAGGATGATAGGGAAATGGCTGAGAAGCTAAATGCATTTTTTGCCTCCGTCTTCACTGTGGAAGATGAGAGGTGCTTGCCCACTCCAGAGCCGCTGAGTTCGGGAGGGGTGTTGAAAGACCTGAGTCAGATTGAGGTGACGAGAGAGGAGGTCCTAAAACTGATAAACAACTTAAAAACTGATAAATCACCAGGCCCAGATGGCATACATCCAAGAGTTCTGAAAGAACTCAATTGTGAACTTGTGGATCTCCTGACAAAAATATGTAATCTCTCCTTAAAATCAGCCTCCATTCCTGAGGACTGGAAGGTAGCTAATGTCACTCCCATCTTTAAAAAGGGTTCCAGAGGAGATCCGGGAAATTACAGGCCTGTCAGTCTGACGTCGATACCGGGTAAATTGGTGGAAACCATTATTAAGGAAAGAATTAGTAGGCACATAGATGAACAAAACCTATTGAGGCAGACTCAACATGGGTTCTGTAAGGGAAGATCTTGTCTCACTAACCTGTTAATGTTCTTTGAGGGGGTGAACAAACATGTGGACAAGGGGGATCCAATAGATATTGTTTACCTTGACTTCCAGAAAGCTTTTGATAAAGTTCCTCATCAAAGGCTCCTAAGCAAGCTCAAAAATCATGGGATAAAAGGACAAGTCCTTTTATGGATCAAAAACTGGCTAATTAATAGAAAACAGAGAGTGAGTATAAATGGGCAGTTCTCCCAGTGGAGGGGTGTAAGCAGTGGGGTACCACAGGGATCAGTACTTGGTCCACTGCTTTTTAACTTGTTCATTAATGATTTGGAGTTGGGAGTAAGCAGTGAAGTGGCTAAATTTGCGGATGATACGAAGTTGTTCAGGGTGGTGAAAACCAGTGAGGATTGTGAGGCACTCCAAAGGGATCTGTCAAAGTTGGGCGAGTGGGCGTCAACATGGCAAATGGGGTTCAATGTGGCCAAGTGCAAGGTGATGCACATTGGAGCCAAAAATCCTAACTATAAATACACGTTGATGGGGTCTGAACTGGCAGAGACAGATCAAGAGAGAGATCTTGGAGTTGTAGTAGATAACTCACTGAAAATGTCGAGACAGTGTGTGACTGCAATAAAGAAGGCCAATGCTATGCTGGGGATTATTAGGAAGGGTATTGTAAACAGATCAGCCAATATCATAATGCCGCTATATAAATCAATGGTGCGACCTCATCTGGAATACTGTGTGCAATTCTGGTCACCACACCTTAAAAAGGATATTATAGCTTTGGAAAAAGTGCAGAAAAGAGCAACTCGAATGATAAAAGGGTTGGAACACTTTCCCTATGAGGAACGGTTAAGGCGCTTAGGGCTCTTTAGCTTGGAGAAACGACGACTGAGGGGTGACATGATTGAGGTTTATAAGATTATGCATGGGAAAGAGCAGGTAGAGAAAGAGGTACTTTTCTCCCTTTCTCACAATACAAGAACCCGTGGGCACTCCATGAAATTGCTGAGCGGTCGGGTTAGAACGGATAAAAGGAAGTACTTCTTCACCCAAAGAGTGATTAACACTTGGAATTCACTGCCACAGGAAGTGGTGGCAGCTACAAGCATGGACGGCTTCAAAAGGGAATTAGATAAGCATATGGAGCAGAGGTCCATCAGTGGCTATTAGCCACAAGGTATAGATAGGGACTCTGGGGCAAGTGATGCTCTGTCATCTTGGTGCTTGGGGGGGGTCAACAGTGGGAGGGCTTCTAATGTCCTGGCCCCACTGGTGGACCTCCTGATGGCACTGGTATTTCTGGCCACTGTGGGATACAGAGTGTTGGACTGGATGGGCCTTTGGCCTGATCCAACATTGGCATCTCTTATGTTCTTATGTTCTTATGTTCTTATGACATGTCACAATTCTGCAGAAGCACAGAAAAATCACAAAGGTCACTTACACATGGCTTGCTTGCCCTGGCTTGGATATCACTGGGCGGTGGGAAGGTTTTCTGCTTCCCCACAGCATTGCAATACTTCAGTGCACCTCCTGGGTCTTCCCCATCTTTCCTACAATCTTTTCCAAACAAACTGCATCACCAGACGCCGGCCGGAAGCCCCCTGCTCCGGCAGAAGATCGACTTAGCAACCCTAGCTGAAATGCATAGGAGCTGAAGTTTTGATGCATTTTCTGCACATACAACCGAATGGTTCTGAACACTGTTCACAATCCACATTAAAATGCAGTGAATAAAATAACACAAAAATTCAGTAAAACAGCAGCATAAAGCATGCATTGTTGTTGTCGTTCAGTCGCACAGTCGAGTCCGACTCTTCATGACCCCATGGACCAGTTCCCGCCAGGCCCTCCTGTCTTCCGCCGTCCTCTGAAGTTGGCTCAATTTCATGTTCGTTGCATCGATGACACTGTCTAACCATCTCATCCTTTGCCGTCCCCATCTTCTTTGACCTTCAATCTTTCCCAGCATCGGGGTCTTCTCCAGTGAGTGCTCCCTTCTCATTTGGTGGCCAAAGTATTTGAGCTTCAGTTTCATTATTTGGCCTTCCAGGGAACAGTCAAGGTTGATATCTTTTAGGATTGACTGATTTGATCTTCTTGCAGTCCAAGGGATTCTCAAGAGTCTTCTCCAGCACCATAGTTCAAAAGAATCTATTCTTCGGCGCTCGGCCTTCCTTATAGTCCAACTCTCGCAGCCATACATGACTACTGGGAATACCATTGCTTTGACCATGCGGACTTTTGTTGGCAGGGTGATGTCTCTACTTTTTATCATGCTGTTTAGGGTCGCCATCACTTTCCTCCCAAGGAGCAGGCGTCTTTTAATTTCATGGCTGCTGTCACAGTCTGCGGTGATCTGGGATCCCAGGAACGTGAAGTCTGTCACTACTTCTACGACTTCCCCTTCTATTTGCCAAGGAGTGAGGGGGCCGGATGCCATGATCTTAGTTTTTTTGATGTTGAGCTTCAAACCCACTTCAATCCCGGCCGGCGTCGGAGGTGTGCACGCGCGCCCCGTGCACATCACCCGGAAGTGACGTAGGCACGCTGGGCACGCTGGGGGCAGGGCCACGGCCATACAAGGGAATACCATAGAGTTTTCCCTTGTATGGCCATGGCCCCGCCCCCAGCGTGCCCGGCGTACCCTCGTCACTTGCTAGTGATGCGCACGCCGGGGGCGGGGTTCCCCCGGGGCCCGATTCCACCATGGCGGAAATCAGGCCTCCAAAGCTGGGGTTTCCCTGCCCCCCGGCCCGATTTGGCAGCCCTAACTGGCATCTCTTATGTTCTTAGTCATAGCTAAATAAATTTCCCTTTGATTTCAGTGAGAATGAAGCTTCAATTACCTTTGCCTAGAGTAGGGCCATAACAGATATCTTTGCTCAGAAATTAATTCCAAACCCATTCCTTACTTTACTTTTCAGTATAATCCACACAGAGTCCCAAAACATATTACACAGTCCTGTTTATTTCAAGTATTTTATCACTTTGATCTATGGGCAAGCTATTGTGAACATTCTTGACCAGCATCTGACACAGATCTATGATACTGTTAGACCGACATCTTTAAACATATCAGTTAAGATTCATTATGGGTGTTAAGAGATTAAATGTTTCCCAGCAGAGAGGCACCACAAATTTGTCAACCATGATAAGATGAGCACAAATCGAACTGTCCCAAAGAGTTAAAGTGCAACCTCCTTGTTAGTTGGAACTTCTTTCTTATGGCATTCCCCCAAATGCATATACAGAGCCTGAAGTCCAATTCATGCTACAGCACAAACCCTCTCTTGGGAAACATGGTTAAGTGAACAAACCTTAATTGAACTAAGCTTTGAAATGGGTGGGGGAGGTTATCCTACTACATTTATCCTACTTTCTACCTCTTATAAACTGTTTCACAATACACTGAACACTATGTGCTGTGAAGGATACAGTACATCTGTTTGCCATAATTGGAATATATGTATTTTTCAGAACTAATGAGCAGATTAGAACAATTACACTAAGCATCTTAAAGAGTTTTGATCCATAGCGAGAAGTAGGTATCCAATGACTTTCCCTAGACATCTGTTTTATTTGTGCTTGAAATTAATCCTATGATCAGATAACAATCATTTGAACAGCACCATTAAGATCTAGAGTATGATTATTTTGCTTTGGCAAGATCAGATAACTCATCATGCAGGATTTACACAGACATGGTGTATCAAAGTCATAAAGGTTAAGAATGCTTCCAGAAGAGTCCGCATACATTGTATATTGTACCCACTCTTCTGCAGCGAAAAGGAAAAGTGGGGAGGAATAGGAGACCACAGTTCTTTCCCCATCTCACAGTAGACAAGAGGTGATCTTTTCACTTGGCCCAAAGGCCTGAGAAAGAACACTGCACCATAATCTCACACCCTGTGCATTGCAAAAGGACCCTCCCCCCCAATCTTAAGAGACGCCAATGTTGGATCAGGCCAAAGGCCCATCCAGTCCAACACTCTTCTGCAACATCCGGGAGAGGAAGAGGAGGATGTACTGTATAGGAACTGAAACCTAGATCCTCATTTTGCACAGGGCCATACAGTCTCCTCTCTCAGGTATCCTGTGCAAAATGACACAATTGCTTTGCTGAAACTCTCCCCAAGCAAGAGGCAGTAGGCATAACAGCAGATTTATTTCTTGCCTGAGGGGCCTGTCCATGACTCCATCTCATAGCTTTTATTAAACACTACACTGCTGCAGTTCAAGCAGTGTAAGGAAGCATAGCATTCCTCGAAAGGAAGGCCATGTACATGAGAAAACTAGTTTATTTTGAAAGTATAACCCACAATCCTCACAATATTCAAAACTGCCGTGTTTGTTTAGTTCTCCAAATTTCCTCACCCTCAAGGGCTTAAAACAGATAGTTGTACTTTTAAAGCCTTGTATGTGTATGTAAATATACGTACATGTATTTATATGTACATATGTGTGTATGTGTGTGTATGTTTATGTGTATACACACACACAAAAGGAAAAGTGATGTTCACACCTTAACGGCGGCCATCAAAAAATCTTTATCTTTTTTCAAAGCAGGCTTTTTTATCCAAGAGAGTATCTGGAGATGCCACTGGTCTCGCAAAATGTAAAAGGGTCACTCACATCAACACAGTAATTATTTTTTATGCAAAAAATCATTGGAAATGACCAAATCACTCCAACCTCAGAATCCTACCTTCCATCTACACAACAGCAACTGCAAGAAGTTTATTTTAAGCCCTGATATGAAAGCAACCTGGAGAACATTTCTGGGAAACAGCAGGCCGGTGGGGGGGGGAGGAGTTATTGGTCCCTTTCCCCAACACCATAGCTTCAATCCAGATAAAGTCCACATGGCCAGTTTTTAGGGAAAACATTACTTCTCCAGGATTCCAGTGGCAGAGATGCCACATCATCCCAGGTATTCCTGCTTTGAAGTTGAATATTCAAGATACTTAAAACAAGACCAAAACCATCTTAGCCCCAGAACAAGGAATCAGGCTTTATGATTTGACACACAACTGAGAATATGGCTAGGCCACCATAGCTTGTCATAAATATTTGGTTTCAGAAGGTGTATCTGATTTAAAGTTAGGGAGTGGAAATCAAGAAAGGTTAAGAGAACACATTCAGTAAAGAAAGCATGAACAGGAGTTCTGAATGGCCTGCTCCACGGATCATCTCCACATCATGGAGTCAAAAATGCAATTTAGGGCCTCCACTAAAATAACGGGGTTTCAACATATTGTAATTCATTCCTAATATACCACAAAAGGATAACTAATACTGTAACAAATGCATTATCCACAAAATATTTATGTTCAGTTAATCTCATTAAAGTTTTCAATGAATCTTAATATTACACTCACTTGATAAAGACAAGTTGCTTACACTTAAGAATTCTAATCTGCTTCATAGGAAACCATTCATCTTTAGGGCATCATTCTGCCTGGCCTAGCCCAGTCCAATTAAGCAGATGATTATAAATGAATGCAACATGACAAAAAACAAAGTGTCCTCAGTTACAAACTCCCCAAATCACTGTGAACTGCACTAAAATCCTAAATAAAGCTAGACCTTTCCAAGCCCACTGAAATCAATGGATTTAGGAAGGTGTGGCTGTTCAGGATGTCACTATTAGGCTGGAATAGGCAAAACACAGTATTCCACTGCTGTAGACATATCAGAAGTAGAGAGGGTCTTTGGTAAAAGAGAAGTAGCAAGTGAGATCCAAAAAGAAGGCAAGCATTAGACTCGGAATTCTGTATTTGCAGGAGACCTAATTCTATTCCATACTCATCTATACATTAAGATAATATGAAAAAGCGCAGGCAAAGGCTATACCACTTTCATAGCTGAAAGCTCTTTTAACAGTAAAAGATACCCCTCCAACACAGAAAACTCATATATCAGAAGAAACGTGAGAACTGTGTCCCCTGGAATGCCAACATTAGAGAGTTTTTTTTAATTTGGGGAAGCAACCATATATATAATCAACCAAACATTCAATCAACGACCTACAATATGAAGTGGTATCATCTCTACAGGGTTATACAATGCCATTATTCTAAGCATGTTAGTTCGTAAGGAAATGATCTGCCAGGAGGGCAGGACAACATTTTGGTTAAAACCAAGTATTAAAAGAATTTATGAGAGCTAACGTAAAGTACTAAGATGTTTTCAGCATGCATGTTACAAATCCCTCTACGAATCTAAGTATTGATCTAATTGCTCACATGATTACACACCTAATCAAAAGGCATTTGGTATTAATAGGCTATAGATATGCTAACTCTTCTTCATTGAATTGTTACGTGATCTGTGAATCTGGACAGAATACTGCATAGTGGGAGACGCAGCTAAGTAATTTTCTTCTCTTTGGATTATTTAATGGATGAGCTTACTTAACAGACATTGGATCTGTTAAGTACTGGATCAACATGTTTGGGGTTAGGAAATATTTTTTTAACCAAAACATTGGTATGTATGGGCAAGGAGAGCTGGCCTTAACCAGTCATGTGCCTTGGCTCGTGTATAGGAGCCATTTTGAGTCTTTTATTTATTATTAACTTAGGCATTTAAAAAAAAAAACCCTTCTCCACAAAACACATACCCAAAGCAGCTTACAACATACCAAAAAAGAAAAAGGGAAATTATCAAATTTCACAATGAGTACTGGCTGTCAACAAACTAAATCACAAGGCAGAACAGATGGCAACAGCTCTGCTCTTGATGAAAACAGTCTCTCCTCAGGCAGACAGGCACCCATAGAAGGTAAGGAATTCTGGCTTAGTGACATGCAAAGGTTCCAGGTTCAATCCCTGGCATCTCCAGCCAAAAGGATCAGGTGGTAGGTGATGTGTGAAAGACCTCCGCCTGGGACCTTGGAGAGCTGCTTCCAGTCTGAATAGACAAAACTGACCTTGACGGACCAGTGGTCTCATGCAGTATAAGGCAGCTTCATGTGCACTCTGGTTTAGCATAAGAGAATCTGATTGGATCCATTACAGCTGGGTGGAATGCTGTGATCAGAACTCTGTGAGTTTTCAAGAGCCATCCTTTCCTCAAGCACTTGGCTTTTTGCCACATAAATCAGCCATTTAGAGTTGGCATCATTTAGTCCTAAGGGCTTCACAGTTATGAGATACACTGAAATTCAGATTCTATTCATGGGATTGGATCCAGTGAAAAACTTCTGCAGATGAACTTTTTTTTTACCCATTCACCCTACCCAGGCAGACATCCAAGTTCCCCCTCATACTGTTCCTGGGGTCCCCTAATTCCCAGAAGCAACATTTTGGGGCTACTTGAGGTGATGCCAGGACAGAGGAGGGGAAGTCACACTCAACAAACATTAATTCCTTCTGTCTGTGGAAATTTCTGATACAGCCAAGCCACTAAACAAGGAAAATGCTGTAATGAACTCTTTATTGGGCCTTAATTAAAACCCACCAGACCCAATCCAGCCTGCCAATGGACCACCCTTAACATACGGCTGATTTGGCAAGTAAGGAAAGTGCTGGTGAATGGACAATTTGCGTTGGGAAGGTTCCTGGATGAGTTGGCCATTCACTTTCTTTTGGCTCAGATTAACATAACAGGCATACAATCAGACTTCTGTAAGCCATGTTCATTGTGTATTTCCTAATGTTCCTTTAAGTATCCTTGATTTTACTTTAGGCAAGACTTTACCTCTTCTTTTTCTCTGTTGCTAAGACACTTACTCAGACTGAATCATGAGTAACAGGATCATGAGGCAGAGAACACATATTTTGTTCCTCAATTGCTGCACCTGGAAGGGATGAGCTCCTGCAGCTGTTACAGAGTCTTCCTTTACGAAAAATAAACTATGAATCCAGAATGGATTCAGAAAGTCCAGTTTACCTCAAATGTAAAATGGAAATAAACTCTAACCACCCCAGAGTGAATGCCACCAAAAGGCAGTACAAAAACAAGGTCACATTGTCCTCACTTTGTTCAGTTTTTAAAAATTCGGAGGGGTGTATGCAAATAATTGATATTGTGCACTGTGCAACTGTGGATGCATGAAGTTTTCCAAATCATTCCCGTCCCCCAAACCCCACATAAGGTATTTTAAATGCTCCAGTTCCAGATGAGAAGTATCTTGCCTATATATTTCACTTCCATTTTTAAAACTACATAATATTTCAAGAGAGCTGCAATCAATGAAGTCGATACACACTGCCTTTCTTTCCCCTCGGCTACGTCCTTGAAGCCCTACCCGCCTCATTTCCAAACTGCCAGGAGATTAAAGGTCCTGTCCCTAAAGAGGTTATGAGTGTTTATTCAGCCCCAAAGCAGACTTCGGTGGCCATGCATCAGTGGGTGAAAAGTCAATGGTCTACAGATTTCAATCACAAGGCAAGTTGGAACTGAAGTCACTGCCATTCTTAGTTTAATCAGCAACAAAGGTAATGAAGTATCATCCAAGTTAGTGACGTTATGCTTGGCTAACTAGCACAGCTTCCTAGAAGAGCATTTTCTTAAAAAGTCTGATACTCAGCCCTACCCAATGCCACACAGCAAACAGCAAGGCTACCATAACACTGCAAAATGCAGCATGTTGGCTTTTGGTGCCAACCTTTCAAGCAGGTCTGTTTAATAGAATGAACCATTGTTGCATTGTTAGCAACAGGCTTCCCTCTTTAGCATGATATAACACTTAATTCACATGCAGAAGCA
The DNA here is from genome assembly GCF_001447785.1 of Gekko japonicus. Classification (NCBI taxonomy): domain Eukaryota; kingdom Metazoa; phylum Chordata; class Lepidosauria; order Squamata; family Gekkonidae; genus Gekko; species Gekko japonicus. The sequence continues at coordinate 1,407,387 of NW_015174277.1, forward strand.
GGTACTCCTAACATTTATATCCTACTGTTCTTCCCTACAGCTACAGTGCTTCTGCTCCACATAGGGTGCCCAAGTTACTATTGGTCCTTGCTACTATTTCAAATTCCTCTGGGTTGTACAGCAAAGTTGAAAGACTAAAGGTGATTCCATCAGAATGTTAGTGCAAGGCGAAGACTGCAAAGCTGGGGGTTGGGGCCAGCCGTTAAGACGGTGCTGGTCCCACCCCCTTAAAGAGATATGGCTGTGAATGCAGCCAGCCTCTTGCCTCCTCTCATGAAGGCAAATGCAGCTCCTGAAGCACGGGGAGAGAGGAGTCTTTGTCCAGACTAAGAGACCACACCAGATTCTTCAAGAGGAAAAGGTTTTTTTATTATTGGCGCGCCAGGTCCAGCCAACACCAAGGTGCTTTGAAAATGGCCGAACCCTTAAGCTCTGCAGTTACAAAGATTATATATACCATCAGTTCACAGGTGTTAATAACATGTCACAAGCATATAAGCAGTGGAAACTTTTTACTTTACACCAACACCTTTGTTTCCTGTCACAGGAAACATCTTTTATGTGTGTCCCATCTCTTTTAGCTTGCCGTTACAAATTATTTTTGTACTAATGCTTGCATACCTAGCTATCTGTGAAGCTTGACTGCAGACACAAGTGAGATAGAGAGATAACAATAGTTAGCTAAATAGGTCACACCTTGCAGCTTTTAGGTAGAAAGAGGGAAAAGGTGGGGGGTTGGGGTTTTCAAGTGTCAGGTGTTCAAAGCCTTAAGACTTGTGTGAGACAAGGATACCTGAATTAATAAACTATTATTTTTAATATCGCTTCATTCCCTGCAGGACGCCGTTGGCATCTGCTGGGGAGCTGGATTGCTGTACTACTATTAAACTCCTTGTCTGTTTAAATCTGTGCTGCTGCCCAACACTTGTGCTTGACAGTACCTGAATTTCAGGATATAACAGCAGCACTAGTCAGACCCAGAACAGCTTAGCTTCAATAAGGATGATGTATCATGTGTCTTTAAGGGTTAAGCTGACTCAAATATTATAAAAATGCAAAATTTATTCAGGTGTACACATTTTAAAACTTAGACTCATAAAAAATATACCATTCAGACATAAAAAACTCTCAACATTCATACATAGATGGGTTAGAATTTGTACAGGATGGAGTGACATACATTCAACTCACACAAGTTTGTGACACCAGAATTATTGGTGGACTTTATTTGGCTAAACTGGAGGCCCATCTTATAGAATAATAACACACAATACAGAAGTACTTAGGAAACAACATCTGGCCTTCTCCTGTATATGTACATCTTATGTAAAAAAAATTTTTGAATGTATGTCAAATTTGTAATTGGAATTGTGACCACTGAGGAAGGCCCTTTGAGGGGCCGAAACGCGTTTGGTTCAGTTGCACAGCACTAACCCTTGTGGATCCATAGCAACTTTTTGGGTTGAGTTTTCTTCCCTCCCCCCTTTTTCCCCCTTCCCCCTTCCCTTCCTTTTTGTTATCATGTGTCTTTAACCCATGCCCAGGAACCATATATTGTCCAAAGGCCTTTCAACTCTGAAAAACCACTTTATCTCCAAGATACACCACTAGAAGGTTTAAGTGGAATTGCAAATGAAGAGCAGAACCCTTCACAAAGGCAGTATGTATCCAGCAGTTCCAGTCTAGAAACACACTAACACACAAACACACACTCTGCTTCTATATCCATTTGCTATGACTCATCTCTTTTTTGGGGGGTATAAAAGCTTTATTGACTCTCCTAAAAAGGAAAGGTATTTCGCTTAGGTAGAAAAATAAGGAGGGTATATAGTGGGAGAAAGAGAAAGCTGAGTGATATATTAACTTGTAAATTAATCTGTTAGTAATGTCCAAATTATATTCTTAGGCTTCTTCTGTGTGCAGTCAAACTTCTTCTTTTTTTTTTTCAATCCAGTTAAAGGTATTATCTATGTTAGTATGTTAGTAGTGTTCTTCTGTTTTTCTGTTATTAAAATTTCTTCAAGGCGCATTCAGAGTCGCTTCTTCGCGTGCTGGCATCTTTTAAATTCCCAATTTCATGGAGGAGCTTCTTCTGTTTCTCTCTTTCCGGCTTCTTCCAGTCCTCTTTCGGGTCGCTGTTACACGTTCAGTTCATCTGCTATAAATCCTCGTTCTTTCATGCCTTTTCAAAAGATCACTACCTTTGAGAATGGTTTTTTCATTTCAGTTTCGCTTTTAATCGCTCCCGTTCTCTTCGCTGGACCTTCCTCCGCAACTGTTGACTTATAAAAGCGCTTATAAGGCACTTTCTCGCTGTCACAGTTCATCTTTTCTCACAATTCCCGTCGGATTCACAGCCTTAAACAGTCCAAACATTAAACAGCCGGCTCTCATGCAGACAAACGTCCAGACCGGAAGTTCCTCCCTTCTTCTCCGCTTGTCTTTTGGCCAGCTCCGACATCTTGACATTTTTGTTTATTTTTAGTACAGTTCTTAAAACGCGCTTTAAAAGATAAAGATTTTTTCTCACTTTACTCCAAATGCATCAAAAGAAGTCACTACTATTTGCACAATCCATCCCCCCCCCTTTTTTCTCGCTTACGAAGTTAGGGGATTAACCTCCTCGTCTTTTCCGCTGGGGGGGGAAGCGCTCTTAATTCTTTTTCTCCGCATTTTGACAACTCACAGTTTAGCCGATCTTTTCTTTTTTCCTTTTTATCGGTTGTTCGCTTTATCACTCGGTGACGTCTGGTGGCTCCGCTAAACCCCGTAACGGGGTCGCTCACGCAGCAAGGGCTATGACTCATCTCTTGATCTTGCACAAAGATCCTGCAAAGTTAGGTTGGCCAAGTTTCACAAAACTTGTGAAATAGTGCCATCCTATTGTGTGGTGCAGTAAGTATGCAGCTCACTTCCCTTCCTTCAACCAGTATCCAATTATGGCTATGCCTTTAACCTATGGAGCCAGGGTGCAAGCAATAGAAGAGCACACAAGCAGCAAGCTGGATAGATTATGCCACCATTAGTTCCACCTTCAGCTCTTCTCTTTGAGGCTGTGTAATATAATGATCAAGAAAGTGAAGATCCACTTTTAGATTCCCACTCATTGGGAATCTGAAGCTCATATTCACATGACATGGTTGTCATGTGGATTTGCTGAACCTAGGGGTGAAATAATACATACACCCTGAGCAACACTCCCTCTAAGCTGTGGAGTCTTGAGAGCAAAAATTCTACTTTGTGAGCTGCTGGCATTAAAGTTGTGAGCTAGTGATGTGGCTGCTGCATTAATTAGTTTGCTCTGGAGCCATCCTGCCTGAGCTGAAACAAAAATGTGTGAGCCGGAGGCTAAAAATCTGGGAGCTAGCTCACACTAACTCAGCTTAGAGGGAACACTGACCCTGAGCACCTTGGAGAAATAAAAATGGAATAGCTACACAACTGAAGTTTGTTCCGTTTCAATACATTATGTATTTCTTACGTTTTTAATCCCACACGCTCTATAAAAATTCTCCCCTCTCTCCATGTGAGACTCAGAGAAACCTGTGTGAGGAGGCCAGTCAGACTTCTGCTGAGCTTAAGGATATCCAATGAGCTTCACAACAGAGTGGGGACTAGAACTCAGGTCTTCCCATTTATAGTCCCACACTCAAATCATGATACAACATTGGCTCAATATCAGAGGAGACAGCAGGAACTTTGCTAACAAGATCAACTGGAGTGGATTATTACACACAGAAATGGAGCACTCTGGAATTCTGAGTACCCCTGACTAGAAGTTACTGGCTTTTATCCAGCTAAGCTTTGGTCCCAGGCACGCTAAGGTAATACAAGAAGTAGATAATCAACTGTTCCAGCCAAGGTGAAGTACCACCCACAGGAAGGGCTGGCTTTTGTACTTCTGCATGGGCCACTGCTTTGTGCTGGCTTCCTTCCAATGCAGAAGCAAAGCCAAACAGTTCACTCCTGTAGGACCACACATGTGGACTTTTATAAGGACAAAAAAAATACCTTACAGGTATAAGAACAAACAAAAAAAGTACATCCTATTTTAATTCTGCAGTCACCAAGTTTGGGGAACACCAGGATAATAGTGTATGGGAGACAATGGTCCTGCGGCACATATGGAGCTTGCTATTCTTCCTTATGACTTTTCTAAATACCATCCACATTTTAATAAGCAAAGAAAAGGAGAGGAAGAAAAACAAATATGCCTGCTCAGAGATATCTGTTAACGATAAAGAGCACTAAACAAATCATGGGAAAGAACACTGAAGAGGGAAGCCAAAGAAATAAAACAGTCCAAGTAAATGGCATGAAAGCAGAGACGGCAGCCAATTTTTATTCTCAGTTGTTGTTCTTTTGTAGGCCCATGAGGTTATAATCTTTAAATTCTTTAGCGTCAAGTTGTATGACAGCTCTGAATACACTCTGCTCAAAATGTCATAAGCACCATAGATCAGCGATGAAGCATAGAGTCTGCCTCTGGGGAACGAAAAGGTAATTCCCTTGTTTTTCCAATATTCAGCAATTACAGGATATAAACCTTATGAATACCAATGAGGACGTGTGTGTGTGTGTGTGTGTGTGTGTGTGTGTGTGTGTGTGAGAGAGAGAGAGAGAGAGAGAGAGAGAGAGAGAGAATATTAGCTATATTTTATTGAAGTTTGTATAACAGTTTTATTAGCATAAATTGAAAACTATTGGATTATAAATAGGATCTGTTAAACAAAGGCAGATTTAAGAAGATCTTTCATGGAAGATCTTGCAAGGGAGGAAGATACCAGTGTTCATAATACTTTTGAAAAGTATTCATGAATCACTTAAAAAGAGAAGAAAGTAACCCATTTTCAGATATTTTAACAATTCAGTCAGAAAGACAGGCTACTAGTCTTCAACTAGTAAACTGTGTTCAACAACTGGGTAGTGCCCCAACTTCAGATGGGTCTCTCTACTTAGTAGCACCATTGACATTATACAAGAGAGAAAATGGAGAGGGGGGAAGATAGAAGAGAAATTTATAAATTTACTTCATTTATACCCCAGTATTCTCCCCAGTGGGGATACGAAGTGACTTACATCAATTGTAAGAGTGAGAATGAGTGACTGCCCCAAGGTCACCGAGCAAAGAGCCACCTGCTCTGTAAGTAAGGTAAAGGTAAAGGTTCCCTTGCTTGAAAGCCAGTCAAATCCGACTCTAGGGTTGCGGTGCTCATCTCCGTTTCAAAGCTGAAGAGCCAGCACTGTCCGAAGACGTTTCCGTGGTCATGTGGCCAGCATGACTGAACACCAAGGCGCACGGAACGCTGTTACCTTCCCACCAAAGTGGTACCTATTTATCTACTTGCAATTTCTTGCTTTCGAACTGCTAGGTTGGCTCTGTAAGTACCTGGTGCTAATTGACACATACATTGAGCATAACCAAAGTTTGTAGCACTTACACAGCAGTAAGACAAGCTTCTCTAAGGAGATGTGGTCTATTACTAGGAAGACATGGAGTTTTTAACAGTCCTTCTGAACTCAATTACTGTGAAAATATGGATGTGTTGGTGTAATGTGCCTGCCCACACAAGTGGTATTAGGGTTGCTAGAAGTATCCAGTGAAGTAACAGTCCAGTCTTGTGTAAAACTATTTACAGACATGGAGTTTTTAACAGTCCTTCTGAACTCAATTACTGTGAAAATATGGATGTGTTGGTGTAATGTGCCTGCCCACACAAGTGGTATTAGGGTTGCTAGAAGTATCCAGTGAAGTAACAGTCCAGTCTTGTGTAAAACTATTTACAGACATGGAGTTTTTAACAGTCCTTCTGAACTCAATTACTGTGAAAATATGGATGTGTTGGTGTAATGTGCCTGCCCACACAAGTGGTATTAGGGTTGCTAGAAGTATCCAGTGAAGTAACAGTCCAGTCTTGTGTAAAACTATTTACAGACATGGAGTTTTTAACAGTCCTTCTGAACTCAATTACTGTGAAAATATGGATGTGTTGGTGTAATGTGCCTGCCCACACAAGTGGTATTAGGGTTGCTAGAAGTATCCAGTGAAGTAACAGTCCAGTCTTGTGTAAAACTATTTACAGATTTATTTACACAAGCTATATACATCAAGATACGCACTTACAAAGTGCTTTGCCATACTCAGGTACATCAGTAGGAAGATACTCTGTACAATGATTGAACACTTTTATACAAGTAGTAGCCAATCAGGTAAAGACTGCTTAGTTACTCTGACTTGGTCACACAGTACAAGACAGAACAGGACAGAACCAGTTCATTCCTGCTGAGATGACTGCCTAGAACTGTCAAGTAGATCAAACTCATCACCAGCTTATGTCTTATTGCAGCAAGTGAAAGCTGACAGGATGACCCTCGTACTAGGTTTACCGCAATACCACCGGCAGGCCTACAGTCTGGCCCAAGCAGAGGTATGGATTATGACTTCTCAAAATAGACTTTCCTAGGTTCCTCTGGCCATTCTTTTTGCTTTATTTGTTACATTTGTTACAAAGTGCCACTAGCACTTTTACTGTATTTATTTGTGACTTGCTATTTGTAATATGTATGAATTTCAAGTCGTTTTGTATATATTGAATTATTGTTTTACTGTATTTTAACTTTTAATGTAAGCCACCTGGAGCCCTCTTTGGCGGGATACAAATTGAATTAAATAAATAAATAAATCCAGGCTCTTGGCTTCCTTTTTTTTTGTCTTCTTCAGAAGGACTCCTCCTTAATGACAATTTCTTAGTCGCTACTACATCACACATCCACAAATCCTGTCACCAGTGGAGACAACCCTCTGACAACTGCGCCAACCATGGATGGTTAGTGCAAAAATTCTCCCCCCCCTGGTGCTCTCCACAATAGAAGAGAACTCTGATGAAAGGAGATCTGCTGTGCTGTGTGTGAAAAAGAAAACCTAGTTTTCAGGTCTGCTAAGAGGAATGAGAGACCAAGGAAGAAAAAATTCAAGGGACCTTGGTCATTCTGGACCCCCCCACAGAGTGTAGCCTGTGATTGGTTTTCATATGACATTTGGGTTGGGTCTGGTAGGTGTCAGGGAACCCTGAATGGAATCCTCATCCAGGGGCAGTTCTTGGTAGCCCTGAGATCTTCAGTGCCTGTATCAAACTGGGGGAGGGACTGATTAGTTTCTCATTTTGCATGGTTTTGAAGAAGCAGAAACAAGAGGAACTCACAGCACTTCTTTCCTTTTCCAATGGCTGGCAACATGTGACAGAATATTAATAATAATACTTTTGATTTATTGATCGCTTTTTCCCACACACCTGTGGGCTCAGAGCAATTTACAGTTACTCATGACATTTGGACTAACAATACTCATGGGGGATAGGGATGACAACATACAGTATTTTTAATTACGCACACATTGTAGCTGGCCGGAGGATTCATCTGCGGGCTGGATCAGTCGTGTTCCGATGGCATGTATTCTTGTTGGCTGGCTGATGACGTCAGAGCTTCTTGATGTCGCGCTGCCACACTGCCACTGCCTGGCCGACTCGCTCCACTGCAGGGATGCCGAAACAGATCTTTCATCTTTTGATCTTGCTGCGCCACAGAAGTCACACTCGGCAGCTAACACCTTCCGAAAGGGAGTGGTGTGCCCACCCCCTTACGGGTGGTCCCCAATTTATCTACTTGCCGAAGCTTTCGAATCGCTGGCTAGACGATGAGCTAGGACAAGGCTTGGTTGCTCACACCAGCACGGGGCTAGAACTGACAAAGCTTGGCAGTTCAGATGTTATAGTTAAGTAGGGGAATTATCCCCTGCGCCACCGCTCCCTTGAGACAGATTCTTATTAACACAGTTTGAGCAGAGGGGTACCATCTTGTTTTACTTCATGCTGGGCTCCAGAGAAGAGACACAGCAATACAACATCTCCATCTCTCTCCCCATCTCCTTGTCCAAAGTAAAAAAACAAGACTGATCCTCCCAAGGACCATAAATGCATGACCAGAAAGCCAGTATATATTTTTTTAAAAATACTGGTGCCCTAAACTACACTCTGCAGTACTTTGCCTGTCAGTTGCGTCCTTCTGAATGAGCTGGATTATTTGTTTTTAACTGCTGTAGGTCCCATTTTTACTCTTTTATGCAAGCCAATTCCCTAAAGTGACCTTGTACTCAGTACAGCTAACTGCTGGTTAATGTACAGCAAGACCCAGTTATGAGGACGCTATGACTCTATAATAGAGCACAAGATTTGCAAGCAGAAGGTTCCAGATTCAATCTCTGTCACTTTCAGATAAAGCATATCAAATTCTGAGATGGACCTTTTTTGGAGACCCTGAAGACTGCTGCCAGTCATAATGCACAATACCAACATTACAGTGCCATCCTAAGCAGAGCTGCACCTTTCTAAATCCATTGACTTTACTTGACTTAGAAGGGTGTAACACTATTTAGGAATTTATCCTGTTAGTGGAACAATGTTGTTGTTCAGTAGAAGGGAGCTCCATATGTTCAAGAACAAACATTTAACCATACCTCAAGCCTATCCCGAACAGAGCTGTGCTTTATGCATCCCTCCTCAACACAAAACGACTGTATGTTTCCAATACAGCATTCCACCAACTTAATGTAAGACATACTATGCCAAATGATTAATAGCTACTGAGATTTCGTGCCTCACAAAAACATCAGAATTCAAAGCCTCTAACACTTCAGCTGTAATTTTTTTTTTAAACGCATTTCCAAAAGAGTTCAGAGTTGAACAGGAGGAACTAGTAATTTCATCAATTAGCAGTATTCAACATCTACTGTAAAGTTTCTCATTATTTCATTCCTTTATGCAACAAGTGCTGTAAAAAAAAGTAACCTAAGCTTTTCACAAGCACAGAATAGAACACTGGGAGTCTTCACTCAAGAACTAGAAGAGTTTTACATCTGAAAAGAGGGTGGGTGCCTCATCTCCCCTCCCCCCAATTTATAATTACAGGTACTGAGTCAACCAACCAACCAAGGCAAAGCTTTCCATTTACTATGCTACTTGTGGCAATACTTATTTCTGTCGTGCTCTAAGCATTTCACATACATTATCCGTATGTCGAGAAAATACTATGAGTTGGGCTGGAGCTATTACAGATTGCCAGGCTTGTTGACCTGGTGAGTTTATAGTTGAGCTGAGATTTGAATCTGAGAATTTCCCTGTCCCCTTCTCATTCTCTTAATCACCACACTAATTCTTTACCTTCATGAGAGAATATGATCTTAATGTATTGCACACATTCACTTGTTCATGATGGCTATTTCCCTCTCCCCACCAGGTGCTTGTTCATGATGAAGAGGTCCATCCAGGTCATTTATCTGAAGCTGAAGTTGTTCACATCACCAAAGGTCACTTCAGTGGCAGCACCATCAAGTTTCTTGTGATCCTTGTGCCACCAAAGGGCAACAGTGATAGGTTCAAGTCGAAAAAGCTGCCCTCTGCTTCCCAGGCTGCCTTTCATTAGATATTAGGAGGTTTATAACAAGTAACACACATACAAAGGAATAAGAATAAGTGGCACAATATTTTTCAGAGCTCTTTCAAAAAGCATTAAGGCTTAGAAAGTAAACCCAGCAATAAGGCAAAAGGTTCACCCAGTCCAGCTTCAGAACAATGTAAATGGGTAAATTTGCAACAAGTTATGCAATTTTAAAGTACCATCAAGACAACCACTCATTGCTTCAAAGACAATCTACACTGCCCAGCCTGCCAGTGAATGCCCTGAAGAATCCCAGTCCCCATTTGGCTGCAGAGCTTCATGCATCCTCCCTTCCCCACAACTGCAGTCATAGCTTACAATACAGTACACGACTCATACACATGGTTTACAATGCACAATACAAAACTCCAACAACAATTTTAATCATGCATATGCCAAAGTCCTTCCTAATTAGAGATGGGTCAGTTTTGTCAATACCAATTCAACATACATTCAGATTATTTTTCAAACTAGCCAGAGGCCAGCCATTTAATGTTTGTTTACATTCTGATTACTTCCAACAGTTGTGTCATTCCACAGGAAGAATTCCAGATCTTTAGTACACATGCATTCCAGTACAGGTGCCTGATATTATCTTATGTGAACCCATTAAAAACTTGCAATAAATATACAGCCGACATGTCTGTGCTTCCAATTCCAAATTTTCAAACAAAAGACTGCCAGATTAAACACTTGCAATTTTACTATTAATCAGGGCATAATCACAACATATTTAAACATGGGTCTGGTAATGACACTTTAGGATATACATGGGAAAAACATACATCTCTGGGTCTTGGATGAAGTGAAGGAGCCCGATGGATGAAATATAGAGTCCTTCATGTGTCTGTATCACTTCCAAAGTCACTGACAAGTTAATTCACACTGTCAAACTGTTCTCATGAGATGTGAACGGAAGGAGCATGAACCAGAAAGGTTAAAACTATGAGAGGATACAAAATATGCCTGAGCAGTGATGTGGAGTGAATACCGAATGTTCAAGCAGTTTGCCTAAAGCAATCTGGAAATGAGACTGAACTTTGGCAGAATCCAGCAAGCACTCATGGAGCAGCAAAGGGAAAAATATACTGGACCTGCATAATCCATTTTTTGGCAACATCCCCAATCCCAGCTCAGCAGCTACACTATGCTGGGTCTGCAGCCCTCTGCTTCTTCAGCCTGTGCCTCCAACATATCCCCAGCCATCTAGTCAGTACACAGCCCCAGGCAGCCCACATGCACTTTTCTTTCATCAGTTTAGTAATGAATAGCTTCAGCACCTTAGACAACAATCTCACCTACTCTACCAGTCCTCCTCCTCCTACCAGACCCAGCAGGCCCTCAGCCCGCCTTATATAGTTCGTCTGACATTAAGGTGCCATGATAGTAGTCCTGCTACAGTGGCAACCATCTTATAAAAGACAGCTTTCCAAACTTCAACACACCTGATGAAAAGTAAAAGCCTTTGTCATGACGACATATTTTTTCTAAACAGCGAAAGGTTTATAGCCATAGTGGGTGTGGACTGCAACGCTTCCTTGGCTCAGTGCAGACAGCCTTTCCAACCTGTTCATTTCTCTCCTACACTCCTCACAACTGTGCGCGCACCATCAGGGAGGCAGGGCTTCTATATTCTGCCTCCTGACACTAACCACTCATTAGGAATGATGTCATATACCTTTCACATGAAGAGTATAGCATCATCCTGGAGGGTCCTCTGATGGGGCCTGCAGGACATTTTTTTTTTTTTTTTTTTGGTAAACAGGCGTGCAATGCTGAGGCTGCATCCACAGATTTTTGCATATTGGGCTACTGTTGCGCCATCATCCACGACTGGATTATTTTTCCCCTGTGTGGACGATGATCCTGTGTGCAGTAGCATTTAGAGTGCTGGACTAGGTATAATGCTCCCTCTAAGCTGTGGAGACTTGTGAGCAAAAATTATACTTTGTGAGCTACTGGTATCAGAGTTGTGAGCAAGCAGTTTCACTACTGCATAATTTAGTTTGCTCTGGAGCCATCCTTCCTGAGCTAAGACAAAAATTTGTGAGCTGGAGGCTAAAAAACTGTGAGCTAGCCTAGCTCACACTGACTCAGCTACGAGGGAACACTAACTAGGATCTGGGTGACCCAGGTCTGAATCCTCACTCTGCTATGGAAAATTATTGGATGGCCTCAGGCCAATCATATACTTTCAGCCTGAGATACCTCACAGGGTTGTTGTGAGTCTAAAATGGAAGCAGGGAGAATGATGTAGGTTGCTATGCGTCCCCACCAGTGTTCCCTCTAAGCTGAGTTAGTGTGAGCTAGCACACAGTTTTTAGCCTCCAGTTCACACAGTTTTGTCCTAGCTCAGGAAGGATGGCTCCAGAGCAAATAAATTTATGCAGTAGCCAAATCGCTCACTCAGAACTTTAATGCCAGTAGCTCACAAAGTAGAGCTTTTGCTCACAAGACTCCACAGCTTAGAGGGAGCATTGGTCTCCACTGAGGAGAAAGAATAAATCAATAAATCCAGAATGTGAATGAACACTGTAGCACAATAATAGAGTAATAATCAGTGGAACTTGAACGCAGTGGCAAGGCGCATGAGTTACATTGGAGGGTCAAGAGGATTTCTGTAGACCCAGACCTGGATTTACACACAAGCTTAACATACTGCATGTAAGAACCTCAGTTTATGAGAGGCCTCCAAATATTAAGAAAAAGGGAAAGGAAAGGAAAAGAAAAGAACTTGGTTACATTTTTGGTAATGCTATAAGGCACTGACATAACTTAGGGACTAAACATGTTTTTATGCTGGTGGGTCCACAAAGATTTCCTCAATAAATCCAGGGAATATTATGAGCCAAGAATGCATCTTACTGGGAACTATGTACTAAGTTCAGGATACAATGATATGGAATAATTAACACATCTCAGAAAAACACAGTTACCTACACTAGAACGGAGGTGGTTAGCTAACCACTACAAATGCCTTTAACTACTGCAGCTTCCTGGAGCAATTGGAGGTGGTAACTGGCACACCAGCATCACACCAGCCATGCTGGCATCACATCCAGTAAAAACCTGAAGTGACATCATTGGACGCTTTAGGATTTACAAAAACTCCATGGCAAAACCACAGAGTTTTTCTGAGTCCTAGAGCATCCACGATGTCACTTCCAATGTTATTGCAACACCCCAATTTCCACTTCCATTTTCTCACGCCAAAGCTTCAGGTACCAGCAGGCAACACAACAGGTCGCTGGGAGGTATCCCACATAGCAGGAGGCTTGGCTGGCAACCTTAACAGAAGGTCATTTATGTTTAATAAATGTGCAGCACTTATTTTAGCTTTGTGGATATGTGAGCAACAGCTGGCATACAGACTAAGAGCGTTGAACCACAACTCAACAGCAAACAAACGTGCAACTATGGGCAATTCTATCCGCTCTGCATGAGAGAATGCCTTTTAAAAGCCAAAGCAATTTTTTTCAGTCACACATTTCCCACTCTTTTGCCAAATCAAATGCTTGCCAAAACCTGCATTGGGTTGAACACGAATGATGTACAACGTGGTTTAGCACTGTAATAAAAAGGAATTAAACTGTATGCTAATAAAAGGGAGGGAGTTGCTAGGCAACCAGGAGGTGGAAAGCAGCTTTTGTTTTGAAATCTCTGCTGCTGAAGGGTTAAACAAGAAAATCTGCTCTTTTTCTCCTGAACTTTTTCAGCAATACACAGTATTCTACAGAATGGCCTTGTCTCAAGAACAAGGCCCCATTTACACAAAATACCCCTCTCAGGGCCCTCAAACAAACATGGAGGCTGTTCGAATGTCATAAAGGTGATAAAAAAACCCTGAATGCTTAGCCTATTCAAACATTACCACCTCCAGAAAGAGGCCACCAGGAAATGGATTTGTGTTCCTACATTTCACATGGAATAGGGCAGCTCCCAAACACATAGATAACCCCAATCATATGAAGAACATACACACCAGGGTCAATGGTCACCAGCAAAATCTGAAGCTCCTCCATGCATGCAGAATTGGGTTTTGGCACTCTTCAAGAGGCAACCATGACAGTTTAACTACTATTTATGTACTGAAAATCACACTGGTTATTTATTTAAAATATATTTATAAATAAATATGCCTTTCTCCCAGATAACTGGAACCCAGGGTAGGTATGAACATCAGGACAAAAGCACAATTGTAAAAAACAGATTGAAACAACTAGCAAGATACTCTCATTGGCAATCATCTTGAGCCAAAGCGTCTTCTAGAGAGTTTTATTTTTACACAAGGTCTGGACTTGCAAGACATGTAGATTTTGTAATTTCTTCCAAAAGGCTATTCCATAACAGGGAGTAGCTGCAGAAAAAAACTTATCAGCAAGCAACAGCAGGATGTACCCTCAAAACAGATGGAACAACAAGACATTATTGTGTTGAATGAAGCTGCAGCACAGGATCATACCAGGAATAACAGTCCTTCAGGTGTATGGGCCATAGGCTGTGAGGGGCTTTAAAAAGTAAGCAGCAGCACCTTGAATTTGCCTCAGAAATGAACAGGTAGTTGATGCAAAGATTTAAAAATGAATGCAATATGATCCCTGCATCCTGACGTTGATAGATGACAGGCCGCTGCATATTGCACCAACTGCATTTTCTAAGTAATCTTCAACTGTTGCCCCACATTGAACATCTTACAATAGTCAAACCCTGAGGTCATGATTGCATGGATCAAAGTGTCCAGATCAGCTGTTTGCAACTAGAGGGAAAGCTTGCAAGTTAAATGCAATTAGTAAAGTTCAGTTTTGGACATTACCAGGGCTCTAGTCGGGGGGGAGCTCTCAGGTACGGAGCTCCGGAAGAGAACCTCTAGGGGGCGGGGCGGTCACGTGGTGAAGCCCCGCCCCTTCTTTACCCCGCCCTCTGCTTCGATCCTCATTCCGTTTGGGAATGAGGATGAAGCAGGAGGGTAAGTAGCCGGGCCTTCTGACACACTTCCGGTGATGTCAGGGGGCGTGGCATATGCAAATAAGTTATGCTAATGAGTTATGCTAATGAGCTCCGGCAGCTCTTTTTCTACAACAAGACCCCTGGACATTACATACACCCACTTCTCAAATAATAAAGTTGGGTCCAGCAGGATTCCCATGCTCTTCAGACTACCTGTCAAAGAAACTTGGAACCCCTTCAAAGCAGATGCCACTATTCCTGCAAACAAGTGTGTTCCATGACAAAGGAAGAGATTATTTTCCCCACATATACACACACAATTACCATGAGGCACATGTCCCTTCTGAGAATAACTTTGGCTCTATACCTCCAAGTATGACAAAAATGTAATTGGTAGTCTATAGACACTGGGACACTATAGACTCTAAAGACATGCCCTTCTCAACATAGAACACACCAAACAAAATGGATTATGGACTTCTGGGTGTTTGACACCCCTATTTTGTAGTCCAGTCAAACAAAACCAAAAGTGTGATTAAGCACCCAGAAGACCATAATCTACCAGTACAACTTCCAAATGTCCTTTAGGTCACTTCTAATGCCACAGTTAGCTTCTTAAAAGATCGCAGGAGGGAAAGAAAAGAGCATCCTAAATCAGAAATGATAACTGCAAAGGGAAATATGATATGGCAAAGTGGCTTACTAATCAAGTAACACTATAATTTAGTTCCATCCGTTTAAGTCACTCTGTAGTAAACATCTCTTAAGGCTGAAATGCCATATTCAGAAAACAAAACATAATACATGGAATATAACAGAAAATCCAGTTTCCTTCCTGATCAGTCACATGATCTTCACAATCCATGACTAATTACACATGTAAGCAAAGTCACTATCCATTTGTTGCACAAACTAGTTATCTTTTCAGCTTCAAAACAGCATCACAAACTAAGGCCACAATAATTTAACAGGAGTCCAGCTTTTTTGTTTGGTTAAATTAAACTAGACCAACTGCTCCATTAAATGCATACAAACTTTGTTTTTTGTTCTTATCACAAGAAATTCAAAGCTAGCTTCCATTGATATTATTCATCCCCCCCCCCCAAAAAAAAAGCACTGAAGGTCAGCTGTTGTAGGGACTTATTTCCCCCTTAAGTTGCCCTGGAAGGCACCTTGCCTGTTGACAAGAATAACAAAATCTAAAACCAAATGGACTGCCACTATTTCTCATTCCTACCTTTTAATTATAAAATCCTTAAAAATCCTCTGCCATCCATGCCCAGCTTTTGGATATCCATGCCAATTTACTGCATTTTTTATACTGCACAACTGACCCTTTCAAAAATAAAGAAATTAAAGCCTCCAATCCAATAAAAAGAATAGGAGTGACAATGTGGGGGGGGGGAGGACAGTGAAGAAATTGGCTCCCTGTACCCAGTCATATTCCAGCCACTGTCTGGGAAGCTTTTTTCACCTCTATTTTCACAAATGGAAATGCCCAGGATGGTAGGCCGACATTGCCATCGGGTGTGAAGGAATGGCCCCCGGTAACAGCAAGTGAGATTAGGACTTTAATTAAACAACAACAAAAAGGGAAAGAACCTGGGCCCGATTTAATACCAGGAGAACTATTCAAAATTGACCCAGACTGGTGGGCACAGATTTGGTTGCCTTTTTCACTGAAATAAACAAGATAGGAAATATGCCGGAAATCTGGTGCAGTGCAATAATTGTTCCAATTTATAAAAAGGGGGACCCGACATACCCGATGAATTACCATCCAGTAAGATTGCTATCCACTATAGGAAAACTTTATGCTGCAATACTTCTTGAAAAGCTGGAATCTTGGGTTGAAGGAAACAATATTTTGGGAAAGGAACAGGCTGGTTTTAGAAAAGGAGCAAGTACCATCGACCATTGCCATACCCTCCAGTTCTTGGTTGATAAATACACAAGTTCTGGAGAAGGCATGTTGGCAACTGCCTTCATGGACCTAAAATCAGTGTTTGGTACAATCTCAAGACCCCGGCTATGGGAAAAGCTGAAGAAATATTGCACTGAACCACGTCTCCTTTACACATCTCCTTTACACGTCTCCTGAACAACTCTATAACCATCCCTCTGCCTGGGTTAGATGTGGGGAGTTAGGACAGCCTTTCATCCTAGACAAAGGAGTCAAGCAGGGATGTTTACTTGCACCTCTGTTGTTCAATTTATATATACATTTGGTGTAGTGGTTAAGTGTGCGGACTCTAATCTGGGAGAACCGTGTTTGATTCCCCACTCCTCCACTTGCACCTGACTGGATGACCTTGGGCAAGCCACAGTTCTGGCACAGCTGTTCTTGAAAAAGAGCAGTTTCTGTCAGAGCTCTCTCAGCCCCACCTACCTCACAGGGTGTCTGTTGTGGGGAGGGGAAGGGAAAGGAATGTGTGAGGCGCTC
Organism: Gekko japonicus; assembly: GCF_001447785.1. Classification (NCBI taxonomy): domain Eukaryota; kingdom Metazoa; phylum Chordata; class Lepidosauria; order Squamata; family Gekkonidae; genus Gekko; species Gekko japonicus. Next base: position 1,424,269 of record NW_015174277.1, read on the forward strand.
TGAGACTCCTTTGGGTACTGAAGGGCGGGGTATAAATCCAATCTCTTCTCTCTTCTTCTCTTCTAAATGACCTCAGACCCTGTATCCTGAATGAAGCATGTAATCTTCCACATTTATCCAAGCACAAAGTTCCAATCCTTCAATACACTGATGATGCTGTGATCATGACAAGATCAATAGTGGGCCTCCACAAGCTGATAAAAAAATTCAAGTTTTACTGTTATCCTGAGGGCTTGTCGATCAATGTGGCGAAATCCAAGGTCATAGTATTCACCAAAAGGAAAAAGGGGGAAATCTTTAAATGGGACATAGCAGGCCAACCACTGGAACAAATCAATCAATTTAAATATCTGGGAATCCACTTTGAAGCACCTCTTACATGGAAAACACACCTGAATCTAGCAAGGAACACAGCTTTAAGTGTAGGGATGACAATTGTAAAATACCTCTACTCATCAAGAGGCCGATTTGTCCCCTCGGCCTTAAAGATATTTAATGCTAAGGTTCTAAATCAATTCCTTTTTTCTTTTTTTAAGTACCCGAGGGTACACTTTTATTATTTTAAAAAGAGCCAATCTTATTTTTACTTTTCCAGCATTTATCAGAGCAGTTAACATTTTGTTTAGCTAATCTATCTGGTGTAATATACCATATATAAAACATCTTATACATGTTCTCTTTATATGACACAGCAATCATTAATTTTATATTCTTCAGCCAAATCTGCTCCCACTCTTCTAAATTAATATTGTGGCCTATATTCTGGGCCCATACAATCATATTTCTTCCAGTTCAGTTAATTTATTATTAAACCTTTGTTTCTTATCCTTCAAATATATCGATTCCAGTTGCGCTTTCTTCCACCAGGATAATTGTTCTGGTAATTTAAGATTGTCTTTTTTAATCCAAAATATCCTGGTATCTTAACGATTCTTCTGCCATATATACATTGGGTAAGGTAAATGCCTCTAAAGGTATAATCAGTCTTGATCTTTTCGTATAAAGGTTTTTATGTATAGGGTCCCAAACCTTCAGTAATGCTGCTTAAAATATTTCATACCACAGGAAAGCATTCCCTCCCAACAGTAAATCATGGCCCTCAATTTTTAAAAGTCTCTTATCTTCTAAAGTAATCCATTCTTTAATCCATACTAATGCTGCAGCTCTATAATACAGTAACCAATTCGGTATGCCAACCCCCCCTCTTTTACATCATGTAGCATTTTCAATCTTATTTGTGCCCTTTTCCCTTGCCATATAAACTTGGATGTCATCTGGTCTAAATCTTTAAACAAGTTTTGATTTTGTAATACAGGAATAGTTTGAAATAAAAACATCCATCTAGGTAAAATGTTCATTTTTATTGTAGCGATTCTTCCCATCATGGAAAGTTGCAGATTTTTCCATTTGTTCTAAATCAATTCCTGAATGGTGCAGAAATTTGGATTCAGGCCACTTCTGAAAAAATGGATTACATCCAGTATAATTTTTTCCTTTTTGGTTACTCATAGATGTGTCTCGGGCAGAGGTTTTTTGGGGCCAGAGCGCGCTGGAGCACTGCTCCGGCAGCCCAGGAACTGACACCAATGGAGGCAGGTCCCCCAGGCCCACGCAGAAGCACTGGGGCTGGGGGGAGCCTGGAGAGCCCCACCGCCGGGTCCCCTGGGCCTGCGCAGAAGCACTGGGGCTGGGGGGAGCCTGGAGAGCCCCACCACCAGCTTCCCTGGGCCCACGCAGAAGCGCTGCAGCACAGGGGAGCCCTCGAGAGCCCTGCCACTGGGTTCCCCAGGCCTGCGCAGAAGCACTGGGTCCAGGGGGAGCCCAGATAGCCCCGCCACCAGTCCCTTGGGCCTGCACAGAAGTGCTGGGACTGGGGGAAGCCCCGGAGAGCCCCGCAGCCTGCTTCTCCTGGCCCATGCAGAAGCACTGGGGCTGGGGGGAGCCTGGAGAGCCCCACCACCAGCTTCCCCGGGCCCATGCAGAAGCGCTGCAGCACAGGGGAGGATCTACTCTACTTGGGCTTATCCAGGCAGATACACATTACAGCCAATGGGATCAACTATTGGAAAAGAAAATGAAATGCCTAGGAATAACAAATGATATGATTAAAAATACAGAAACTAACAACATTAGAAGACAAATGAAAAAATCTGTAAGGAAATTGGTTGTTACAAGTACGTCTATTAGGGTGGGCAGGGGATGTTCAACACTCCATTTGGGAATTGCCCTCCCAATGATATTTTTATCATTTGACAGTCCCAAAACCAAAAAAAGCTTTTACTTTGGCAAGACTGAACGTTCTTCCCTCAGCAGTTTTGGAGGGCAGATATAATAAAGTATCATACTCTAATAGAACATGCAGATGCTCATATCATACAATCAAAACCATTGAACATATGATTATGGCGTGCCTTATATTCAATGAGTTGAGGGCTAATTTAGTCACCCCTTTACTTAAAGATATGGAACTGCTGTGCAAGCCCAGGTGTCATGGCTACTATCGGATTCCAATGATCGTTTCACCCTCTCAGTGGCAAAATTCATAGGCACAATAATCAAATATAAGAGAAATAATACTGAGTAAGGTCTTTTAAAATATTTTCTTTGGTTCTAATTTCTGCTTAAGGTGACAGCCGTATGAGCAGTACTAGATAGATAGGGCAGAAGGTGAAGCAGAAGCAGAGAATGTGCAGTACTAGCATTTACACAAAGGACTCAACATTGAAGTTACCATAGATTAAGTCAACACAGATAGAACTGAGAACCATGAATGCCATATGCCACAAGGTTTGTGAGAACAGGCTCCAAGGGTGAGCAGTACCAGGCATGTCCTGGAACTGATGCAGCAAGCTCAACATGAATTGAAACCTGCATAAGACTAAGCAGCTGAAGCAGACTGAAGTTGCTCTGCACGCATCTTTCCACTATGCTTTGACTCCATACTTGATGCCTAGCATGGTCTGGACTGTTTAGGTTATGATGCAAAAGTTGATGGGGGCAGGGGGAGAGCAATTATGATCCAGCTTTGGGGCATCACACAGCACTTGATGGCCTTTTGGTTCTTTCCAGCAATGAGATACACAGTGGAAACCGTCAGTTTCCCTGTCTTCCCACTAAACCTTGATATGTTTTTAATACAAATTAGACAAAATATTTATTCACTTACTTCCAAACCAATGGCTACTAGTCTCCAACAGCAACCTTCTGCGTCCTGCCCATTGGGAATGATTTAAACTAATGCAAAGCAGACTCATTAATCCCTACTTCCACCTCCAAATGCCTAAAAAATAAATGGCCTGGTTCACAGTATTAAAGGCTGCTAATAAATCCAGTCAGAGCCACAAAGAGGTAACACCTTTCTCTAGATTTTAATGAAAGTCACCGACTAAAGCCACCAAAGCTGTCTCCATCCCATAGCCCAGCCTGAAACAAGACTAAAAGGAGTCAAGCAGACAAGTCATCCAGGAAGACCTAGAGTTGATCTGCAACTGCTCTCTCTATCCTCTCGCCCAGGAATGGCAAATTAGAGATTAGCCATTAATTGCTCACGTCATCCATCTACCACTTTAAAAAAATTGCTTAAAAAGAATGACCACCTGTTTGAGAGACCAGGGAAGGTGGCTTGAGTGAGTAATCCATAACTCGTTGATATAATCCTTACTTGACATGATTTCAATTACTTTTGGATAAGTGCGTGTGTGTGTGTTTTTTAAAAAACAAAAATAATGATCCATCTAACACAGACCTAGGAACCAAACCCTGCAATGAACCCATATGCCAACTCCATCTCTGTAGTCACTCAAACTCTCCTATTAGAGAACTAACAACATCAGTCACACACTTTGGGCTCATCTTCCAATATGATATATGCTATCATGTGTTCTGTTGCTCTCTACATATGGCAGACAAATGAGTCCCCACACAAAAGAACAGTCCAAAACAATTTGGACACTGAAATGTTTCCCCACTGGTTTCTAAATGCTGCCATTTTTCATCTCCCCCCACACAGATCTAAAGTCACCACTTTCCAGCAGCAGAACTCAAAAGGAAAACTCCAGCATACCAATGTTGAATTGAAACTCATCAAGAACTTGGATACCATCTCTCAATGGAGAGAGATTTGGGGTTTGTTATTTTATTTTTAATTGGAAATGTTTTTAAACCACTATTGTAAGCTGCCTTGAGCAGTGAAGAAACGTTTTAATAAATAAATAACTACTTGACTTGGGATTCCTCAGTTATTACAGGTGTTAACCAGTGATAATTTCCCTAATGTTACAAAACTGGTTATACTACTATATCATTATATACCGTGTTTCCCCGAAAATAAGACACTGTCTTATATTTATTTTTTCTCAAGAAGACACACTAGGGCTTATACCACAAATGCACAGAAATCCTGCTAGGGCTTATTTTTGGGGTAGGTCTTATTTGGGGGGAAACAGGGTACTTCCTGCATTTCATAGCCTCTGACCCCAGTATTTACAACTTTTTTCATAATGTGACATATAGATGTCTGCCAAGTAAGGACATCTGACAAAAGTGGGCTCTGGTCCATGAAACTGTCTTAGTTTGTTGCAGCAAATAAAAAACCCCAGACTTGTAGCTTTTTAGAACCTACCACCACAAAGCTGCTGAAAGTATTTATCTTGTTGCTGTCCATTGTGCTGAAGACCACTCACTACTCCCCAGGCAGTACTTCCTCCACCTTCACAAGGTAATATACAGTACTATATAGGCAAGCAATTATAAAGCCAGGAGACATTTCGTTAATCATAACAATCAACTGAGTGTAGAAAGTGCCATCAAGACACAGCCGACTTATGGCAACCCCATAGACTTTTCCAGGTAAGAGACTAACCGAGGTGGTTTGCCATTGCTTGCCTCTGCTTACCAACACTAGATTTCTTTGGTGGTTTCCCATCCAAGTACTAACCAGGGCCAATCTTGCTTAGCTTCTGAGATCTGACAAGATCAGGCTACCTTGGACCATCCAGGTCAGGGCCATATAGGATGGAGGTGGTGGTGGAGGAGGAGAAGGGTGCTGTCATACACCCCTTGTATTCCTTCCAGCACTCCCATCCAAATACTAGCCAGGGCCGACCCTGCTTAGCTTCAAAGATCTGATAAGATCGAGCTAGCCTGGACTATCCAAGTCAGGGCCCATATAAAATAGACCTTTGTTTTTCATATTTTGCAGGTAAGAAACAAAATTAATACGTGATTTCCCCAAGACCCTCTCAATGGCTATATGGTTGAGTTGGAACCAATGTTACCTCTAAGCTGTGGAGTCTTGTAAGCAAAAATTCTACTTTGTAAGCTACTGGCATTAAAGTTGTGAGTGAACAATTTGGCTACTGCATAAATTGGTTTGCTCTGGAGCCATCCTTCCTGAGCTAAGACAAAAATGTGTGAGCCAGAGGCTAAAAAACTGTGAGCTAGCTCACACTAATTCTGCTTAAATGGAACACTGGTTGGAACTTGATACTAAGTCTTCCTAGTATGAAATACTGTATCCATTATTCCATGCTTGCTGTAATACACAGATAAAAGGAATGGGGTAAAGTGCTACTGACAGCAAGGTAGAGTTACAACATGTCAAAATAACTCTAGAAATGCCAGTGAAAATGGTCATCCTGTTTGTAGCATACAAGTAGCATGGTCTTTTTGTGTAATGCTGAGATTTTGCGCAGGAGATCACAGAAAGATCTTCACACAAAACAAGAAGTCATGGCCCATGTTAAAAGTTCACACAACATAGAAGAAGCTAGAGGGCCTTCAAAGAAATTATTCAGATGTGGAATCTACAGAAACGCACATCGTGATCAGGTCATAGGCACGTGACATCCAGCTAGAGAGGAATAATGAAGACAGAAGGCCCAAGCATTACCATAGCTCAACATTCTGATGTTATCTTATTCTACTACTAATCACAACTGGATGCCTCCATCCCTCCAAGGAGATTACCTGGGCTCTTTGTTTGAGATCTTTGGAACTCCTCCAATAATCATCTGGAGGCAACCAAGCAAGGTGTCTAGCTACAGGGACCAGAACACAATCTACATCATCAGGAATCCTGTGCTTATCAAAGTGCACATTTTTAAAAAGCTTGCTACAAACAGACCCAATACTGCTAGCTAGGAAAGATTGCCTTACAATGAATAAGAAGACTCCCACAGGGTCATCTTGGATCAAGGACTTAATGAAAATGTGTCACTGTGGAGGACAGCAAACTATCTATGACAGGAGAAAAATTGCCAAAAAGTTGAAGCAATCTGGAGGATCTTTTCCAACTACCTTGGGAATGACATGTTATCCATATATCTGGTCCAAACCAGAGGCAGGGACATAAATAAAAAGAATTCAAAGATGCAGCAACAGATACAAACTGGCAACGTAACAAACTGACATACCATATTTTAAGAACAAACAAATGAAGTCATAGACAAAAGGACATGCATACTAAATTGCAACACAAAGAAGTAAAGACCTGCAAGATGCACCTTGCTGCTTCAGAAAATCTGAAGAGCAAGAATTGTGATTTTAAAAATAAAAAACTATATTAAAGAAGTCTGCTCAATTGGGCTATTATTTGGGGTTAGGATGTCAAAGCCGTCTGAAAGGTAGCTTAGTTTTAGTCATTTAAACCTTTCCATTCATTTCCAGAGAACAAAACTCACTGGATTTATGCAGGAAAAGCAATACAGAAATATCACATTAGGTATTCACTAGACCATCTAGATGAATGGGAAGGGGGGGAAACCCACATGAAGAATAGCGGCTAATGGAGCACTTTCTATGGAAATTGTACATTTCTTCTCATTGTGTATTCATTTTTTTAAAGAGGTAAAATCCTAAAACCAAAAATGGCACTCCTTTATTTTAAGCTAGCAATGAGAATGCAAAGGTTTAAGAAAGAGCCAACATCAATCTGAGAGTAAAAAGGTAAAGCAATACTGTTCGGAAGTCAGTACTATGGGATGTTACAGAAGATTGCTTTATGTATGCAGTGTTAACTTATTAATTTCCTTCCAATGAAAGCTTGAGAATGTGGTCAAAGGATTATTTCCTAAAAGAATAATATTCCATAAAATACAAATGTGATCTTATTACACTAGAGGTAAACAACTGGACACCCAGACTCATGTTTTAATAGGTCACCAGACTGAGTCAGAAGAGATTTCAGCATTTAAGTCAATACTATAGAGGCCACAATGAAATTTAATTGGTTGTTACCAGCCCAGAGATTCTCACACTTTGTCATACCAAATATCAACAAATCAGTCACACAGCTTGAGCTTGACTAGACACAACTAGGGGAAAACCTGCATCAGCTAGCAGGGCTCACCTTGCACTAGGTACAGGAGTCACAACATGCTTCAAAGTTATGGTGAACAACTCCTAGAAAAATAATGAATGCTTGAGCACAATAAATAGGGAGGAAATTGCTCCCCCACCTCACTGAGCCACCTCATAGAACACAAAACAAACTATATGGATATCATGGGAGAGGATCAGGCAGAGCCATAGCTTGCTTTCTGACACTCAGACACAAGGGGTAGATGTGGGTAGGTGGATATCTGGATTAATCTGGAGGTGGTGAATGAGGAACAACTTCTAGATACTGTTTATACCTCTGCATGGAAACTTCTTGGGACCATACACCACATCACAGGGAATTTCTGCGCTCTTGCAACCATGTTTGCTTCATTCCCACAACATTGATGTATAGTTGAAAGATATGTGAATGTGACGCCATCCATTTAACTGGCTGCCACTTGCAGGACAAGGGAAAGGCATTTTTTTCCAATTCCATCCCCCACCACAAGTTACCCAGGAGCAGTGTTCCCTCTAAGCTGAGTTAGTGTGAGCAAGCTCACAGTTTTTTAGCCTCTGGCTCACTCATTTTTGTCTTAGCTCAGGAAGGAGGGCTCCAGAGCAAACTAATTTATGTAGTAGCCAAATCGCTCACTCACAACTTTAATGCCAGTAGTTCACAAAGCAGAATTTTTTGCTCATAAGACTTCAGAGTTTAGAGGGAGCATTGCCCAGGAGATGTAGACGATGCCCATAGGCCCCCAGTAATGTGTACGTTGGGAACTTGTCTCAAAGGACTATTAAGCATCTCAGAGGGTTTTTTTATGCATTGAAGCATTCCCCATTGAACTCAATGTTGAAGGCAACACACACATCTCTTAGGACTGGAGCACAACTGTACTAATTAACATTATCCTTTCAGGACTGGATAAGGCCAGCTAGTTCAGTTTAGTAAGTCATTTAGTAAGTGTAAATTATTCCACTGATGCTTTGCTTTCTCATTCTGTTCTGCAACTAAATCAAGATAGTTTTTTTTTAAATGTTTGAACACGAGGACTGCAAGCCTATGCACATTTAAGTACTGAAAATTTCTCACTGAAATAAATGTGATTCACTTTCAAAGAAACATGCTTAGAACCAAACCCAATGTTGCATACTCATTTGCAGAATTTGGTCTGATGGGAGAGAACAGAATTTAAAATTATGTTCATGTAGGTTGGAGGGGGAGCTTTCTGTCCCTCCATTATTTTCAGCTGCTTTTCTTCAGGTTCAGTAAACCCTGCTAGGCACAAAAGGGTTTTAAAAACAGTTTTGAAAGGAAAAATCTTGGCTGGAAGGGCTGGCAATTCAGCATAGGAGTGCACATGGTCTGGGTGCCACCACCAATTTGATTTGTTACAGGCTGTAGGTATAAAACAAAACTAGTGTAAACCCCATTGAGTTCAGTGGGCCTGAAGAACACTGGTACACTTGGGCTGTCACTGGATTCTGCCAGTTGTCATAACATGTTTTACAGAATCAACAATCACAAGTCATGCTGCAGCTGTAAGTTCTTAAAATGTCCTCTCTGTTTCAAAGGAAGGAAACATCTGTCTTCTTCAAAACAGCCCTATCCAGTGCAGTAACGATAGTGTCAGCCTACTCAAATCACCTGCAGGATCATACTGTTAACCTACCAGCAAGCTCTATGAAATATATTCCTATTCAGAGTTACTCCAGTCTAAACCCATTGATTTCAAAGTGCTTTGACTGAAGTCATTCTGAGTAGGAGTGCATTATATGTGTAGCAATGACCCTGAAATAACTGCCCGATTCTCTAGGTTTATTTATTTACTAAATTCATACCTTGCCTTTCTGAAGGATCACCAAGATGGCTAACATACCTAATAAAAACAGATCTTAACCAAACAAAAACACATTATTCAAACAATTAAAATGAATAAAACCAAATAAAATACATGACCAACACAAAAGTAAACAGGAAAACAACCATTAAAAACAGGGAAGGAACGATCACTGAGAGAACACCAAACAAAACAAAAAAAGTATTCACTCACATACAGAAGATGCAAAAGAAAGGTACAGAGAAGTAAGAGCTCAAGAGTTTCAGTGCTACAATCATAAAGGCCTTCTCCTGGATTGCCATCCACCTATTTTCAGAAGATGGAGGCACCCTAAGCGCAGCCTCCGAAGATGGCTCTAGGAGTTCATAAGGGAGTAGGTAGTCCTTCAAGTATGCTGGTTTCAAACTATGTAGAACTTTGAAGGTCAAGACCAGCAACTTGAATTGTGCCCAGGAGCAGAGTGGTAGCTAGTGTACACAGGCCAAGACCAAAGTGATACGATCCCTACGATTCACTCCAGTCAACATATTATCCAAACTGCCAGTTAAGATCTGCTTAAAGCCCTGCTCTCTGTACCCCCCACCTTCAGAGTTGAGGCACATGACAACCAGAGATGGAGCTTTTTCAGTAGTGGCACCTCGCATATAGAATGCCCTTCCCCCTGAGGACTGCTTGGTGCCTGTGTTTCTTTCTTTTAAGCACCAGGCCAAAACATTTCTGTTCACCCAAACCTTTAATTAAGAGGTTGATTTTTAATGCTATTTGAGCCTAGAAACTATTGTTTCAAGCCATCTGTGGTCTGTTTTTATGATTTATTATTTTTATTTTGTAACCCACCTCAAAACAGTGATACCTTAAGTCCTGGCCAGACTTTCCACTCACCAGCAGTACTTCCATTTTGTCAGGATTATGCTTCAGTCTATTAGTCCACATCCATTCCAAAACTGTCCCCAGGAACCAATCCAGGGTTTCTACAGCCTCCCCAGTGTCAGCTAGCTGCCATTTTATGCTGCTTCTGTCCTTCCGTTCCCACTTGCTCGCAGCTCAGCAGCTTTGCGTAAACATTGCCTCGGAGACCGTGGGAGCGGGCTCGGCTAGACGGCGTTATCAGTCTGGCCTTGTAAGGATGAGAGGGCTTGCGGTCCACCACTGGTGTGAATCTTTCTGCTCTCAGGGGTCCTGCGAGTCTCCTGCTCATTATGTAACTTCCCGTCGGGAGAATTCCCACGCGCACGCTCAAAGTTCATTTGCTTAGCTATTTGCCTCGTCTGGCTATATGTATGGATGTTCCCGCCCTATAGTTATTCCTAACAATAATCCTGTGGATATGGTACTGATTTTGTACTCTAATAAAGCATAACACTTCTCAGGAAATGTGTGTGAAGAGTTACTTGCTGTGGATCCTGACACCCAGGATCAGTCAGAAGTGCAAAATGGAGCTGTCATTGATGACAATTCCACCCAAGTCTCTAGATGACATCACCCAGTGGTGTCATGGACATACTGGACAGCCAAGAAAAGCTGTCCAGGAGGATACCATGATCAATGGCACTGAAAACCACTGAGAAGTCCAGGAGACTCAATAGAGTCACACTCCTCCTGCCCATCTCTCAGTACAGGTCATTCACCAGGGTGACCAATGCTCTTTTAGTCCCATAATCAGGCCTGAAAATGATCCAAACAATCTTTCATCCAGGAATGCTTGAATTTATCCAGCCACCACCTGTTCAATCACCTTGCTCAAGAATGGAACATTTGAGACCGGTCAACAGTTACTGACATCTTCTAGGTTCAGAGTAGACTTCTTTTAGTAGTGGATGCACCACAGCCTGTTTCAAGGCTGGCACAACCACTCAAAGAGGCATTAATTGCCTCTTGGACCACTTTAAATATCTGGGAATGGGAATGGTCATACAAGCAGGTGGTGTGCCTCAAACCTCCACAGACTTTGTCCACATCCTCAGATTGAATATACTGAAAAGTATCCCAACCAGCTGAACAGGTGGCACCCCATCACTATCTGACCCTGTCTCTGGTAATGTAGAGTCCAAGCTGGTACAAATGTGAAAGATATTATCAGTAAAGTGTTGTTTTTTGGAATTTTAAATTTTATAACAGCAAACAAACAAAACAACCAACATACACAAACACACAAAACAAACACAAAATGGGAGAATCTCTCCACCTTTTTGAATAGACTATTTGTTATCCCTACATCCCTCATTATAAAAAAAATCTGCACCTTATATTGTAAAACATATCTTTGCACATTTTGTTGTTAATGTTCTTATTGTCCTCTGTTTTGGTTATAATCATGTTTCATTTGCTATATTCTTCAATCCACTTGTAAAGTTTTGACCATGTTTTCTCAAAAAAATTTCTCTTTCTGTCCTTTCAAAATTAAAGTTAATTCGTCCATTTCAGCAGTTTCTAGTAGTTGGTTTATTATTTCTTCTTTTGAAGGTGTCTCCTTTCTTCTCCAATATTTAGCGTACAATATTCTAGCAGTTGTAACTACATGTGAAATAAGATAAGTGTCTTGCTCTTTACAATTTTGCAGAAGTATATTCAATGAAAAGAGTTCTGGTATATTATCAGTAAAGTGTTGATGAGCAAAACAATTCTAGTAGGCATCCTCCCGCAGGACAGATCCCAACAAGTCTCTGACCACCCTGAACAAGTCTGCTGGCCTACACCATGTAATGGTGATGGAAAAATACAGTTTCTTTGTCACCATCACTGCTACTGAATATGCTTTAAAAATGAAATTTTAGCTCACATCAGATTCCTCCTCCACTGTCAATCTAGCCACTTCTTTTCACCACCCCTAGGCCCTCTGTATCCAATTGTAAACCAATTACAAACAGGTTATTCCAGAAGGGTAGCCCTGTTAGTTTGTTATAGTCAACCCAGAAGGGCCTTTTGAGGCTAATAGATTTATTGTAACAAAAACATGTATACATTAGAGTTTAATGATTATTGGATCATAACTTATAGAAATGACTGCAGATTGGCTATAAACTGGTGGTTTAAAAAAAAACCCCACAAAAGCCTGAACTTTGGAAGCATTCTGAATGAAACTATCTCTGTCTTTAAAAGGCCCTTTAACAACTACTGAATGCTCATTTATAGCCAAAAGAAAAACAACTGATTGGAAAGGTCACCATACCTCCATATATCCTTTGGAAAGGCAACCAGACATCTACATTCAACTATTTTAAAGTAATGGTCACTGCTTTACTATTCTTTTTAAGTGATAAAGTCAAAACTATATGTCAAAAGTAAAAAAAAAGCTGCAAGATTGTTAAAATGAAAAAAATCACAGCACTCTAATCATATCACCAGCTGTGAGCCTAATGAACTACATTTAAGACAGCCACTATTCCCAGAGGCTGAAAAAAATTTCACTGCTCATCTTCATGTGCTAATTAATTTAGATGTATGCTTATTTATGACTGTCCATTGCCCAGAACTGACATGACAGGGCTAACTCAGAGCACAGCATCTTATGTCCAAAGTCTGCAAGAACTCATTAAGGACTTCAAGATTTCTCCTATAAAGCTCTACATGGCTTAATGTCACACATCCAAAAGACCAATTTGTCCCTAATACCAGTTGCTACTTCTGCCATTGGCTGCCTCCATCATAGCTGGATGCCAGGCTTGCAATCTCCCAACATTTTATGAGCATTCACACAGTCTTGTGATAGTCTGGGACAGCCACTCTCTGGTCTCAACTTTCCAAAAGTGCCAGATTGGAGACACCTACATTAAAAGAAAACCACCCGGTCCTCTCAAGTTTAGTGAAGTTCCCCACATGATCTCCTTGCAAGTGTCCTGTGCAAAATCCTCCCAGTATTCCCCTACAGTTATTTAGTGCTCTCCCCCCACCCCAGACAATCAAACCCCAGTATTTTCCAGAAGCATTATCTCTTCTGCTATCAGAGTTACACAGTACATACATAGTGAACTTTAGTGAACACAGTATATACATAGAGCACTTTAATTGTATGATTGTTTTAATCTGTTTCTAAATGTTTTATGCAAACTGGGTACATTGTACCGACCACTGTAAGCCGCCCTGAGCTCGTTTGCGGGGAGGGCGAGGTATAAATATTATAAATAAATAAATAGATAGTGAAGATAGTTTAATTTTTTTTCCAGAATTCGAGTTTTTAAAAGTGTTTTTATGTTTTCATGCCTGCCTTATAAGCATCACAGGACCATTTTGTTGGCCACTTCTAAAAACATAGTGCTAGACTACATCATTCCAGTAAGGCTTATCTTAAGCAAGCCATCATGAACCTTAAAGCCATTTGGGACAGCTAGTCCAGATGTATTAAATGGCCGAGTTCAGAAGAACAAACATGAAGTCAGGCATTTTAAGCCCTAGCCACCCAGCAACTCTAGCCCTAACTCACATGTTCAATATCTAATGCAGAATTTAAAGTAGAGGGTACTATCTTCTAAGTGACCACACTCAAGTCTCGAATTCACAGCAAAAGTAGCCTCATGTGATAAGAGAGAAAAATCTCAATTCTATCAGAAGGTGAAGCACACACAAGTTTAAAAACTGAATGGAAAGTTTTGGTACTCCTGTACTGTGGCTAGAACTATAAAAGCAGCTGCTAATGGTGAAAAAGTAACTCCCATCCTTGATGTCCCAGGGCCATTTCACATGACAATAGCATTTCCCACAGCTATAATAGCAGTTCTCATACTAAAGTGAGAAGGAAAATGGACTCAAGGTGCCACTGATATGCAGTACAATAACACAGCAGGTAAGATCCTTTAGTGTACACCACCAAGCTTTCAGAAACATGTGGCTGCCCCCCCACGCTTATGTATGTCCTATGGGAATGCAAAACACAACTATTGCACAAGGAGGGCCAAATTCTCATGTAACAGAACAGAAAGGCAAGCTTGGTTGCAAGACAGATTAGTTTGTTACAATGCACTGACACTGCACAGGAATCCAAAACTAGATGGGGATGAGGTGCTCATCTCTGGCTCAGTTTCAATAGTCACCCAGATTATCAGAGAATAATTCTTTAAAAAAAGAAATCACATTCTAAAATGAACCTTTTATATGACAACATGCTCCCAGACCTTCTCCTTCTGCTTTGTGACCTGGTCCTGATCAACAAGCTTCACTAGTCCAAGATTATTGGCATGCACTTTCCTCTTCCCAGGAAAACTGTAGTGACCTGTTCTCAAATAAAGGATTCCCAAATCATCATTCACTCCTCCTACTCATAATCAGCAAGAGTCTGGCTGGCTCCCTGGATTGCACCTCACACATGAACACAAAATCTTGCCAATGTGTGCATATACAGGTGTACACCAATTGTTGATAAGTGTAGAAAGTTGGAATGCACAATGAGTCTTCGACAGAAGGGAAAAGTTAACCATGAAATAACAAGAGTTCCTTACATCCAGTCTCACATCAGTAACCCCCCATTCAGTTTCTTCTACATTATTCACAGCCTAAGAGTAGGTCAGATCCAATGAAGTAAATGCTGAGCTGCAGTGTCTGTGGACCAACTTGAAAACAGGAGTGCAAGTAGGAATGTAATGTTCGATATGATTCACTACACGTTTTTTATTTTTTTATTATTCCTTAATACTTAATACTCAAATATCTTGTTTATAGAGGACCAACCCTTCCATTAGGTAGGTGAGGAAGCTGAACTGCCTCAAATGGTCTTTGGAACTGTATATTATGATAATAAAGTATTAATTTAGGAGGGGACATAGGTTTTTATCTGAGGACTGGGGACATCAGTTGGATTTCTGCCTCGGGCACTAAAATGTCTTGGCCCATCTCTGTGTTTGTCATTCCATTGTAATAATTCTGATTTTACAGGGGGAGAACAGATGCCAAAAAATTGTTTTGCCAAAGGCCATACTTTGCATCCACAAGTGAACACCGATCACAAGACAAACTACTAGGGCCAAAATACAATACTCAGACCACTGTGGTTGCAGAAAGGGCCTTTCTTTCACAATAAAGAAAAGTTGATTAAAATGGAGTGTGTGGGGGGAGGTGTCTTAAAAGTACTAATTGCAGGCTATTTCTAAAATAACCCTGCTTTTTGAAAAATCCATCCAGTCACCTGGAAGACCGACCCCTAATCTAGATTTATGAGGTTAGCTGCTAATGAGGAGGAAGAGGCCCTTTGCACCGCCTCCGAGGGACTCCACATTTCACATATTCGCCACATTAACCCTGCTCCCAACGTCCTGGTCACGAAACGCTGCCCGTCCCCTTTCAATGCTGCAGCAGCCGATTCCTGGGTCAAAGTTTGTCTTCCTGCCTCCGCACAGCGTCTCCTCACGCCTGTCCCTTTCTCCGAGGCCCTGCAGGGAGAAGCGAGTACCTCAATATCCACAGGATCCCGGCTAAGGAGACGGTCCATCGCGTCAGCCGCGTCCTTCCGTCTGTCTGCGCCCCTCTGCTCGCAAGACTCCCGAACGGCCGAAGGCAAGTCCGTGGGAGGTGGAAGAAAAAGCCCTGGCAGCTAAAGCAGCAACGCCCCTGTGGGCGGACACCGAGAGGCGTTGCGATTTCCCCGTTCCCTTCGCCGGCTCCTCGCCCTTAGCTTTGAGCTGGGAATTCGCTCGGTGGCTACTGCGCGGCTGAATCGCGGCGCTTGATTTGATTCAGCCCCGGAGCTTATTTGGCATGCTGGCGGTAGTGGCGCTTGCTGAACTGTAGTGGGGATCAAGATGAGCGCGTGTGCATCTCTGAAAGGAGGAACAAATGTACAGAATACTTCTGCGCTGACCGTACAGGTCGCCAATTTGTTTTTTGTTGTTTTAATAGGAAGATTCCTGTGCTTTAAAGCTGGTGCCAGAGAAGCAGGTGTTCCGCTGCAGAAGTTTTTCCAGGCATGGGGGGGGGGGGGTCGAGCGACATACCATTCACCCCGTGTATTTTTGCTTATCTTACAGCTGTTCAAAATCTGCCCGACCAAATAGTTGGCAACTAGAAAGTGCTGGCAACTAGTACTGCCTTGGTGTGTCGGAGAAAAGCTTCATCTGTTGAATTTCCGCTTGTCATACAGAGCAGGAAAGAAGTCTTGGCTACACTAAGTAGATTACAGCCCACTCTGGTATCGCCAAAAAGGAGGTCTCTGTGTGAAAAGCCTATTATTTGTATCTCCCCTCTCTGAGGAGCTGAAGGCAGCATAGGTGAGAGTTAACCAATGTTATTCTTAGTACAGCTCTTTATAGTAGACTAGACTGAGAGATCCCCTTGCAGTTCAGACAAGGATTTGTCTGCACATTCATTAAACAGAAAGTAGCAATATAATGTCTGATGGCGTGGACCACCCCCCATATCTCCACAGCCAATCAACTGCAAGGAGTCCCTATCCATGGACATTGAGTCAAGCTCTGTTTTTTAAATGAACAATCTTTATTGTTTTTATGGAAGTAAATAATTTTGGTTACAGAAGAACACTTTATAGGTATAGGTATTACAAATGTGTGTTAAATGTCACTTGCTGCTTTAGAATATAATGTGCAGCATTACAGAGGAATATATATGCACGCACACTGAAGACTTCAGCTCCATAGGACTGGGTTTTCAGAAATGATGTCATAAACATAGATTTGTGCTTAGCAAAAAAGGAACAGATGCACATAAGAAATTGGCGAATAGAACTTGGCTAATCTTGATTGCTTGCACACATACTTTATTTGGAAGCACTTGTCAGCAGTTTGCTGCTTCCCTCCCATATTTCAAACAATTGACCTCTCCGGTTGATGATCATCATTCATGGGGACAGGAGATACAATGCACATTTATCTGATTGTCCCCAAATATTGCTTTCTTTGCCCAGAATCTGCTCTCAAGTCCATGTAGTCCAGCTTCCTGTTTCCCACAGGAAGCCCAAGATCAGTTTATGAAGGTCATAGCCCTCCTTTGCTGTTTCTGCACTTCTGTTATTCAGTGGCATGTTGCTTCTGAATATGGAGGCTCCACTTAATTATCATCCCTAATACCGCAACAACCGTTACAGCTGGAATGTTCTGGCGTATCTCACTAAGCCTCTTGCCTCGGACTTGTGCATCCAGTGCTATCGTGCCATCATAACTTTTCTTTGAATGTATTTATTTATCATTAAGTTCAGTTGTGAAACCACCCTTTCCTGAAGGACAGGGCTTATGGTGGTATACATCAGAATAAAACATATACATAATAAAATCATATTTAAAACCCATACTATAAATAGAGCAAGAGTAACCTATAACCAGTGAGATGGTGATGGAACTGCCAAAAATATGCCACTGCCTCTTGGGAGGGGGGGGGGAAGGCAAAAGAAACAGGAGTGCCAACCAGGTGGGAAGCCACTGCTGTCCTCAACCAAAGGCCTACAATAAATCTACAAAGGGGACCAGCAATTTAAAGGTACAACACTAATGGAAGAAATTGCTGTTAGGTTCACACAATAGCACTATATAGACAAAAATGAATAAATAAACTTGTTGAGATGACGTTCCAACAACAGTCTTGTTGTCCGGACTGAAAACTAGTAAGCCTGCGTGCTGTATTATAAACTTGTTAGCCTATGGGCTGTTGGAACTGTTGTTGGAAAAGATTGATACTACCTCTGTACACAAAAAGACAACCAGAGAATCTGAATTGTGGTTGAAAAAGAGTTGTGTCTCGAAACGAACTACCACTCGAGATGTTCGTATCACCTACCTTCAGTGTCAGACGTCCTTTGTCTTGAAAATATAGAAATTACAAACATCATTGAACGTCATCTCAACAAGTTTATTTATTCATTTTTGTCTATATAGTGCTATTGTGTGAACCTAACAGCAATTTCTTCCATTAGTGCTCAACCAAAGGCCTGGCAGAGCATCTTTGCCTTGCATGCCCTCCAGAACTGCATTAAGTCCCGCAGGGCACAGATGTTATTCGGCAGAGATTGGGGCCAGGGCCGAGAAGGCCCTGGCTGAGGTCAGCCGGATGTCTCTTGGGCCGAGGATCATCAACAGGTTCTTATTGACCGAGTGTAATGCTCTTTGGGGTTGGGGGCTATACCAGGAGAGGTGGTCCTGAAGATACATGAGTCCCTGTTAGGGCCTTAAAGGTTAATACCATAACCTTGAACCTGATCTGGTTCTCCACCGGAAGCCAGTGCAACTCACAAAGCAGGTTGAATATGTGCCATACATGGAGTCCCTGTGAGGACTCAAGCTGTCACATTCTGGATCAGTTGGAGTTTTAGGGTCAGTCTCAGGGATAGCCCTATGCAGAGCAAGTTACAGTATTCACATCTGGAAGTGACCATAGCATGGGTTACTGTGGCTAGGTCAGGATGAGACAGGTAGGGGGGCAGCTGCTGTACATGGCACAGCTGGAAAAATGCCAGTCTGGCAACATTTGTGATCTGGACTTCCATTGATAAAGACGCATCCAGAATCACAACTCTTGACAGTTGGTGCCAGTGCCAAGGGCACACTGTCAAGAGCTGGGAGATGGCACTCCAACCCTGAATTCCCACTTCCCAGCCACAGAAACTCCGTCTTTACAGAATACAATCTCAGCTGGCTCTGTTTCAACCAACCCACCAGAGCCTACAAGCCCTCAGCCAGGTTTGCTAGGGTTGTCTCCAGCTGGCCACCTATCAACAGATGTCTGGGTGTCATCAGCATACTGGTGACATCCCAGCCTGAAACTCCCCACTAGTTGTGTGAGGGGGTACGTGTAGATATTAAATGACATCAGAGAGAGAATTGCCCCCTGAGGGACCCCACATTCTAATGGGTGCCTAGTTGACAACCTCTCTCCTAGCACTACCCTCTGTCCCTGACCTTGGAGAAATGAGGTAAGCCACTTCAAGGCTACCCCATGAAGTCCTACATTGGCAAGGTGGTGGGTCAAAAGCTCGTGGTCGATTGTGTTGAACACTGCTGTAAGATCAAGCAACAACAGCAGCACCAACCCGCATCGATCCAACTGTTTGCGGAGATCATCTGTGAGGGCAAGCAATCCTGTCTCTGTCCCATGGCAGAGTTTACCACTTGAAAAGTTTACCACTTTGTTTTTCAGATGCACAGGATGTGACTTTGTGTATCTAAAAGAATGCAATATTAAATAATGACTTGCAAAACGGGGGGGGGGGGACCAAATACACATCTTACATTGTGTGTGGACTTGATTGACTTTCACAACAGTTTGTCAAAATTGATTTTTGCACATTAAACTCTCTCTTCTGCTCATTTTCATTTCTTTGCTCTTTTTGGCTTAGAAGACTTGTACTATTAATGCACATTTTTGTACCACTTAGCTCTCCTTTGAAGAATCCCCCCCCCATTCCACTGTGATCTTTGTAAAAGTTCTCCAGATCAATGTTTGTAGGTAGTGCATCATTATTTTTGAATTCTGTGAGAAGGTTGGCCAACTTGCATTTATGGTGTCCCTTATTAGTGTTATTTGCTGGACAGGAGATATGAAATACAATGTTATTGGTATATTAGAGTGCAACAAACATCTCTCCTTATATATAAAAGGAATTTGGAGTGTCTTCTGTCTTATGGGGTGGCAAGATTGTATGCACAAGTGTAATCACATGTCCAGTGGTACTTCTCTCTGGTCAACTGTATATTCTTCTGAGGTTGTACAGCCAAATGTTCCAAATAAAATGTTCCTTAGGTTACACTGGAGGCTTCATTTGTATTTTTGTATTTCTTTTCCTTGCCCAGTGGTTAAACTTTGGAACAATTGATTTCTGGTCTTTATTCCATATTTTGTATATGTAGGATTGTATGTATTTTTGCACATCAGCCAATGTGTTCTGTATGTATTAGACAAACGCGTTAGGTCTATCTTATTAGGTCTATCTTATTAGCCCTTGTATGTTTTTATAGTTTTATATGAGGTATGAATGGGCCCTTGTTTGTAATTTTAATTTATGTTGAATAAACACACATATATATTTTTGTATATTTTATAACTAAATGTGGGGCTGCCCTTGAAGACTGTCCGGAACCTACAAGTAATCTAAAATGCTGCTGCCTTTCTTTAGGTGGGAATGAGCTGGAAAGAGCACTTTATATAACTACATTGGTTACTTATACATGCGTAGACCCAGTTTTTAATTTCAAAGCCCTAAACAGTCTGGCTTCGGAATATTGATGGGTGTCCATATAAGCCAGATATTAAGGACTCAAAACACCACCTCAGGCATCTGCTATGAGAATGGCATTTTCAGTGGTGTCCCCAGTATTGTAGAACCAGTTACCCCTTGGGGATGTTTTTTTCTTCATGCCTCCTGTTGGAAGCATATAAAGTTGTTTTTGTTTTACCAAATAACTTTTTTAAGCTGTTTCTTTAAATTGCTATTGATGTGTGGTTTAGATAACTGCCCTAGAACCTTCAATAATGTTCAGACTCTGTTTAAGATCATTGCTTTGGGAGACATTATTGAGTTGTATTCATGTTTGATTTTAATCTGTGAAATGTAATTGGAAAGCAGTACAAAAATATTTTAAAAAATCAACGGTCATTTGAATCTTGAACTAGGATGCAGTCTATAGATATAAGCTTCTTTTCATCATCATCTTGTGGCACATCCAGAAAGTAAGCATGAAGATTAGAAACTAATGATAGAACATTTGTTTGAAATATTTATTTAAACAGTAAATATGACTGAAAATTAAAGACACCAAAAGGTTACCATTTTTGTACAGCTATCGTATCAGTATTTGTGAACTATCCAAGATGGCACCACATTTGAAGTTGCTTGTAAAACTGATGCTCACCATTCTGTCACCATTTGCAGGCTTTAAAAAATAATAACATAAAAAGATTATCATGATAGCATAACATCCTCCAAGAGCTGACTGTTCTGAGGGCATCAAAGTACAGACTTAGGCAGAGTGGGGAATGGAGGGATGCAGAATGGAAGAGAATCTAGGTGATGACATCCCTTCTCATTTTTATTCACTTGCTAATTAGCTCCAGTTCAGTTTGCTGCATCTAATACCCGTTACTCATCACTATCTGCCATGTTTCACTTGCCTGCCCACAGGCAATCAGGCAGCCATTTAAACACTTCCTATCTGCCATACTGTACAGACTGGCAAGAGCAAGGTCTAAAACAGTGCTACTTGTAGTGACCAGAAATCTAGCCTTTTGTTTTCATCCTTGAAGTGTTCCTTTGACTTTTGAGAGTGCATGACCTCCTCACATAACATAATATATGCAGCAGGAGAATGGAAATGCAATGGTGGGAGAGCAACCCTTCTTACTAAGTTTTCAAAGGCACAATGGCAAAAAATGTGGAAACTCCATTCCATTATGAAGGTGTCATAACACATTTTTCATTTTCTGAGCCTCTTCAGTTCAGCTGTATCTCTATTTTAATGATGGTTATTAGATATGGAACCACCGCCACTCATGATGTTCACTTCAGATGCCTTCTGAGATGGTCACACCCTAGAAGAGGGGAACAATGGGGGGAAGCAATGGGTTTTCACCACGATACCCAACCAAGGATGAAGATCTGCACAGAAGCACCAGCAAGGGTGGGTGGGAAGCTATAAAAAGCTCATTCTTCTCCTACTTCCCCCTTCATGATTACTCTTGTTATGATATTAGTTCAGCAACTGAGGGGGGCTGTGAATAATAAGGTACTCTAGTTATTCTAATAAGTGAGCAACTGACTGGGTGAGATGAAAGTGTCAAACAAAACAAAAGGCATCTTGGGACATAAGCAAGTCACAGAACGGTCACCATGATTCACTCTTACACAGCTTTCTCAGATGCCATGTGTGTGCCTTGACTAGCCTTTTCATGAGAGTGTAGCGAGGGTTTCAAGTTGGGCATTACATTCGCTAAGCCTATGCCATTCTTCTGAAAACAGCTTCTCATAGGACCTCTTTAGCCTTCAGCGATATGGCTGGGATCCCTGGATGTAAAGCGTGGGATAAGGGGTAAAGGAATTATGAAAGGGTGTCACTTGGATTTTAGTACAGCTTTGTAGAGTGGAGTTGTTGGTTTCTAGAACTAGTGCTTCTCTTTTTGTGTTCTAAAGTTATTGTACCATCATGACACACAGAAGGTGGACTTTGACTTGTGGAGACCACATGTGCATCCCCCCAGAGTAGGGCTCTTAACACTTACCTCCTGTTTCTCAGTACATTGCCTTTTTTTTCATTGAGCTGTTGAACAGCTCAGAGTGCTGCTCGCTGTAAACTTTTTGTTTGTGGCTTCCATTCTTTCTTCTGTGTATGCATGCCTCCCCATTCTTGTCAAAACACTGGTTCCATCACAGGGACAGCAATTCATACCTGTTGTCGGTGGTGTTATATAAATAGATTGTACAGAGGCATTGTTTGACAGTGGAAATTGAACCCTTCTCTTGGGAAGCCGATGAGTTCTCCATAACATATATCAGCAAATCCAAATGGGAAGGTGTTATGTATTGAGCCTGAACTGCCCTTGCAAAAGGACTGAGCTTGGGATGCATAACAATAGATTGCTAGGATCCTAGAATGGACCAGTAGGGAGACAAGGATCCTAGAGTAAACCAACTGGGAAACAATAGAGTGTAAATAGCCTATCATTGAGAGTGGGGTGTTTTTGGATGTAACCCTTTTCAGGCATAAATACCTGGCTTCGGCCAGGGATTGAGTCTTCTTCTTTCTCTTGCTGAATCACTAATAAACTATGAGCTGATCACTTCTACGTGTCTGAACCCAGTATATTTCAGAAGGAGAGATTGGAGATTATGATTAGGGTAGGTTTATACATTGTAGCCCCCATTGGGAGGTTCCTGTGAAATCATTCAACCTGGCAGCTGTCTGTTACAGTGTAGTGATCATTTATGTACTTTAGCTCACCACATATTATTAGGGATCATTCATGACACAAATATGAATTGTAATCTTTCATAATGAAAACTATCCACTCTGTGTAGAAAGCCACTCAGGTAGTCAGGGGTGGGAAGAGTGATAGCTGTGCTGCTGGGAGTCCTTGGTTTTCTTAACCCTACTATTTATGTACAGCATTTATAGCTTGCTTTCCAACACAGCATATCCTCCAGGCAAATTACAAGATAAAACCACCACAATCCCTTATCTAATCTTTTTCTGTATATACACCCAAAACCTACCCTCATAATGCTTCTATAGCTGACCAGCTCATTTTAGGGCCCTGCAAATCAACTGACCACCTTTGTGAATCATATAATACTTCAGTAGGTCAGATAGTCACATGACTGTATCAAAAATACAATGTTTAATTTGGTGTTACACAGGCAGGATGGGAACATGTTGCTACTGGAATGAAATGACTTTGGATTTCTGTTTAGCTTCACCCCTATTCCACTACTTTTCTAACTGCGAATGTAAAACACTCATTCTGATTACACTATACAAATTATGAACCTGGCAGGTGCTAAAATACAATACTATAAAATCTAGGCATGGATCATATTGGAACTTAGAGGATTTACGACTAGCCTTCTCCCCACATGCCCACTCCCTAAACTGAAATATGTAGTATATTCACATAATCTAATTTTATACAGAAGTCATAAATGTGGCACATCTGAGTGTCAAAGCAGTAAAACAAAAGTTGATCCAAGATATACTAATGCTATTTCATATTTTCTTTTCATCTTGAGGATCTCATCACATCGTACAGCTCACTGCAGAAACTACTTCCTGACAAGGAAGATGTATGAACAAAGCCTGATTGTAGTCTTTGGCCCTGATCACATGTTACAGTGAAGGCATGTACATCCTCCATGAGTATATCTGTTTGTGAGAAACAACCGGTTGGTGCTCACCTTACAAATGAAAGAAGAAGGAGCAGGGGTGTAGACTTTCCAATTTTCCGGGGGGGGCTGGGGCTGGGCCAGAGGCATTGCTGTGCTAGGAGCAAGGGTGGCTGGAACCAGTTGCCCCCGGGCAGGGGTCTTTTCGTAGAAAAAGAGGTGCAGGAGTTCATTAGCATAACTCATTTGCATATGTCACACCCCCTGAAATCACCAGAAGTGTGTCAGATGGCAACTCCCCTCTGACATCACCGGAAATGTGTCAGAAGGCGACACCCACCACTCAGGCTCCACCCCCCAAAAATCTCCAAGGTATTCCCAACTGGCGAGCTTCTGCCATTATCATATCATATCATATCACCACTGAGGGCTCTTTTGTGCTTTCTTGCACCAGTAAGAAGGGGTCTGGGTAAAAGTCTTATCTACATGGATCCTCATGAATTCATATGATTTTTACATTGAAATGAAATAAAACTACAATAATACTGTAGGCCATGTGCAGGTCTATAGAAGGCACCACAAAAATCATAAATCCACAGATTTGTGGCACCACAAACATGTGAAAACATGATTCCAAAGCATAGATCCTCATGATTTCATATGATTTTTACACTGAAACGAAATGAAACCAACATCATACTGTACACCATGTCTTAGACTATAGGCACCACTACAAATGCCTCCACGAATCCGTGGTACCACGAAAGTGCAAAAACATGGTTCCAAAGCACGGATCCTCATGGATCCTCAGGGTTTTTCAATTGTGTCACCCCAACATCACCATCAAATCACATATCATGTCCACGGGCACAGCTTGAACCACAGAAATCATGGATCCACAGCTTCGTGGCAACACCATGAAGCCAAAACATGTTTCTGAAGCACAGATCCCCATGGATCCTCAAGGTTTTTGTACTGGGTCACTCCAAACACACCATCAAAACACATAACATGTCCATGCCAACTGCTTGAACTGCAAAAATCACAGATCCACAGCTTTGTGGCAACACCACTCTGCAAAAACATGCTTCTGGAGCACGGACTCCTCTGGCGAAATGTCACTTTATATGCCCCCATTTGATTTGTCTCTGCACTCCAAAGGAAGAACTCCCCTCTTTAACAAACACACACCCTAAAATCCATTTTCATTAGCCTCTTTGTACACAGTCCAAACTTGGAGCTGAAGTTCATACCAGTTTCCCAGAATGAAAGGAATGCTGAAAATCTGCAAGTAGCAGAGCCCCAAAATAAAATCTCCTTAATCATTAACTCATCTTCTTGAAACTAACACACAGACAGACAGGGGTCCTACACCCAGGATGCTTCTGCAGCCTGTGCCACTTGGAGAGATGCATTGAGAAAGTTGTAGAAGGGACTGAAAAAGAGTTCACTCTTGAATGGCAAAACTGAATGACTGGAAATGTCCTATGAATACCCTCTAACTTTTGTCTGTGTGCTGGCTCACATTGCAGCTATTGTGAGTGGCCACCAAATTACCCCAGGTCCTCCTTTCCTTTGGGTGGGTGGGCTTCTGTGCATCCAGGAGCGAAAATGAGGGGGGCTTCTGTGTAAATTCAGAGCACCTCTTTTCTGTGTTTACCCTCTGATTTGTCCATCTGCTCAAATCTGTTAATCGTGTTAGTCTTTAAGGTGCTACTGGACTCTTGCTCTTTTCTACCATTACAGACTAACACAGCTACCCATCTTGATCTATCAATTAGTAAACATGTCCTCTTTTTAGCTTTTCAAAGTATAGTAACCCTAACACACACACA
>NW_015174277.1:1450595-1461345 GCF_001447785.1 Gekko japonicus
GAGAGAAGCGATCTGGGACATTTTCCTCTCCAGGGCAGAAGGGGAGAGGAGACCGCAGACCGAGGTCGCGGCCCTCCGAGGCAGAGCGCTGCTCCTGTGCGTGCGCCCCTGGCGGGCCTGCTGGCAGCAAGACACGCCCGGCCCCGCCGGGGAGACGCAAGCTGGTCGGCTAACTCACCCGGGCCACTGGCGCAGCGGCGCAGCGGCGGGAACTTTAGGCACGCAGACGGGGCGGGGCTGGCCCGGAGGAGCAGGAGCGGGCACTCCGGCGCCAAAAGACCCCACTGCCCCCGGGGGAGGCTGAGCACCTTCCTGGAAATTTCGGGGGAGGCTGACGCCCCCCCGCCCCCCCGCAGATTACGCCTATGAGAAGGAGGAGGAGGAGATTGGATTTATAGCCCGCCCTTCACTCAGAGTCTCAGAGTGGCTAACAATCTCCTACCCTTCCTCTCCCCACAACAGATACCCTGTGAGGTAGGTGAGGCTGAGAGAGCTCTCAGAGAAGTGCTCGAGAGAACAGCTCTGTGAGAACTGTGGCTGACCCAAGGTAACCTAGCAGCTTCATGTGGAGGAATGGGGAATTAAACCCAGTTCTCCCAGATTAGAATCTGCACACTTAACCACTACACCAAACTGGGGACCAATACCTGGATAAATGTGAGGTTTGTATCACATAATATATCACACATTGAATGCAATATGAGAATTCCTCAACACATGTTTAAAGAAAAATCAAGTTTACACTGTACATTAATTGTATGTGCATTCATTGTAACATGAACAGGACTTATGAAAAAAAGCATACAATGAAATGTGTGAAAGGCCTAGGGGTGTATCATAATCTCCTGTATGCATGGAGGTGTGGAGGTATTGAGCTATGTATTCCCTTGATGAGCAGCAAGACAGGCATAGGTTGAAAAGGGGTCACTGTTCATCAGAAAAGTACAAATGACTTTTAAAAACTAAGAGCAGCAGGCTTAGAGGAAAGAGAAAAATTATGCATCATCTGCTGGTCTGGATTTAGAGTTAAGATTTGTGGTTTAAAATCGTTACTTAGTTGTGAAGTTTGGTGGGCAGCCTTGAGCTGGTCACTTTCTCAGCCTGATTTTCCTCATAAGGTTGTTGTAAGAGGCTACATGGTGTAGTGGTTATATTGTGTGAAACTAGATTCCTAGGAGATCCAGGTACATATCTGAGAGTTTTTGTGAGGATAAAATGCAGCAAGGGTAATGATGTACGCCATCCTGAGCTCCTTCGAGAACAGCAACATAAACATAAATAAAATTGTGGAGAAGAAAACACAAGCATTCTACCCCACCCTCCTTGGAGGAAGGGTAGAATCTCATTGTATTTTTAAATGTCTCCTTGAACCTCTAATTCTGTAACTTCTGTTACAAATTATTACTTTAGCTTTTTTAACTTGAAAAAATAGCATTGGGGAAAGCTGAATCGACTGAATTTCTGCCTGCCATGCACACATTAAAGGCATAGACATTTTGCCAGGAAGAAAAAAGGTGGCTGTCCTAAATCCATTATGTGCTGCTATTCAAAGCACAATGTTGTGGGTGGATTTTAACTGTAATCATGACTTCCTCCCTCACTGGAGCGGCATGAAGAGGAGGAAAGGAAACCCTTATTATTACTACAGCAGCCTGGCTTTCTTGCTTTACAATCCCTCACCTAAGTCAATCATACTGAGCAGCAACCACTTTCTGAAACTGATAAGTGTCCAAATGCATTTTAAAGTTCTAATGAACAAATGTTTAGTGAGTCTACTAATTTATTCCAGCCATCTGGGGCAGCATCGACAAAAGCTTTTCTTGTAAAATGCTTTCTAATGTTTCAGTGTAGTACAGACCAGAAATGTGCCTATCTGTTTTTTTAAGAAGAAGAAGAAGAAATAGGAGTAAGAGGCTAAATTTTTTTCATACTAAAAGCATTATTTTATAATAATTATCAGGATTTTGTTGTTAAAAATCACTGGAATATATTTTCCAGTTTAAGAATGCAATCCTTCTATGCCCTTCTCTTTCCTAGACTTACTTGGGACATAACTTCTGAATAAATCTAAGACCTGTTTCACTTGTTCTGAAAAGTAATAGAATAGAAAAACATGCACCTGTTTTTTTTAATATTTAATCTGTTGTTTTTTTAACTCAAGTGTGCTTTCATGGATGGATATGATTTGGTAGTAAGGATTCTGGATTTAGGGTCAGGTATTGTTTCGGTTTGGCTACATAAAATATCCTTCAACAAATAATCACTTGTGGCTTCCTGCAACATGGGAGTAGTGTGGGGAAGTAGCATTGATGGAGTATCAAAGATGGAGGACACTGCCATTTTAAAGCACCATGCTGGTCAGTGCTTGCTGCTGTGATGTCCTGTGCTAGATGGAAATTGTAGGACTTTGTACAGTTGCTAGTTCCATGACACATGAGTTGCTCTTCATTTCTCTGGAAAAGACTTTAAAAACAGAAACATTGAGCACTTAAAGGTACATTTAAGTGAGCAGGACAAATAAGTTCAAATTCATTATGGTTGGACTGATTTGTGGATGGGACTTTTATATAGACAGACACACCCTCTCTCTTCTTGGCTGGGAGCTTGAGAAGAGAGGGGAAGGTCTTGGGTGTCAAGTGGATCCACCAATTAAAGCTTCTCTCTTGAGGAATCTGAACCCTAGATTCAAAGACACAATCCAACATCAAATTATCTTATTCAGAGCAGTAAATTTTGAAGTAATCTTTCTCAGACTAGGTTTTAAGCAACCTTGGGGAGTATGAGTGTCCCTGAAACTGATTCCTGCTAATACATATCTGAACTGGTTCCTTGGTCTCAGAGTCATGATGTGAGGTGTCCGATGCCTAGTTCATAACAGTAACCGTAACATGTTCCTTAAATGAAGATGTGGAAATATGACAAAGGAAAGTACAGACAAGCCACAACCCTGCACACTTTCAAACACTTAACTCCCTTTGCAATCATTGTGACAGCATGCAGAATTATGATCATGGAGACTGAGATGATTTCAACTTGTCCTATTATGTTTTATGGACAGGGTATTTTTCATTTCAATTCAAACTGAAGTCAAAATTTAGAAAGACAAACTGCTACCCCAAGAGTTCTTGTATAAGAAGCGTGATATCCCTTTTTCTGTCCTATGCACTGGTTTGATGTGCACTTCTCCCCTGAGTATAATACATCTGCTTGCAATGACCTTCTGCCAGCAACGGGAATGGTTTCTCGATTTTAGGTGATGCAATTTATAAGTGATATTAATCTTTTACTTGTGTCAAATAGCATGGAATGAAATTGGAATGAATGGAATGGAATTCAATAGTACAACAAGTCAGGTCATGCATCTGGGACTAATAAACACTTGTGTTATCAGGTGAAAATGGCAGAGCAGAAAGAGAGCTAGGTTCTTGGTCAGACAGAAGACTGTAAGCCTCTAGTGTGATCCTGCTGCAAAGACAGCAAATGCAATTCAGTTTGGGAAAAGGTGCATTTTTAGCAGGAATAGAGAGGTATTAATGCTCTTACAAGAAGCTCTGGGAATGCACTAGTTGGAATATGGCTTCGAATTTACCTCATCCGTATATGGAGATCCTAATGTGCAAAATGAAGTGGCTAAAATGATTACAGGGACTGAGAACTTATTTTATGAGGAAAGACTTCAGGCACAGTCTGAGGCTCCTACACTGCCAGGCGTGCAGAAACATGCCAGACCACAACATTAGGAGCATGTAAGAACCAAGGCCCTCTGTGTGCGTGCTTGTTTTGTCTGCCAGAAGAATAGGTAAGCCAATCATATGGAAGGATCTGGTATGCTGTGGCATCACTGATAAAATTCAAAGCCAGGAAGCAGGACTGAGGGCAGAGGTATGTGAGGGAAATAGTTTTCATTTTGAGGGGGGGGGATATGTATTTTAATTGCATTAATTACTGCATTCATTCATTCAGACTGTTCCACTGATTTCAGTGGAACCATATTTAAATGGGGGTGTTTTGTTTTTTTACAGATAATCAGACTACTGGAATGGAAGTTTTAGGGATTGTGACCCACTCCAAAGATATCCCCTCAGTCTAACTTCAGGAGATCATTATCATTAGTCTTTGTACAAACTTCCCCAAAAAAGAATGCAAGCTTCTATAAGCTTTTAACTGAGGCTACTTTACAGATGCTAATTACCCTACACTGGCATTTGATTCCTGTAGAAAAAGACATGCATCACACACCCAAAATCATAACATAGGATGAATCCATATGAGTAAACATGATGAGCTCTGGTCCCATGTCATGCTTTAGATATTTAGATTTTTTCCTACATAAAAGCTAGAAGAAATAATTATATGTACAATGGTCTATAACACAGCAAGATACCTGCAATTTTTTTTTTAAAAAATGGCACATTGAATGAAAGTTTTTTGTCCATATGTCTGCATCATTGGCTACTTTGCCAAGCTACCAGGAATCACTAATGTTCAGAAACTTCAAAAAATAAATCACACACCTGCAGTCTGAAGTGGGACGGGGCATTCTATCACCTCAGCACTAGGAGTGGGCACAAACCAGGTAATGAACTACAGTTTGTGACTAACTTCGGCCAGTTTGTGGTTTGTGAAGTGAAGTTCGTGGCAGGTTAACCAGCAAAGTTTCAAGCTGTTGGTGGAGGTTCATGCTGGTTGGTGAATGGATACATTTCCAGACAGACTGTCTCTGCTCAATCAAACTCCAACACTTGGAGTTTACCAAACTTCAAAGCAATGGGCATAGGATTCTCCAGCATTGGAAACATTCTGGTCAGTTTCAAACTAGTCATGTCAGTTTCAAGATTTTTTTTCTCTTTGCCTGCCTTCTTGTGTTTCCTTCCCAATTTCTTGCACAGAGCTTACAACCCCCCCACGCTTGGATTTGTTTTGACTGTGCTTTGAGAGCTGTCCTTTTATGTGGTGTCACTCGTTGGGGTGTGGGGTGCAGGGGTGCATGCGATGCAAAGACGACAGGACACAAGTCTGCAGGAAGTTGATCTGAAACCTCTCGGCTTCCCAGCGTTTATTTATAAGCTCCGTTTTTCCCCATTTCCTCCCCCTCCTCTCTCTCCGTCCTTCTCTCTGCGTAGAGGAAAGTTTCAAGCATTCGAGCATCCTTTTGGAGTGTGTGTGTGTGTGTGTGTGTGTGTAAGCTCTCTGTTATCTCTGCCAAGGTCACACTGACTGCGTCATTAAGCAGTACCTCATGCTCTTAGCACACAAATACTTTCGGGTTTCCAATCTCCAGGCAGGAGAATAGTGCTGCACTGCTTTCCTACATGTCATCCCTTTTTTATTGTTTTAATGTGAAATCCTTTTTGCCAAGGTAGCTTCACACGATGAATTCAGCACATCAGCAGATGTGTCCTCCATGCAGGAACAACGTTAAAGCTCCCGGGTTTGCCACAGGAGCCAACAACATTGCTCCTACATTCCATCTGCCTTGTGCAATTAGCCTACTCTGGCTAAGAGGGGAGTCCAATCTTTATCATTTTGAGGCGAGGGGTGACAGAGAGAGAGAGCTGCTAGCAATAATTGAATACATACATAAAATAAAATGGCTCCAATGAGGAGTATAAAAATAAGCGCAATAAATGTTCTCAGCCATTGTCATGGAACCTATTAAGACAACCAATCTAATAATCAAGAGGAGGGGGTAACATCAGCAATAGCTGTAAATACCATTAAATGCTGGCATAGCAAAGCAATACCAATAGTAATGTTGGTGGTTACATATTCATAATAACAACAATATTCATGAATTAATGTACAAGTACCTCCCCACTGCACAGTCAGGAGATCTAAAGCTAGTAGTTATGAAGCACAACCTGTGGCATAGAGGAAGGCTCCTAGTTGAGTGCTATAAGTAGTAGACTTAGAGAGATTAAAGGACTGTTCAATTTTAGCAGATAAGTTATCAATAGCTTGCTTTAGCTTAGAAACAATACATGCACAGTTATATGAAAACCAGGATTTATAATGATTAAAGGGTTTTCAGATGTTCTGCGCCTCTGGACCCAATGTCCCATATTTACAGATTCAGATGCACTGAGGGCAGTTCAAATATGACAGGGAGTTGAAGGTTGCCAAAGGCACAATGACCCTGAAATGGATAAGAAACATGCTTATAGGCGAGGGGGTTAAAGACCCACCCTGGATGAGTGAGGAAAAAATACAGGATTGGAAGCATTGTTAACAGCATGTGCACTACAAGTAGCAGTAAGCCAAGAATCTTTGGAATAAGCAAATGTATTACATAAAGTGGAAGCTATTAAGCAAAACAAACCATCATTGGAATTGGCCCAAATGTTGTTGCGGGCTAACCAGGCCACTCCAGAAGTATATACATGTTATAAAACAATACAGGTCAATAGCTGGAGTCGCAAGGTGAAATTAAATGCTTCTAGGTTTAGAGAGGACAGGTTTCAGTGGTTGTGAATTTTGTGACATTTGAAGTGCCTTCAAGATAAGGAGTGCAATAATTTGAGAAGTTGCATGACAAGCACAAAGATTGAATACATTAGAACACAATAATACAGGTCAATGAGACATAAACAATCATTACAAGATATTGAATACATATTTCAAGCCACCCCCCATGTAGTCTTGACCACAGGGTGTTCCATAGCATCTGGTGGAGGGTGCAACAGTTGTGGTTTGTGGTTCACACTGGCAAAAGTTCTTTGGCACGAGGAACAACCATAGTTGCCACAGGTAATAGCAGATAGTTTATTCAAAATGTTCAAAGGCAAAGTGTAGGCAGATTCCTTTAGGCAAAGGCAGAATAAACACAGAAGTCATGGAGGTGGAAAATGTAGATGATGGTACAGGGTTCCAACATCACAGACACATGCACAGAAATGCTGATGTATGGAGTCCTGTTGAAAATCTCCGCAGCAAATATACAGGAACGGGTGTTTTTTTTTTTTGATAATCTTTTAGTCTATTGCAAAAGAAAACAAGTTGGCTCCCCATGTCAGAATGAGTTGGGAGGCTTTGGGCAAGCGCCAGAACAGGCGTTGAGCTTCTTGCAGGCTGACCTTGACCATCTCTGGTAAGGGAACCTTGGCTACTGCATGGCACTCCAGGAGCTGGACGAACACTCTTGGCCAGGACCCACAAAGGACCTGCAGAGTTTAAAACAGAAACAAAAACCCTTGCCCCCCTTGTCAGCATGAGGTCGCCCACATGTTAGTGCGGTCAGGCAGGGCCTGATAGAAACCTTTAGACTGAAGGAGTGCTTGCCCCGCCAGCTCTGAAGTAAACAAATGATTATGAGTTAACAAAATAAATGGACTTGCTATAAAATCCAGGCCTGAGTTGGCCACCTTCCATCCCTTTTAAAGTTTTTTTTCTAAAATAGGTGTGCAGGAGCAATTAGCCTGCTCCACCACGGCTTTCTTGTAGCTGGAAAGCGTGAGAGGTATAGGCACCAGCAAAGTATCAGGTTGCTGGCCTTTGGATGCAAAAGAGGAATGGGAAATAACATGACTAGAGGTTTCACCCCGCAAGGGGGTAGCCAAAAGGGCATCAGAGAATAAAAACATGCACATATATTCAAGGAGCCAAGGTCAGGCAGTGAGAGAAAAAAAAACCTGCACAATAAGGGCAGGAAGTCACAATGGATTGGCTCTCCCCCAAGGGCATACCAAACTGTGTAAAAGTCATGGGAGTTTTGATGAAAAAACTGATGGCTCTCCACAGGAAGAAAAGTGGAAAATGCATTTTGGCTTAGTCAAGGGGTTGCCAACTGATCACAAAATGAAAAGGTTTACGAGGTAGAAGCAAGATATCCGGTTTCAGGCAAACTAGAAATTAATTGGAGTACATAGTGTCAGCAAACAATTTAAAAGGAGATTTAGCAAAACTTGAAAAGCTAAAAAGAGCAGGAAGTTTCAGAGCGTTGTGGAGGTATGTCGTCACACCGCGGCTTGTTGATATATAAAATAGCTCCACGCCGCCTCCCCCCGCAAAAGGTGGGGGCAGCTGACAGAGCCTGTGAGTGTTTGAAGCAGTGAAAAGAATGAAACAGACCGCAACAAGAAAAAGTTTGAGGCTTTAGGGAGATGATAACAAATTTAACAAGATTACAGGCACCTAGAAAGAGCACAGTGCCGACCCATTTTAATGAGGCCAGCTGGTGCCTTAAAATAAGGGAGAATATTTTTGTAAATACTTAGAGAGTGAAAGAAAGAAAAAACATTCCACAATAAAATTAGCACTGAGAGTGCTTAAGCTC
Organism: Gekko japonicus; assembly: GCF_001447785.1. Taxonomy (NCBI): domain Eukaryota; kingdom Metazoa; phylum Chordata; class Lepidosauria; order Squamata; family Gekkonidae; genus Gekko; species Gekko japonicus. The sequence goes on from NW_015174277.1 coordinate 1,458,868, forward strand.
TGCAAGATGTGTTGCAATAATGAAAGCAGTCTGTATGCTTTGCAGTAGTTAATGAAAGAAAAAAACTTAGGTCATAAGAACATAAGAACATAAGAGATGCCAATGTTGGATCAGGCCAAAGGCCCATCCAGTCCAACACTCTGTATCCCACAGTGGCCAGAAATACCAGTGCCATCAGGAGGTCCACCAGTGGGGCCAGGACATTAGAAGCCCTCCCACTGTTGACCCCCCCCCAGCACCAAGATGACAGAGCATCACTTGCCCCAGAGTCCCTATCTATACCTTGTGGCTAATAGCCACTGATGGACCTCTGCTCCATATGCTTATCTAATTCCCTTTTGAAGCCGTCCATGCTTGTAGCACCCACCACTTCCTGTGGCAGTGAATTCCAAGTGTTAATCACTCTTTGGGTGAAGAAGTACTTCCTTTTATCCGTTCTAACCCGACCGCTCAGCAATTTCATGGAGTGCCCACGGGTTCTTGTATTGTGAGAAAGGGAGAAAAGTACCTCTTTCTCTACCTGCTCTTTCCCATGCATAATCTTATAAACCTCAATCATGTCACCCCTCAGTCGTCGTTTCTCCAAGCTAAAGAGCCCTAAGCGCCTTAACCGTTCCTCATAGGGAAAGTGTTCCAACCCTTTTATCATTCGAGTTGCTCTTTTCTGCACTTTTTCCAAAGCTATAATATCCTTTTTAAGGTGTGGTGACCAGAATTGCACACAGTATTCCAGATGAGGTCGCACCATTGATTTATATAGCGGCATTATGATATTGGCTGATCTGTTTACAATACCCTTCCTAATAATCCCCAGCATAGCATTGGCCTTCTTTATTGCAGTCACACACTGTCTCGACATTTTCAGTGAGTTATCTACTACAACTCCAAGATCTCTCTCTTGATCAGTCTCTGCCAGTTCAGACCCCATCAACGTGTATTTATAGTTAGGATTTTTGGCTCCAATGTGCATCACCTTGCACTTGGCCACATTGAACCCCATTTGCCATGTTGACGCCCACTCGCCCAACTTTGACAGATCCCTTTGGAGTGCCTCACAATCCTCACTGGTTTTCACCACCCTGAACAACTTCGTATCATCCGCAAATTTAGCCACTTCACTGCTTACTCCCAACTCCAAATCATTAATGAACAAGTTAAAAAGCAGTGGACCAAGTACTGATCCCTGTGGTACCCCACTGCTTACACCCCTCCACTGGGAGAACTGCCCATTTATACTCACTCTCTGTTTTCTATTAATTAGCCAGTTTTTGATCCATAAAAGGACTTGTCCTTTTATCCCATGATTTTTGAGCTTGCTTAGGAGCCTTTGATGAGGAACTTTATCAAAAGCTTTCTGGAAGTCAAGGTAAACAATATCTATTGGATCCCCCTTGTCCACATGTTTGTTCACCCCCTCAAAGAACATTAACAGGTTAGTGAGACAAGATCTTCCCTTACAGAACCCATGTTGAGTCTGCCTCAATAGGTTTTGTTCATCTATGTGCCTACTAATTCTTTCCTTAATAATGGTTTCCACCAATTTACCCGGTATCGACGTCAGACTGACTGGCCTGTAATTTCCCGGATCTCCTCTGGAACCCTTTTTAAAGATGGGAGTGACATTAGCTATCTTCCAGTCCTCAGGAATGGAGGCTGATTTTAAGGAGAGATTACATATTTTTGTCAGGAGATCCACAAGTTCACAATTGAGTTCTTTCAGAACTCTTGGATGTATGCCATCTGGGCCTGGTGATTTTTCAGTTTTTAAGTTGTCTATCAGTTTTAGGACCTCCTCTCTCGTCACCTCAATCTGACTCAGGTCTTTCAACACCCCTCCCGAACTCAGCGGCTCTGGAGTGGGCAAGCACCTCTCATCTTCCACAGTGAAGACGGAGGCAAAAAATGCATTTAGCTTCTCAGCCATTTCCCTATCATCCTTCAGTACTCCTTTATGCATGGGAAAGGTCAGTAGAGAAATGAGTGCAGAGGGGTGTCTGTCTCTAAAAGGCTGAATATTGACACAAGGTCATTGAGTTTACGACTCTTCAGTGATAACGTGTGGTAGGATTCTAACAAGTTTCTCATTGGAGAGTACCCATAGGCTAAATACAGCTTTAACCTCTCAAATGATGCCAGTTGCCACTCTTCTTCAAGAACTGTAAAAGAGGTACCAAGTTTGCTTATTAAATCATGGCTCCATAAAATATAGGAGTCTGGCAATTTAAAAGAAAGAAATTGAGCTCTCTACTGAGCTCCCTGTGCTCTAAAGAGCACTCAGGGGGCCCATTGCCTTGTTATATGGCTGTTGCCAGTTCAGAAAGAGAGGGGTCTTTGCCCAGTCCAGTTATTAAACAACAACATTCTTGCAAAGTGGTTTTTCTAGTCAATAAATGTATGATTTGTTTTGGAGTTGCTGCAGTATCATTTTGACGTTTTAAAGTTTCCTGCAGGTTATTAATAAAATCAAGATATGGCCTA
>NW_015174277.1:1461451-1467535 GCF_001447785.1 Gekko japonicus
TGAGCCCCTTGGGAATAAGCAAGGTGGGCCTCTGCATTGCATGTAAGAGAGGCCAGAGGAAAAACAGGTGCAATTGCATTGATTGAAAATCTGCATATAAACCAAGACTTTAACACTGCAACAGGAGCTTTAGGCTCTGTGTGCAATATCTTCCCAATGATATCCCAATCTCTTAATGCCAAAGATCCCTCCTTTGGATACCAAGAACATTGCCTTTGAATCTCAAAAAGCAATTGAGTTAGGGTCTCAGAAGAAACTGGCCTGCCAGCTTTCTGGGTGATGCTCTGTAGCTCCTTTAAATGTGCCTGCAGGGGTAGTGCTAGTTTGACACCCATTATCTCACCAATGAGGGGTCGTGAATCACGATGAGGAAGTACTTCTAGGGGCCTTTTGCCAGGCGTTGGTGAAATTGATCCTTGTAGATAAGCCCCACGTTGGGCGCCACCTGTGGTGTCACTCGTTGGGGTGTGGGGTGCAGGGGTGCATGCGATGCAAAGACGACAGGACACAAGTCTGCAGGAAGCTGATCTGAAACCTCTCGGCTTCCCAGTGTTTATTTATAAGCTCAGTTTTTCCCCATTTCCTCCCCCTCCTCTCTCTCCCTCCTCTCTGCGTAGAGGAAAGTTTCAAGCATTCGAGCATCCTTTTGGAATGTGTGTGTGTGTGTAAGCTCTCTGTTATCTCTGCCAAGGTCACACTGACTGCGTCATTAAGCAGTACCTCATGCTCTTAGCACACAAATACTTTCAGGTTTCCAATCTCCAGGCAGGAGAATAGTGCTGCACTGCTTTCCTACACTTTTAAGCTTGCAATGCTAGTGGCACTGGGTTCTGCTGAGCATTCTGGGGATTATAACTGCAGGGATTCTCAGGTTTGATATTAGCCCTCCTTTTGCTTGCACTGCCACAGTGGCACTGTGTTCGGCTGGGCACTAATACATTGTATAGGTTCTGCTGGGCTTGCAACACCCCACACACATTTGGAGTGTGGTTTTGTGCTTCACATCAGTCCTGTTGAGCTGGCATTGCCACAAGGGCACTGGGTTCTGCTGGGCACTAGTACATTGCACTGATACTGCTGGGCTTGCACCCCCCCACACACACACACTTGGAGTGTGATTCTGTACTTCACATCAGTCCTGTTGAGCTGGCATTGCCACAAGGGCACTGGGTTCTGCTGGGCACTAGTACATTGCACTGATACTGCTGGGCTTGCACCCCCCCACACACACACACTTGGAGTGTGATTCTGTACTTCACATCAGTCCTGTTGAGCTGGCACTGCCACAATGGTTCTGGGATTTGCTAGGCGGATATACTAAAATGAATGAAAGGACTGCCCATTGGAAACAATGGGAGAGGCTTGAAGGCCCATTGGAGATAATGCAAGCCAGGAATGCAAATTGACTTGCATTAGCTCCACAGAAATATATTACAGCTCAAAATTGTTGCAATGAAAATGTGGAGTGGATTTTCAGTTCATGTCTCTGGGCCCAGATAAACTGCTCTGGGACTGAAATAACAGGTTCCAGAGTAGAAAGATGGTCCCCAGAAACATAATTAGTGCTCTGGGACTGGAATGACAGCTCCCCCCAAGTAAAACGATAGCCACTGAGAGTAGCAGAAGTGATCTGGGGCTGGAATGGCAGCCCCCAGGGTGGAATTATGGGGGCTGTCATTCCAGTGCTGGAACACTGCTGCTGCTCAAAGGGGGCATCATTCCAGTTGAGGGGCTGTCATTCCAGTCTCAGAACACTTCTACTCCTAGGGGCTGTCCCTCTACTTTGGAACTTGTCATTCCTGTCCTGAAATAGTTCTGATACTCCCAGTGCCCATTGTTTCAATCTGGAGGCTGTCATTCCAACCCCAGAAGATTTCTGCTACTCCAAGGGGCTGTCATTCCACTCCCAGAACCCTTCTGGTGCATCCAACAGCTTTCATTCCACTTGGGGGGGCTGTCATTCCAGTCCCAGAGCACTATTTATGTTTGTGGGAACTGTCTTTCCACTCTGGGTCTTGTTATTCCAGTCCCAGAGCACTTTATCTGGTTCCAGAGACATTAATTGAAAACCCACTCTGTATTTTAATTGCAACTATTTTGTGCTGTGAAGTATTTTTGTGGAGCCAATGCAAGTCAATTGGTATTCCTGGCTCGCATTATCTCCAATGGGCCTTCAAGCCTCTCCCATTGTTTCCAATGGGCAATCCTATCCTTCCTTTTAGTACATTCCTCTGCTGGACACTGGTACATTGCACTGGTTCTGCTGGGCTTGCAACCCCCCCTTCAGTTTCTATGGCAGAGGTTGTCTGGCTTGACCTTAGTCATGTTGGGTGTGCACATCCACAATGACACTGGTTCTGTTGGGGACATTGCATTGGTTCTGCCTGGCTTGCAGAAATTTCCCCCCATCTTCAGTTTCTACTGAGAGATTTGCTGGTTTGACCCTAGTCCATTGGAAACAATGGAGGATGGGGGCACATTCTTTGGGGGGGCCCAACTCGGACCCTGTGTATCAAGTCCTCACCGAACTAGGAGTACAGGTAGAGGAGAGTCAGCCAGAGATCTGTGAGTTTAGTGTCTCTAGCATGCAGGTTTGTTTGGCCCCTAAAAGTTTGTGACCATTCATATTTCGTGAACAGGGCACACCAAGAACTGAAACAAACCACATTTTTCTGTTTCATGCCCATCCCTACTCAGCACTCTTGCACTTCATTTCTTTTTTGTCTGCTCCATGTATAGACAAGGCCTCAACTATCTCTTCCCACATAAAAAAGTTTCACTCTTTAATTTCACATTTAATAGAGAATTTAAAAATAACATATGCATACATCTTTATATTTGCCTTTACAAACTCTGTTTGTTGAGTGACTAATACAGCAAAACACCAATCCCAGTTTTCACCTGGAAAGAGAAAATTATGACAAAAGGATACAGGCAAAATTTTAATAATGCTCTGGGATGCAAATTACTTCAACCACCTTAACAACAGGTTTTCAAGTGTGCCTAGTCTATAATAAAGGTCAACAATGAAATTCTGCCCTCTAACACAGATCAACAGCTGCCACCAATATATTAGCAAAAGTTGAGGTCGCATTTTGAACCTTGCAGTTTTATCTTAATGTTATGTTAATTCAGAAAGGAAAGCAAGAGTCTTTCCCTCTGGTGAAGCAGGTAGTGTGTGATTTTTTTATTTTTATTTTTAAAAAGAGTGGCTGGCATTCTAATGGGAAAGTTGTTATTGTTATTTTCTCATTAAATCATAAACTGAATCATAAATCAACTAGGAAGACAGACTTGAGGAGTAGAGTTGCCAGCAATTGTCTGGCAAACAGCGGGAGTCTGCGAGGCTGTGATATGAGAGGGTGCTGTCAGCTCAATGGCATGTAACTTCTGGGGGAAATCCAGAAGTGACACCAGTCCACTATAGGAATCATTGCAAACTCTATATTTTTAACCAGAGTTTCCAGCAGTTCCTAAAGCTGACTGATGTCATTTCCAGGTTTTCCATGGAAGTGAAGTAATGCTGTCACTTCAACAGTGATTTTTATTTTTTTTCCCCCTTGCTGGCTGCCAGAGCAGCATCATGAAATGGAGTTGGGAGCAGGAGATCTCCCACCCCACCAAGAACCTGAATGAAAATACATCAAAATGGAGGAGGAATTTCCATGTTGTTCAGTTATGATGAATAAAAATCCACCATGGGTTAGATCCAGTTCAAAAGTGCTAGAGCTCTTGAGGAAGCAGCAACACAAGAAAAAGTCTATGAATGCCACTTGTAGTAAATGAAATTAAGAGCCAAAGTAAACATGACGGTGGCCACAGGTACATCCCATTGTCACCAGTGCTATTTCAAAAGTACTTATCGGCCCCGATCACACGCAGAAGTTGCCATGGGATACTCATGGATGCCGGGAGGGTTTTACAGGCGTGATGAAACGGGCACATCTGGCAAGCGTTGTGCACCCGTAACCAACCCATCCCATCCGGCCGAAGATCCGGAGTTAAAAGGTACCTGTGAAACTCCACTATCAAAAGCTTGCAACGGGCCGCAGACGGACCTCCTCCGTCTGATCGCTCCAGCGCGCTCTTCTTGCTGCGCCGCTGGAAACAACCCTGGTCCGCTGCTGCCTCATCGGATCTGGTAGTGGTGGATTAAACTGTGGTGGCACAAAGAGCCACGCCTCCCCCCCACGTTGTCTGGCCCATGTGACCGGGGCCACAGTTCTTTAAAAATTGCTGAAAGAACCCAATCCAGATCAGGAGTGTGGCACAGTGGCCCCAGGAGCTCTTGTTTCCCCCATGTGCACCTTTTCAGGTGCAGAAACAGCCTGTTTAGGCACCTGAAAAGGCACAGGGGGGTGAACAAGAGTTCCTGGGGCCACTATACCATGTGCCTAATCTGGATAAGGTCTCCCAGCAGCAAAGAACTATAACTTCTTCTAAAATGGTGTTGGTGGTCAGAGGATGGACCCATGGCCACCATCACATTTAGCTTGGCTCTTACTTATCCCCACTTGTTTCCTATTTCCACATGTGCCAGATCTTGTGCAACCAATTTCAGGGCACTATAAGAGAGAGAGAGAGAGAGAGAGAGAGAGAGAGAGAGAGAGAGAATGTAGAATGTGATCTACTTTTATTATTCGTGTTCCCTCTCCCATTAAAATTTTCTTCTGCTGATAATACCTAGGTATAGAAAGGCATTTATGTTAGCACAGTTTAATGCATTGCCGTCTGCAGTTTTAATGGGTAGATATCAAGGTATACCATTCTCTGATAGATTATGTACCTACAGTTCAGATAGATTCTATTGACCATACAGTTTTAGATTGTCCTGTATTTTCAAATTTAAGGTCAAAGCTAATTATTTGAAGTTGGTCCTGATCCCCCAGATGAGAAAATTTCTTCATTAGTAAGATACATAGAAAACTGAGTTAATGTACAGGTGGCCCAATATTTGGTAGTGGTTATAGTGCAGCATATTTAAAGAGCCACCTGCATGGTTTGTTTTACCTGATTGTGTGCTCCTGTTAATGACAATGATCAAAATGACAGTGATTGGGTTGGAATGGATGTAGAGGCAGAAAAGCAGTATTGTTGCACAATATCTTGAGCAAACACAACTGTGCTAAGGCCATATATGTTTCCGCTGTGCATCGTTGGATCTAAGTCATACACTGGAACCTTCAAAAGGACTGGCAAATTCCTTGTTAAACTAGGGGGAAATCACCATACCCTGTTATAGTGAATATCATACTTCAATTAGGCATTGTGTGAAGAAGGTACTTTCTTTTGTTTGCCCTGAAGCTACTGCCAATTTCATTAGCTGACCCTGAGTTCTGAGCAAGAATAATTTCTTTCAGTCCAATTCTTAAGCAATTACTTAATGTTGATGATTTACCTGCATTGACCCATTCTTGTGATGAGCTAGGAACAGCCAAAAAAAAAGTTGCTTCTAAGTTTCTGGAGGAAAAATCTATATTCCCCCCACTATGGGACAGTAACTATATAATGTCAAAAGTGAAGGCTTTTGTGGAAATAAACTCATGCACTAACTTAAAGCACACGTAAATCAGGCTAAGCTGCTAGACTTTGGGCTCACTTGGATTGCTTTTCTCACTTTTACTAAGGCAGGGGAAAGGGGGGCTGAGATGGACTTGGTGTGATTGATGCCAATTTTTAAAGTCCAGCTTGGGAGACAGGAAGGCCTGCTAGCTTCCAAGTCAGTCACTTTATAATCAATCTGAATTTAACACCTCATTGTTCTCCTTTCTCTATCTTATCCAATTTCCTAGCTAGTTAATTGGTGTGCTGCCTAGAGCTAGACGCTCCTGGGGAGGGATCTGGTATATTCCCTGCCTTCTCTGCCTTCCTGATTGTGTTTCAATTAAAATGTTAATAGTCATTGTTACCTGGGGGAGGAGATATATTGGCTTGGGCTAGCTCCTGATATCATTAATAACTTACAGGACTCTGATTTGGCCTACTGCACTTAAAGTGTGACTTGGCTATGTAGTACCCATGTGCTAACAGATCTCTTGTTTTCATCTCTAACTTTTCTTTTCACCTCTGCTTTTTGCACAACTG
>NW_015174277.1:1467580-1468729 GCF_001447785.1 Gekko japonicus
TTTTCTCCTTTACCTTGGCCCACCCTTTCTTCTTTTTATTGTCTCCTTTATGCCAGATTTAGATTGTAAGCTTCTTGGGGCAGAGAATTTACATTCTATAAAACACAACACCCATTGATGGCACAGTAATAATATGCCCAGGAAGTTGCTGTAAGTTTCAGGGCAGTGGTATTCAATATTTCTAGAATGTGGACCCACCTTAAATCTCACAGTCTTCGCATGGGACTTACTGAGCTACAAGCGTCATGAAGCTACACAGTGTCATAAGTGAGTGAGAGTCATATGACAGGAAGAGGAGGAGCCAAAATGTACAAAAAATGAATTATTTCTATCACCATACCCTGTTCTGAGTTTCTTGAGGGAAGGACAGGATAAAGATGTGATAGTTTCCCCTTCCTCCATTTGCTCATCACAATTATAATTATAACAAGAAAGGGGACCCGCAAAAATCACGGGGGGGGGAGAAGCGGGGGACCTCCATGCAGAGCATGCGGAGGAGGCCTCGCTGATCCCCCCCGCTCGCCGCTTCCCTCCCAAGCGCCGGAGGTGCCGGCGGCGGCTTTCTTTCCCACCCCGGCTACGAAGGGAGGGCCGAGCGGCGAGCCGCTGGGCCCTCACCGCTCTGGCCCCCCTCCCTGCTCGCCGCTCACCTTCCAAGCGGCGGCAGCGGTAGCGGCATTCGCAGAGCGTTCCCTGCACATGCACAGGGGACGCTCTGTGAGTTTCGGGGGGGGGTTTAAACATCCCCCGATGTTTTTTTGGCAGATTTAGGATTTTTGTGCACCCGTGGGGACCGCCCCACATGCGCACAAACCTCTCCCTCCCCCCCAGGTCCCCCCGATGTGCAGATTTAAGCATCCGCACACCAGGGGTCGACTTGAGAATTAGATATATAGATTATTGTATGGCATTGTGTGTAGAACAGCCAGGAGATCCTAAGATTGTCCTTAGGAGCCAGTTTGGTGTAGTGGTAAAGTGCGTGGACTCTAATCTGGGAGAACCGGGTTTGATTCCCCACTCCTCCACTTGCACCTGCTGATGTGATCTTGGGTCAGTCACAAGCTCTGGCACAGCTGTCCTTGAAAAAGAGCAGTTTGTGTCAGAGTTCTCTCAGCCTCACCCACCTCACAGGGTGTCTGTTGTGGGGAG
>NW_015174277.1:1468747-1479232 GCF_001447785.1 Gekko japonicus
TCTTCTTCTTCTTCTTCTTCTTCTTCTTCTTCTTCTTCTTCTTCTTCTTCTTCTTCTTCTTCTTCTTCTTCTTCTTCTTCTTCTTCTTCTTCTTCCTCCTCCTCCTCTTCTTCTTCTTCTTCTTCTTCTTCTTCTTCTTCTTCTTCTTCCTCTTCTTCTTCTTCTTCTTCTTCTTCTTCTTCTTCTTCTTCTTCTTCTTCTTCTTCTTCTAAGATAAGCCAGAATTTTTACCTCTTTTAGCATTGTGTACCACTAGGTGATGAGCTAGAGTTGTTTTTAAGGCAAGAGATGTTTCAGAGGTGGTTTTGCCATTGCCTGCCTCTGCGTCACAACCCTGGTACTCCTTGGAGGTCATCCTTCCAAATACTAGCCAAGACATACCCTTCTTAACTTCTGAGATCTGATGAGATCTGGATAGCCTGGTAACAACAACCCAGGGAGGCAGCTCTGAGAGATAGCTTTGCCTATGAAAGAGTCATCCAAGGTCATCCAATGGAAATTTTTGCTGGCTGGAGGTTTGAATTCAGGTTTCTTCATTCCTAGACAAATCCAGTGGTTCTTCATCTTTAATCTATTACCATCCAGTAAATATACAGCATAACTGTTGCATGCCCCACATGCCAAAAATAGACAATTAGCATATAACAACAGCAAGCAACTTTAGTTATATACACCTATGATACACATGGGGTGTGTTCAGACACACCGTTTGATCTTGTGTCATGACAGTTCAGCAACGGATTTTATCTGCATGATCATACAGTCAACATCTGTCTCCCGTTCCCAGCCATTGGTTTCCGGCTCAAACCCACTCTAACCTGAAGTATTTTGTTACCAGGTCCCAAAGTGGTGTTTTCTCAGCTCTCCCGTTTAAAGCCGCATTTTCCCCCTGTGTGATCGCTCCTCGGGTGTCAAGCCACTTCCGGTTTAAACCCCCTCCCCGCTTGGAAGTTGCCTGCCACTATTTTTTAATGCGTTGGCGGTGTGCGCATAGGCGGAGCTCTACCACCGCATTTAGAAAACCGACATTTAAACAGTCACTTGTTTTAGCGTTTATATGAGTTCAGGATCTCACAGAGGCCATTTTGGGGTCAAACATTTAAAGGGAAGTCTTTTGTTGGAAGGGTTGGATTGATTCGCCCTGGTGGTTCTGCACCTGCACCATGATAGTTTCCCCCCCTTCTATGGAGAGGCGCCTATGCACATGCGCAAACTGAGAATTGTTTTTTAAAAAACCACCTAGACACGCTCCTGCACATCGGTAGTGTAGATGCTAGGGAGTGATGTGACTGCGTGGTGAGGCGGGATAAGGGAGGTAAGTGTGATCACGATTATCCAGATCAAATATAATCCAGTTAGAACCGAAGCAGTTTAACCCGCTCTCAGCATGCCATCTGACCGCACCCATGCAGTGAGATACTTGCTGTGCCTAATGGCCATCAGCTGCCTTTTAATATTAGTTAGATTTCTGTTTGTGGTGTGCCACTTTTTAAAGGCCCAGGAGTGATATCTGGGATCCTGGATTTTATCCTCTGGATGGGGTAAGCAGTGTAAAGCAACTGCCCCCCACTGGCTGTCAGAAGCCATGGCAAGAGAAGAGGTTACTTAAAATCTGGAGTATTCCCCTATTTGTCCCCCCGAAAGGTCTGAATGTCCCTCCTAAGATTTGTAGATCATTAAGAATCACTGTTCCACCCACCTATGACTGCTAACCTCCAGGTGGGGCCTGGAGTTCTCCCAGAATTACAAGTGATCGTCAGACTATAGAAATCCATTCCCCTGGAGAAAATGGCAGCTTTGGTTGGTAGGCTCTATGGCATCACATCATTGGGCTCCATTCCCTTGAGCTCCCCCCCCCTTCATCCCCATGAATTTCCCAATCCAGAGCTGACAACCCTACACCAGACCGGCTTAACTTCTTCCCTCTGTATTCTCTGATTCCTACATCTACTGCAGCCATTAGCAGAGTTCATGGTTTCCGAAACCAAATTCTGACATAATAGTGTTGCCAAATTCAAGGTGCTGGGTTTTTCTGCCCTTCTGAGTAAGTCATTTTCTTTTCCAAATGCCTTTCCCCCCTTTTTTCTTTTTGACAGTTTGCCGTGTGATATGAAGCCTTGGTCCTAATCATTTACTTTCCTATCCCCTCCCCCAACACAGTGTTTTAGACCTCAGAATTATTATTGTTCAGGAACACACCAACATTTCTGATTGACTCACACATCCTCCATGTCAAGTGACTGTTACAAGCAATTAAATGAATCTAGAAATTAGTTATGTGTGCCAAAGGCTTAAGGCTTAAGTCCCTTTACAAGAATAATAAAAAAGATAGTGACTGTTCGAGCTGGTTCGATAACATTGTTACAGTTAGTGTGAATTATAAAAAAGTGAATGTAACAAATGCTCTTAAGATATATTGCTTGTGAAGTTTAATTTTAAATATATATGCAAGAGGAGGTGTTTGAAACTTGCTTACAAGTTTCTTCTTGCTGTACTGAAATCCAAAATGGCACACATGTGCCATATGATTCAAATGGCTGTAGGCAATGAGAAGGTTTTAGTTATCTGTAGTTTTATATTATATTTTATTTATTTATTTATTTATTTTTGGGATTTATATCCCGCCCTATCCAATCTTCAGCTCAGGGCAGCTAACAGACAGCCATGCCGAAGTTAAAAGTATGCATACAAGCAAAACAACACAATAAAACAATACATCTTACATAAAATTTGGTGCTCTGATAATTTACATAAAAACCAAGATACGCGACGTCCCACACTGGTGGCCAAGTTCTTCATAGCAGGAGCGCCAGGAGAGCTCTTTCCCAGCTCTATTGGGCAACATCTACCCCTACCATATGAGGTAGATGGTTGGAAAATCAGTGGTGGAATAGTGGAGGCGGCGGCTCCCCCTCAAAGGCCTGGCAGAAGAGCTCCGTCTTGCAGGCCCTGCGGAACTGCATCAAGTCCCGCAGGGCCCGGATCTCCTCCGGGAGCTCGTTCCACCAGGTGGGAGCCGCCACCGAAAACGCCCTAGCCCTGGTTTAGGCCAACTTCACTCCTCGGGGGCCTGGGACTTCCAGGCGGTGGAAGTTCCCCGATCGCAGTGCCCTTGGGGGAATATAGTTAAATATAGTTAAAATACATTGCTCACAATTCATCACAATGTTAGGCATTCTTGAGCTCACTGATTACAATGGGCACAAGTATTTAGTCTGCACTAGGCTGTGTTCAAAGAAAACACTTTAGATTTGAAACAAAGAAGTATCTCAGATCAAATCAACAACTTGAATTCCTTAGCAGAGTAAGTGCTGGTATAAACACTTTTATTTAATTTAAAACATTTTATAATTAAAATGTGCCTATGGATTATGATTTTTAATTTTGAAATCAATCATATATTAATTTAGCAGTTATTTTTATCATCCAACTGTAAAATTTTATATTTTACTACTATGGTAACATAACATTAATTTCAGATTTGAAAACCTATACACTGATGAATTTGTAATTCCCTCATGCACATGGTTGAAGGGATTTTTTTCCCAAAGCATGTCTAATACTGTAGAAGATCTGTCTTAGTGTTTGATGATAATTAGCTACAAAATTAGCCAGCTAGAAATGTTATTTATCAAAACACCACTGAGTCCTGGAAAGATGGAGTGTTTGCAAACACAGACAACTCAGTTATATGAGGTTTGAATGACAAAGTATTGATTAAAAGTCTCCGTCAATTACGTTTTTCAGTTTGAAAAAAGTGAAGAAAAAACTGGCTTTGATTCTGCTTTCACTTGTTAACAGAAATAGCTGAAATTAGGTTACTTTTGTTTATTTATGTATATACATTGTGTACTTTAAAGAATTATTGCTGCAATCCGGGGCTATGAATGCAATCAATTATTTAGCTAGGCCCATGGCAAACAGAAGAATGGGCACTAAATTCACCCCCTTCCCTTGTCCCTGTTTTGTATGGGTATAGCTTTCAGGTTCCCAATCACTTCACTCTCCACACAGGCTTTCTTGAGAGAAAGTTTATTAAAGAGATTCGAGGCACTGGATACATGAACTCTTTATCAGCACTGAGGAACAGAGGCAAGAACCCAGTGTATAACTAAAACCCACATTCCATGCACATGTCACACAATCATAAGTCTAAGCAAATCTATGAAGCCAGACAAATACAATGGTTTAACTAGCCATTTAAAAGTCTTCATTCAAGGATACTCTCATGCAAAAGTTCTGTGAGGTGATGCTTGGGAAAAAGGTTACAAGCGTTGCCTCCCTAAACTACAGACATTCACACAGTCTCTCCCCCTCTCCCCCTCCCACCAGAAATGTCAGTGAAAGTGAATGATCCAGAGGTCATTTCGGGGGGATCGTGGGGGATCGCAGTTCCCCCGGGTGAGGTACGGGGGCGGGGCACATGACGAAGCCCCGCCCCCCGCTTCTGGCTGCCCTGCTTCCGGCCCTCATTCAGCCAGGAGGAGGCAGGAGAAGAGGGAGGGTAAATTGCTTCCTCCCTGCCTCTCCCCACCACTGCCTGCCTGGGGCCAGGGAGGGCCTTCGCAGGGCTTCCTTGCACTCCCGCCGGCCTTGCAGGTCCACCACCGGGCTCCTCATGGGGCTCGGCAGTGGAGCTGCAAGGCCGCCGGTGGCAGCCAGGACCGTTGGGGGCAGGGTGTGTGGCCTTATGACACACTTCCGGTGATGTCAGGGGGTGTGGCCTTATGACACACTTCTGGTGATGTCAGGGGGTGTGGCATATGCTAATGAGTTATGCTAATGAGTTCCCCTAGCTCTTTTTCTACGAAACAACCCCTGGATAAGTGGACAGCTGGATACATCTGCTCTAGCCAAGGGAAAAGTGGGGAGGGAGAACGGGGGTGTGGGGTACAGAAAATAGGTTGCTTCAGGAAACATAGCAGGAGGTGAACCCGAGTCTGACAACAGCACTGCTGGTAGATCAAGCTGGGAAAACACATGTATATATACACATCTATTCCCAGCTGGATGAGGAATTGCATCCTTGTAATTTCTCATCCAGGGGAAATGCAAGTGCAAAGCCTCATTTGCCCCCTAGATAGAACTCAGCATAGGTATGCAACAGTCTCCTCCTATGAAATAATACAACAGGACCAATGTATTAGATAGGTGTGGCTGAGAAAGATCTGTAGCTGGAAGATCTGGGGAAGCCAGGAACTGAGTACTGAGGGTTTGCCTCCACTGCCCAGTCTTATTTACACTTCTCTGATTAGTAGCTTTTTAGCATATGTGGAATAGATTCTTTTGAACTATGGTGCTGGAGAAGACTCTTGAGAGTCCCTTGGACTGCAAGAAGATCAAATCAGTCAATCCTAAAAGAAATCAACCCTGACTGTTCCCTGGAAGGCCAGATAATGAAACTGAAGCTCAAATACTTTGCCCACCAAATGAGAAGGGAGCACTCACTGGAGAAGACCCTGATGCTGGGAAAGATTGAAGGCCAAAGAAGACGGGGACGCCAAAGGATGAGATGGTTAGACAGTGTCACAGATGCAACGAACATGAAGTTGAGCAAACTTTAGAGGACGGCGGAAGACCGGAAGGCCTGGCGTGATCTCGTCCATGGGGTTGCGAAGAGTCGGACTTGACTGTGCGACTGAACAACAAAAAGCATATGAGGCAGATATGTTCTAGGGCTCAAACCTTTTGGGATTAGTGATAGAACTTTCCTGTGCACCTGAAATATTACTGTTAAAATGGACAGGTATGAACTTTGGGCAGGCTAAAGGAAACAGCTGAAACAAAGCAAAAACAGAAACAGAAGTAAACAGAGGAATAGTTTCCACACATAGTAGTGTCTTAGACACAAGGGATGGGAGACTACAGAAAGGACTAGCATGAGCCTGATTCAGGAAAGGAGCCATTTAAAGTGGTCGTCACATCTTACCTGATTATTATTCCTGTGCAGCTGCCAAAGTGCCTACTAGTTTATGCACAACCACAGTGTGTGGAAAAAAGGGCAGACTCAAAGTTGGGGAGTACTCAGTCATGGCATATAAAAGTGCTGAGTCATTACAGACTTCTATAGAAAACCCACTTCACAAATGTGCGGAGTCATGGTTGGAATGTTTTACAATTTGCAAAACTATGCAGTCATTGTGGGAAGCTGGAACTATGCTCTGCAAAAGTGATGTATCCATCTCAGTCTGTTTGGCACATTATAGTTCTAGTAGAGTTTTGACATAGTAATTCCAATAACATAGGTGTTATTGAGTGCTGCAATATACTGAATTGGGCCCTAGCAGGGGTCACTTGCAGAGCTGCGGTGGCTCAAGTGGTTAAGACGCTGAACTGCAGGCTGTGGAAGGTCGGTAGTTCAGCAGTTCGAGACCCAGGTGCCGCATGATGGAGTGAGCTCCCATCTCAAGTTCCAGCTCCTGCCAACCTAGCAGTTCGAAAGCAAGAAATTGCAAGTAGATAAATAGGTACCACTTCGGTGGGAAGGTAACAGCGTTCCGTGCGCCTTGGTGTTTAGTCATGCCGGCCACATGACCACGGAAATGTCTTCGGACAGCGCTGGCTCTTTGGCTTTGAAACGGAGATGAGCACCGCAACCCTAGAGTTGGATTCGACTGGCTTTCGAGCAAGGGAACCTTTAACTTTACCTAGGGGTCACTTGCAAAAAGTGCAGAGACAGTGCAAAAAGTATTGCAGCAAGTACCACATCTTTCTCTGGAAAAGGGCCAAATAATGCTTAAAATGTGTTGACTATTAAGCGGCATCTATACAGAGTTACTGTGTTGAGTAGTTCTCCAAAAAGTGTTAGGTTGTGTTGACATTATATGCTGAGTCATATAAAAGAGTTCTCAAGTAGGTGATACTTTGCAAAGTGTTCGGCTGTGGGTTGCAAAAGTGCTTATTCATAGTGAGATTTCACATGATGCTGAGTAGAGAATCAAGGGGCAAAATCACAGGGAACTAAAAACCTCATGTGACAGGGTGTTTCGTGTGATTTGGGAAAACCAGGTTTATTTTAAATTATAAACCTTCCCCTCAGCTACCAGGTGTTCTAAAGGTAGTGACTGTCTAGGCTTTGGGTTTGCTGCTATAAGGTAAGTAAGTAGAATATGGAGGTCACCGAGGCAAGAATTATATATGAACAACAAAGTAGGTTTCAAGGAACAGATTGGCAGCACAGGTCTCCAGGTACACAAAAGAGAAACCTGGCAAAGGCACATCAATTTAGAGAGTAGCTTCAATTTTCTTTAATACTTCCACGCATAAATAGGCTTTCACCGATTAGCCACTAGGTTGGTCCCTAACACACACCCAGGATTCCACCCACCCCAGCCTGCCCTTTCCCAAGAGGCACAAGGTCTGCTTACTGCCAGAGCCAGGCCTAACAACTGGGTACTCTATTCTCTATCAGAAGTAGAGCCAAACCACTCTGCCACACTACTAAGGCTCCAGTCACACAGGCCGGAAAATGCGGGGTGGAACCATGGCTGTTTGCCCCGGAGCAAACTAACGCGTGGCTGCGCGATCAGACGTCCCCTTGAGGTCCCGTGGTTAGGGGGAGGTGCCGATCACACGACGTGGCAAAGAAGCGGCCCGGCGCTGTGTTTTGGTTTTAAACTGAAGTGTGCGCATGCGCCGTTGGGTGCTTGTGTGCATCCTGTGGAGACTTGAAAAAAAAACGTTTTGCATGTCGTACCCCACCCCAACCCACGAAACCCCTGCCTGCTCCATGGCCTTTCCCTTGAGTCCCCACATCGTCGTCACGCCCCCCCTCACCCCTGGCACTCGTGCCTTGCCCAGGAGGTGATGCCAGCGTTGCTCATCCCAGGAAGGTGCGGGGGGGGGGGGCTGGCTGGTGCGAAGCTTTCTCTCCCCTCCCCCACAACGACTCGTCTGCTCTTCTTTCCTCTTCATCTGAATTGCGCTAGAAGAGAACGGTGCTGCTGGGAAGGGAACCCCGGGGTGGGGTGGGGTGGGGTGGGGTGGACACACCTTTTTGCGAGGGGACATGGGCGGCCGCCGGATGCCACCGGAAATGCGATCAGACACCCACCCTTGCCCCGCGGTTACCGGAAACTAGTACCTCGGAGGTACTAGTTTTTAACTGCGCATCTTCGGAGGGAAGCCTCGGGTTCGCCATGGGAGCTCTATGCTTCCCAGATGTTGCGGTGTGATCGTGCCCAGAAAATCCGCCTATCATCCGTCTCAGTAGTGTGGGTACTGCTCTGTGTGACCGCAGCCTAAGTAGAGCTACCCTTCACTCTGTCTGCTCTTTTCCTGAGTCAGACCTCAGCTTCCACTACTCTCTCCCTGAGGCAGAACTGAACTCCTCTCCTGATGTGTTTGAGGCCCCAGCACCAAGGGGAGGGCGTGGGAGAGGTCACTAAAGGGCAAAGCCTTATTCCCCATGCCCCATTAACCCATTTTATGATCCAGGTTTGAATAACAACCTGGCTTGGAATAAATTGGCCACAACTTTGTTGGTTACCACTGTAAGAAGCCTTGGCACAGCATGGGGAACCATATCCTTGACATTGACTGCCCCGCCGGCCAGTCAATGATTTCCTGCCCACCCTGGGCTGCTGGCTGGGGCTGTGAGAACCATAAGATGACAGGTTGCTGGATTCCACAAGGACGACCACCACTAAATGGTCTCCCCTGCCACCTGAGCGTGAGGGCAGCCCTGGCAGCCACTGAGCAGGGCATGCTCCTTGAATCCCTCACCCCAAGATCCCTTAACCTTCAGGGGCAGGACAGCTGTCTGTCCATCACACCCACTTTTCTCTTTGGATGGTTCTTCTGTAGAGATTCTCCCAGAAAGAATAGAATCTCTCCAAACAAATTATTTACTGTATGTACTCAAATGCAAAACTAGGTTTTTCCCATCAAAAACAAACAAATAAAGAGGTCTTAACACAAACAACCTTTTTGTGTAGAACATTTTTAAGGGTGGTTGTCTTACATTCAGATTCACCTTCTTTTTGAGTAAAGACGCATAAGATAATGGAGCTTTTCTAGCTGTTGGAGGGGAAGGTTGCCTACTCCGAGAAGGAAAATTCCTAAAGACATTGGGATGGATCCTGGGGAGGGTGGGGTTTGGGAAGGGGAGGGACCTTACTAGCGTGTGATGCCAGTGAGTCCAAAGCAGCCATTTTCTCCAGGAGAACTGATCTCCGTAGTCTGGAAAATGGTTGAAATTATGGGAGAACTCCAGCCCACACCTGGAGGTTAGCCACCCTAACAGAAAATTTTCTATTTGTTCATACCCATTTCTAGTGAAGCTCTTTGCTTAGGTCTTCCTGGCTAAAAAAAAGAGAGAATTCTGTTTTTGAATGAATGACAAATGCCCCTTTGCAGCAACCCATTGCTGTGTCAACATGATGAAGGTATCCTACTCACAAGAGTTTTCTCATTCAGCTCAAAGAGGCTAACTCTGAGTCAGTATGATGTCTGTTTCCAGGTAGAGCCAGAAGCCTTCACTAACAAAAAGTTGGCACAAAAAAACCCCAGTTCTGGGTTGGGGCAAAAGAGTCTTAAAAAAAAAAAGTCTACGTCTCTTTGGGCTTTTTTCAATAGTTTCAAAGCGTAAACCCTTCTTAATTTCCAATCTTCAATTCAGGTTGCCTCCTGTACTTTATTTTAAGTGACAGTTCCTTACTCCATATTAATAGAAATACTTACAGAAAACAAGAGATACACCATAACTGAAAACAAGTGTCAGCAACAAGGCTTGTATAATCTAATAAAGTATTGTTACTGTTCTCACAGAAATAATATACTATTTTCTTGTGATCTCAAAATATGTTCCTCCTTTTATGTAGCTGAACATGAGAAACTACCATGAAGCCAGACCATTGATCCATCACAGTCGGTCAGTATTCCCCATTTTAACCATTAGTGGCTCTCCAGGGTCTCATGGAAGTCTTTCACCTTACCTACTGCCTTTTAACCAGAGATGTCACAAACTGAATGGAGACCTTTTGGATACAAAGCAGATGCTTTTCCATTGAGCCATGCCTCCTCCTAACAATATTGTAAATTTCATCCTTATTGTGGCAACTCTAGTTTACCACAGGGGGTCCACATTTAACCCCCCTTTGACCGTGTGTGTCTATTTTTTGCATTTTTCCTGCTTGTTTTTCTGTCCATATTTTTCTGCCCCCTCCAAACCCTCCTCTTCTTTTAAACTAAAAAAGGAAATAGTGATGGTGCCATTGATGTGAGGGAGCATGACCCAATGTCTTCGAACACTTCTAAATGTAGACCAGTTGGGAACTAGTATGTCATAGCTTTCCCCAAAGAAGCCTAACAAATGTGGTTTTGCCAGAATGCTGTTAAGTCTTTTTCAGAGTCCTTTCACAGAACACTTCCTAGTGTTCCTTGCTAATGACTCATGATGGTTAAATAGGGTCAACATTAGGGGAAATGAGTCACTTAGCCAAGCCATCAAAATGTTCCTTTGAAACATGTCTCCACTGATAAACC
>NW_015174277.1:1479280-1550595 GCF_001447785.1 Gekko japonicus
AATTCTGAATAGTGTGATCAAATACTGAAATACTGATCTTTCTCTGGCTTGTCTTTTGGGCCTGGTTCCTCCTATGTCCTTTAGCTAAAGGTCACATGGGAACAAGCTTAGCCACGGGACATCTGGGGTGGCTTGATGACACCTGCATGCCCATGCCTGCCTTGCACCAGGTGAAGGCTGCCCCTTGCTTGAGCCTGGGTGGCTCCAGAATGGGTGGGATGTAGCTGTGATTCTGGGTCCCCACCCTGGACTTTTGCCCAGGGGCCTTGAGATTAAGACTATTATGTTTGAAGCAGATGTATATTGCAGGATCACAGTGTTATAAAACAGTTGTAAAGCTACTTGAAGTCAGTAGTGCCGGTATGAAGTATCATGCACTATTTAGCACACTGGTGAAATGTGCAGTAAGACCTATTTAGATGAGCCTCCTCTTGTGACATACCTATGACCTAAGGTACTGTACTACTGCAACTACATACCCTATAATGTTTTTGTTTTGTTTTTGCGGCCAGTCATTCCTGATCTTGACCCTCCCAATTTCTAGGGAAGTTCTTTGCATAGGAAATTACTTTGGAAAGAAAAATCTCAGCCCGTGGCTTCTCTATATCAGCAATACTGATATATAATGCACAGATTGCAACACATACCCATTTTCTCAACCGCTCAGCAAAAGATGCAACTGTAAATAAGTTTGGCCTAAAATTCTTAGAACTTCTCTCAGTGTTTAATTTACATGTTCCTCACGGTACTTTTTAAAATGTATCTAGAGGGTCCTTCACCTTCTTTTCCACTTGTAGGGCCAGTACCATAGATTATATAGCCATCTCTGCTTCTTTAATGAATTCGGTGGCAGTACATGAATTTCTTCGTGCATCCAGGGAATAGGCACTTCAGATCTCTCCAGCTTTCCATGTAAGGAAGAAGCCTCCAGGGTATGCAGCTTGGCAGAGCCAGACTTCTTTCCATGGGTAAGTGTAACATGTAGTTCTTCTTTTGTTGTACTACAGAACTTACTGGGTGGTATTTGTACACCAAGCTTTATTGTGACATTTCATTATAAAGCAGAGTGGAAAGTCATTTTAACAAATACAGTTGATTATGGATATGTCTGTGCACAATGCAGATCAAAAGACAGTTTTAATCATTACACCCCATTTTAATTACTACTTGACACATTGTCTCTATTGTCCTTCTACTAGTCCCGCTTTTGAATGAAATATTAAAGACGAATCACAGCTGAAAATATGTGCAGTCAACAAAAGGAAATGGCTTTGAACTCTTTGCAGTGATTTATTGTCCACGTTTCTTTATGAATATTTATTTGCCATATCGAAAGCAATTCATTGAAGAGAAAACATGATGACTTGTTAACAGAATATTTGCATACACTAATGGTTAAAGGGAAGGAAGATGGGGGGGGGGATAATATAATGTGCTATAATCTTGCGGATTCTACATTTTCTCCTATTTACTATAGCTAATTTCAAATGTCTAACATATAAAAGAAGGGAGCAAAGCCTGACTTTCTACCAAAGCCTTCAAAGGACATTGTCCCATTGTCCTGTACATTTGTATTAGAAAAGACATCATTGGTTTAACCCTGTTTTTTATGTACTGATCTGCCTGTGTAGATCCTGCACATTTGCTTCCCAAAGACTTCAGCTGGCTATTATACCTTTCCTTTTCTCTATCTGTGTGCAACAGCTGGTAATGCTGTGATCTCAGACACAAGGAGGGCACCCTCTATTTCTGTTGAAGCCATTCAAGAGATTTGAGGGAACACAGCAGCATGCAAGAATGGTGCCTTCCATTATACACAAAGAACCAGAAGCCTGCTCTCTCTGGTTTATCAACAGGAAAATGAAATGATTTGTAGGATTTGTTCCACTGCCCAAAACTAAAGATTTCACTGTAATGGGATACATTATAAAAGCCATTATCGAGATTTGGGATGAGCATGAACTGAATCATGAAGCAAAATTTGTGACAGTTTCCCCCTGTTTGTGGTTCGGAATTGAAGTACATGTTGGGTCCCGAGTCACGTATTTTCCACAAACTTTCAGGCAGTTAGTGGGATTCGTGCTGATTCCTGCCCAGAGCTGAAGTCCCTTTAAACCCCTGCTTTCTGATCCAGCAGAAAGCCACAAAAACAGCTGAGCAACTGGGAGTGCCAGTCAGCTATTTGGGGCTTTATTGAGCAGTCCCTTTAAAGTCCCTTTAAAATGTAAAGGGACTGCACAAGAAAGCTGGGAAACAGGGAGTAGCCTGTTTGGGGTTGAGTGCTGCCTCAACAGGAAGCACCTGCCTGTTGCCCAGCAATCCGGAAGAGCCCAGGCACTCACCAACCAGCCAGTTTTGTGTAGTTAGGAGCACAGACTCTAATCTGAGAGAACCAGATTTGATTCCCCACTCCTACACATGCAGCTGCTGGTGTGACCTTGGGTCAGTTGCAAGTTCTTTCAGAACTGTTCTCTCAGGAGCAGTTCTTGAAAGAGCTCTCTCTTTCACCTACCTCACAGGGTGTCTGTTATGGGGAGGGGAAGGTAAAGGAGATTGTAAATCACTCTGAGATTCCTAGGGTAGTGAAGGGTGGAGTATAAATCCAATCTCTTCTTCTTCTTCTTCCCTGTCACCTGAGGATGTCTCCAAGATCTCCCATCAGAATCTCACCCAGGAGGCTGGTAAAGAAGGAGGCCAGGAGGGGGGGGGAGAGAAGTGGCAGCCAGCTGAGGCAGTTGGTGGAGTACAGTACATCTGCAGTACAGCGGCCGGGCCCACCCCAGGAGCCCAGGGCAGGGAAGGTGGCACTGGCAGGGAAGGAGGCTGCTCCAGCCTGGGGACCACATAGCCCCGCAGAAAGCGGGCTGGCCGCTGGGGGCACCCAGCCCACATGGTCCTTAGCTGGCCACCCATTCTCTGCCACCAGCTTCCTCTTCCACTGGCCTCCTGGGTTAGTTCCTGATGGGAGGTCTGGGGGGAGGGCATTAAAGTTTACAGGGACTGCACAGGAAGGCCTGAAACAGCTGACTTGCTGGGAGCACTCCCACCACTCAGCTGTTTTTTGCGGCTTTCTGACTGCAGTCTCTTTAAATGAGTTTGCTGGGTACATTAACCATGAACCACATCAGTTCATCAGAGAGCGAGCCAGTTTGGTTCATAGCTCAGTTCGTGGTTTGGCCACGAACCATGAAATGAATCACATCTTTGCTGTTCATGTCCACTCCTAGTCAAGAGAACCAAAATATAGCTATCCAGCCACCTTCATAGAGAGTCCTAAGCAGAGTTACACCCTTCTATTGAAATCAGTGGGTTTAGAAGGGTGTAACTCTGGTTAGGAATGCACTCATACTCTTACTAATTTGATTGGACATATTTTTATTATTTCATCAATTTTAATGTATTTTAAATACTTTATTTTTGGCATTAGCTTGACAGTGAAAAGACTATTCCTTATTGGCAATTCAATTAAAGCTGCCATTAGGTTTGTCTTAAAGGATATAGGAAGACAGCACATGTACCCCTAACATTATTCAAACCTTTTGTTAATATATTCTCATTACCTCTGACCATAGCTATGTGCATCATAACTAATGATTGTAAATTTCTCATACATCTATTGGCCCTTATTCAGTATACTTCGTTTTTGAAATTGCTTCATTCTTTCGTTGTTCTCACCACAACCATTTCATTGTTCTCACTGTACTCAAGCATTCCTTGCTCCTGGGTTCAGGACTATGTATTTCATATATCTATTAATATATATGCCATTGTTTGCAAGATACTCATAGTGACGTTCTTGTGAAATCCTACGTTTCATTCAACCTCCATACTGCTCTAATCAGGGACACTTTATTCTCTGTGACACAGAGAGATATTTTTGGCTGCCAAGCCAACTTTGGCCCTGGCCCTTAGAGAGGCTTCTATCATTTTAGCCAAAGCCAGCAGGAAGCCTCCTGTATTTATTTCTCAATCCACATGGCATTCCTTCCAAACTGTTGTTCTGAGCAAGGTAGACTAACATGTCTGTGCATTTAAATATTCATATTCAAAGTTTAAATCCTGGATGCAGTTGTGAAAAGGAAGTTGTGTTTTCTTTTTCAGCTAGGCTCCCATCCCTCCATGCAAAGGCCAAGGTCAACATTCTGAGTCTTGAGGCACCAGTATCCTTGCAGCTACTTTATTTTACTAAATTTTTAGTTCACAAGTATATTTTGTTTTACACAGCAGTCCATCACTGCCAGGTAAAAACAGGGGTTGTATAACTACAGAAGACAAGAGGGGGGGGGAATGGATTTATACCCTGCCCTTCACGACCCAAAGGAGTCTCAGAGTGGCTTGCAATCCCTTTCCATTTCCGTCCCCATAACACACACCCTGTGAGGTAGGTGGGGCTGAGAGAGCTCTTTTGAGAACTGCTCTTGACAGAACATCTCTGAGAAAGCCCTGACAGGCCCAAGGTCACACCAGCAGCTGCATGTGGAGGAGTGGGGACTCAAACCTGGTTCTCTGAAATTAGAGTCCAGGCTTCGAACCACTATATCAAACATACTCAGTCATAATTAAGGTTGTTATATTAAAACCCAAAGAGGGATATAACATCAGCATATGAAAATAGTTCTAATCTGACACCTTTTGAATATCTTTATTACATGTTGATTAAAAAGTGATAGTGTCATTGAGATCAAATAAAAGTGATTTCATAGTTGGCAAGTGCCACCAGGTTTAGAAATGGGAACTATTAGACCTGTACACGGCTGCCACTTGGCAGGGGACACAAAGGCTGAAGGGGAAGAAGGCAACAGATTGGCTCCCCTTGACTTGTTAGGGATATCAAAGTTCCTTGGTGAAGTTGGGACTTTGCACAGACAACAGAAGTCTCAATTGTGCCTGCTTTGCATCAAGACCTGAGTCCTCCTCACCCTATGACTAAACCTGGTTCTGCTTAAAGCCCCTAGCCTGATATAGAAGGCCTCCAAGTCTTCTCTCAAAGTCTCTTCTCATGCAGGTCCTTATTTCACCATTGTTCAGCTATCAGCACCCCTCTTTAATCAGTACCTCTTTGTCTTTAATGACGAAGAAAGTGACTGTGAAATACACCATAGGTTGCATTTCAGGCTTATGACCAGCAACTGGTTTTCAAACGGCTGGATGCCATTTGGCCACACACACACACAGCACTGGCTGTGATGAGTCTCACACTGGACCTGGAAATAGTTATGAGGCAAAGAAGATTCTGTCATGTCTGCCCCATAGACATCAGCTAGTTATTTACTGCTGTGTTTCCATAATAGATTAGAATAATGAGAAATTTTCATCCAAGCCCTAAGCCATATTTGGTGTAGATGGAGCCAGACAGCACCATAACCCAGATAAATAAGAGTGACAGGATGACATCAGAGAAGGGCCGGAGTGAAGCACTGAGTGCAGTCAGATTACACTGGGATTTATGAAGGCACCGGAAGACACCCGGAACAAAAGGCACCATGACCTGCCTAGAGCTGGCAAGGATGAAAATGAAGCAGTGCTTTGATCAAAGTGCAATGAGATGCAATAACTTCATAGAATATTAGCCCACAGAGCCTGGGAACACACGCTGAATGCAAGCGTCACAGAAAATTATGAGAAAAGTTTATACTTGGGGTCTCTATGCTTTGCTTAGCTCATATGCAATCATTTATATGGTAATTCTGATTCATTCGCTGTGCGTCTTTCTATCAGCTTGGAGGGTTATTAAGTACAAAGCTAATAGCAAGTTGCCCAGGTCATCTGCTGCAGAGTAGTTCAAAAACATGTCATACGTCAATAACTGGCAGTTATTACTTGACTGTTTCTATTCAAAAGGCAAAATTCAACAGCTACTGTGGGACAGGTCCAACTTGCCTCAAGTCAGAATGAATGAAAAGAAAAGAAACCTTTGGCTCATAAAGGGTAGCCGATTAGATGCAAAGACATTGATGTATGCACATGCATATATCTCTGTGGGACAGAGGGATTTCAGGAGAAGGTGAAAGACCACAGTGTTGTTTTCCAATGAAAAATTCTACCTCGGATGCATTAATATGTGTTTCTTTTAAAAACCAGCTGATGTGATCATTCATTATAACAAACACAACAGTTGAAACGTTTTAAGACTCCCACACATCTCAGAAGGGGAGAAAAATGGCTGATTTGCACACAAGTTTTTTTCTACGTGTTCCATCTGTTCCGTAGTAATTTGAAGGACTGTGACATGAAAAACCTCCTGTGATCCTACACAGAAGTGGCAGCGATTCTCATGATGATTTCAGCAAATGCAGAAGTACTACAACCACAGCAACTACAGCTAGCTGTATCTGTGACCACACATTACATTTGCAAAAATTTGCTTGAGAAAGATCAGAATGGCTTGTATCATGGGACCCAAGTCTGAAACAGCGTGACATTTTTTGGGGGGGGCACTTTATGCAGCATTCTTTTTAAATACATGTCTAAGCTTTTAAAAGTTTCTACCAGAAACAGAATACATGAATGTAGCAAACAGGTGTTTGAGAACACATGTATAGTACAGGTAAAATTCCTATTGAATGTACGTTCGGAAGCAAAGCTGGATTTTTCTGTTGTAATATGTGACCTGGCCCTAAGAGTCACAGTAATCATAACTTCCTATTTTTTCTATTGGGATAATAATAATGCCATCCAGAATTGTCCCAAGTGCCAAAGCTTCCAGGCTTTTAGCTATGCCCCTGTCTTCAAGCTGCTCTAGGCAGCATATGGATTTAGATCTCACCAAGGATTTCTGTGGACAGGAGGAAGGGGACAATTTTTGCCTTCCTTCCATTCCCTCCTTCCATTGCAGATGTCAGACTCTGCTTCATGCTGTTCCTGGGGATCTCCTGGCCTTCCAGAGCAAAATTTGGAGAGAGATTTTAGACATTTCTGATGGATACAGAAGCCGATATGTCCCTCCTTTGTCCTTAAAACAACCCTTTGAAGTAGACCGGGTAAGGAAACAGTGAACTAGCCTAAGGTCACACATGTCTTCATGGGTGAGTGGTGATTTGAACTTCAGTCTCCCTATTCCAATTCAGACATGCTACCTATTATACTACATTAGGTTCTGCAGACAGCAAAGGTGAAAGTGGGTGTAGAACGTTAGGACTGTGGTCTCACAGTCCATGAGGCTCATACCATTGAGTGGCCTTGGATAAATGGCGGTTTCCCAGCCTCAGCTAGACATCTCCCTTCAGATTGCTCTTGTATCCTTGGAGAAGAGGCAGACACATAGGTAATAAATAGATAAATGCAGTATTGGAGTTATTAAACCAGCTTGTTTCAAACTTGTTTGTAAGCTGAACTCCAACATGCTGCCGTTACCTCTGTAAGGCTTCTGTAGCAAGCCAAAATGCATTGACTGTAGAACTGGCAGTTTTTGTATCCATTTAAGTGACAGGCGCTCCAAAGTCATCTGATATGTATATGAAATCAAATCCATATTGACAGCTTATTTCCTGCTTTTATTAAAACATTAAATGGATAAAGTAAAAAAATCAATAAAATCTTAATAGAAAAAGTTAAATTTGGATTATTGCAAACTCTTCCTTCAGATTCCTTAATAAAATATTGATAGTTCAAATCTGGGGAGACTTCCTATAAGCCTCTTTTGAAGGCTACACAGAAATAGTAGAGCCAGCGGGGGTGGAAGTACAACAGGCATATGTGAATATTTACCCAGCAGTCCAGAAGGAATAAATAATTCCCTGTTTTAGTAGGACCTCTGTTAATTGAATATCAATTATCTGAATCTCCCAAATATCCACATTAACTTTCTCTCAGGCAGAAGAAGAAGAAGAAGAGGAGATTGGATTTATATCCCGCCCTTCATGACCCAAAGGTGTCTCAGAGCGGCTTACAAACTCCTTTTCCTTCCCCTCCCCACAACAGACACCCTGTGAGGTAGGTGGGGCTGAGAGAGCTCTTGACAGAAACTGCTCTTTTTCAAGAACAGCTGTGCCAGAGTTATGGCTTGCCCAAGGTCATCCAGCCAGGTGCAAGTGGAGGAGTGGGGAATCAAACCCGGTTCTCCCAAATTAGAGTCCGTGCACTTAACCACTACACCAAACTGGCTCTAGGCAAGCCCCCTATCCATATAAATAGTATTTCCACTTATATGAACTGGGTACACAGGATTTTCTAAGAATACTTTTGTGGTTGTTCTTTTCTCCCTCAAGTCTTTGGGGAAATTGGGTACCAGTGTACCATTGCATGTAGACTTTTAAATTCCACTGCTTGCAATAAATAAGAAAATAGACTACCCTTTCTCTCTCAAATTTCTGAGGACATTGCAGTCAGCAAACAATTTTCTTCCCTGTCACCAAAGTCTTTTGATTTATACTTACAGCAGAATCCTTTTTTATATATACTGGCTGATTTACTCTATTGGCACTGTCTTAAAGCACCAATGCTAAGCAAGTAGACTAAATAAAATTAATCAAGTCCAACGACTAGTCATTGAGTAAATAAAAATCCATAATTTGATGCAATTATAGTAAGAGCCTTTACACAACTCCAAGATTCCCCCCCCCCCCCCCTTACTGTCTTGTTTTACAAGGTAGCTGTATAGCTTGTGTTCACAGGGATTTTTTGGTTTTTGCTTTTTGTTTTCTTTTTCTTTTCTTCCCTTTTGTCTTTATTGCAAAGCAGAACAGCAAGGGAGTGGGCTGAGTCATTGCACGAAATCCCATCACTCTCTTTTTTCTGGTACACAAGAGTTATGGAAGTGCAAAAAAAAAAAAAACCCTTGTCTGGGATTGAGGAACCCCCCCCCTGTGCTTACAGATGACAGCCAGGAAGCCTAACATGGAACAGTCTCCCTGATGGGTCCTGATGCCACAGAAGCAGCTGGCCCGGTCACTGCCAACTGCACTTGAAGAGAGGTCTCCCTCCAGAGGATGGCTGGGAGGAGCTCGGCAAGTCATCAGCCACATGCCAGCGGGTGGGACCTGCAGCCCTGGTGCCTCTGAAGGATGGGGTGATGTCCCCTCTGCTGGCTTGATGTGGAGGGAGTACACGCTCCCAAACTACCCTAGGCTGGCTGCCTGCAGCCAACAAGGGGGATAAGCAAGGCAGGGGATGAAAAGTCCACATGGGGCTCTGTGAAACTGACCCAGACTTCCTTGCCCCAGAGGTATAAGCAGAAGGGCAAGAGATGGCACACAGAACTGCAGCCTTTGTGGGCCTGCCTGGGCTGGGTCAACAGCCCTTTAAGGAGGCCCAAAGAGGCAGGCAAATGGGCAGAGCCACCTGGGATGGGGATCCATTGGCTTGGGACCTTGTTGATTCCTAGGGATAGGTCAGTGGGAGGGAAGGATGGGTGAAGCCCAGGGTTGTCCCTCCTCTGGAGAATCATTTAAAAGGTGCATCTGGGACTAGCCAAGGAGGAAGGGCCAGACCTGTGCCCAGGCAGTTGGGGAAAGGTAGCAGGCCAGGAGGAGAGTGGGACCCAGGTGAAGTGACCCACCCCACCCAATTCTGAAGCTCTCTCTTGGGACGGACACCCAACTAAATGAGCTCTTGAGGACCCGACTACCCCAAACTCTGATGCAACCCCTGCGGAACCTGACAACAACATTTGTGTCAGTTATGAGGGATCTCAGACTATTAATTCTGGTAGTACAGTGGCAGCCTTCTGTTAGAGGGACTTGCTGGCTTGATCTTTGCTAAGCTGCAGCACCACCAGTGCAGACAGCCAAACAGTGGTAGTGCAGCTACCAGGCCAGTCAAGGTCAGGTAGTATAAGGACTGTCTTGCCCTATAAAGCTACTGATTTTAGCTTGCCATATCAGGCTGAGCAGTCCGTAGCTCAGGGAGAAGCTTAGAAGCTTGCAGATAGACATGCTGATGATTCTGCAGGGACTTGTTTAAACTCCCTAAATTACAGGGGAGCCAAGCTCCTGATTGGATCACTTCGATGTTCCCAATGAAGTTCATCTTGAGCAATAACACTATGACAAACAGTTTTGTTACCTGCACAGTAGCCCACTGGTTGTTGCAACTAATGGCTGCTCTCGCCCAGTCCTAGAACTAAATTTTCATATTTACCAGAGAAGAGGCAGTATCCCCCAGGCTCATGGTCACTCAGGCCTTGAAACTGTTTGAATTTATAAAACACAGAATCACATCATGTTCACCCCCTCTTTGCACCGAGGCAGTGAGTGGCATCTGTTCTAAAAGCAGGGGTCATTTGGGGGGGGGACGCGGGGGGACACCATCCCCCCGGGTGAGGTGCGGGAGGGCGGGGCCTGGAGCTCCCTGCTGGTGCCCGCTGGAGGTCACCGCCGGCTGTGGGGAGGACACACTTCTGGTGATGTCAGGGGGTGTGGCATATGCTAATGAGTTATGCTAATGAGTCCCCCTAGCTCTTTTTCTACGAAATGACCCCTGTCTAAAAGTGATTGCAAGAACTGATTTGCAAGGTTAATGTGGTTCATTTACCGAAACTGAAGACCCAAAGAAAAATATGGTTGCATCCAACCGTTGATAGAGGAAGGTGCTAATGGATGCAGATCTTTCCTTTCTTCCCCTCCCACCACCAGTCATGGGACCTGCAGGATGGGGGTTGGAGTCTGAGGGAAGGAGAGGACAGAACCATCATTCCTGTCTCTTCTGTCTGTGGAGCAGTGTTCCAGTTCCCTGCTTGGATATTAGTCCACACGGGTCCCTTAACTCTGGGAATCAACTTTCCCAGTGCTGTAAGGGTGTGTATATGTGTCATTTACTGTGTGCCTTTTAAAACTGCAGGCAGCAGTGGCAGATGAGTGGCAGGCAGGAGGGCAGCTGCTGGGAGAAAGCTGTCTAATTGTGAGGGAAAGCAATGGAGTCCCACAAACAGACATATCCCAATTCACCCAAACTCATCTGAGCAGCTCACCAAATGATCAGCCACCTGCTCACAACTAGCCAGGAGGACATGAGCTGAATCAGCAGACATTTGAACATAATTACTTGTAGATTGCCTACCTCTGACAAACCATCCACTTGTCTCCAGGCCCCCATCTCCACGCAAGCCATAAATAAGTGTAAAGAAAAGGACTGGGATTTCTTGAGAGAATACCACAATATGTTTCTTATGCTGCTGCAAAAGAAAGCTGGACTATAGGCTGAGGTACTGGTGGTTTACCGCTTTTCACCACTAGATACTGAAAAATATTTTTTTCTAGATTTCAGTTTCCTGGTTCATTAGTATAAGACTGTAAAAGTTTTACTTTTGTTATGTCAAGCCAAAAGTCCAGAGATAAGAACTAAATTGAAGAACAGGGGGCTCAAATTCCAGTGTGGTGTAGGGGTTAGAGTGTTGGACTAGGCAATGGAAGAGCCAGGTTTGAACCCCCAATCTGCCATAGAAGATCTCTGGATGGTCTTGGGCCAGTCACACACACTCAGCCTCACCTGCCTCAAAGGGTTGTTGTCAGAATAAAACAGAGGATCAGAGAATTATGTTAGCTGTTTTGGTCCCCATTAAGTAGAAAGGCAGGTTATAAATGAAGAAAGAAGCTCTTGAATGGTGTACTGTTCATAGCAAGGCAGTAGCAGTACTTAGGCCAGGTTCATAGGTGAAGTATCTAATTATCAAGTGTCTCAATTTCTGTGGACGTTGTGCATTGTTTGATGAAGGAAGTCTTCCCCTCCACCCCTTTTCAGGTTTGAGTTCCCCCCTCCCATTTGTGTACTTCTGTCATTCCTCACACAGCAAGAGCTTAGATGCCTCTTTTGTAAAGTCAACCAAACTTCTCATCTGTAACGGAATGCACATCTTTGATTAACCTGACTGTTATTTCGCCCCTATAATCTAACATTGACATCATAACGAACCCAACACGAGGAAGCTTAGAAATGATAGACTGAATTGTAACCCATATGGTGCAATGGAAGAGAAAAAGAAGGTATGCCTTATCTAAGCAGGATACAATCATCAACCAAACAATGAAAAGCCATGAGGGGAAAGAATTGAGCTCAAGTAAGCAAGTCACCTGCTGCTTCCCTTAAAGCTATCAGCATCTGCTGTTCCAGTCTCCAGCTAACACTGAAGCAAAACTGACAGTCTGCTTTTGATGTAGTATTTTTCTCCTCCTTTCTGGGGAGCACATACATTGCATCACCAGGCAGCATCTACAGTAGAAGCAGAACTCTGATCTTGGTATTCGTACCCGAATAGTTCCCC
Source organism: Gekko japonicus (assembly GCF_001447785.1). NCBI lineage: Eukaryota > Metazoa > Chordata > Lepidosauria > Squamata > Gekkonidae > Gekko > Gekko japonicus. The sequence goes on from NW_015174277.1 coordinate 1,491,477, forward strand.
AATGGGGCAACTAACAGTGTCTTGGGTCAGTTTCAGGTCAGAAAAACAGTGCAGGAGGAAAGCTTCAACTCCCCACCCCCCCATCCCTCAAGACACAGCCTGGATCCAAATCAGGGCCCCACACGCTGGATTTTAAAAAGAAAAAAAATGCTCAGAATGGGAAGTTCATGGAACTTCTCACCTCTCTTTGTTTAAGCTCTCAGAGCCTCCAGTTCTATGCAGTCTCCTATGTTTTTCCCTTTAACAAATATTAAAAATCACTGTATATCTTTAGCAGCTTCACAGTGGAATCTTAAGCATATTCAATCAGTAGTAAATCCCACTATGCTCAAAGGGGCTCCCCCCCAGGATGTGTGCTTAGGACTGTAGCCTCTATTTAACTGGTAGTGATCAGTTTAGACAATCATTTTCATTTTTATGAGATGCAAGCTATGCTTATTTCCATTGAAATATTAAGCATCAAGCTCCATGACTGATTAATCAACTTGGATCCCACAAACGGCCAACAGAAAGCGCTGATGGTCTGGGATCTTCCTTCCCCTCCCTCCGAGCTATATCTGATCCCAGGAAAGTTTATTCCCAAGATCAGTGGTATAGCATGTACTTCTCATGCAGAAGGGCTCAGATCCAGTCCCCAGAATCTCTTGTTAATGGCTCTTAGGGCCAAACCAGACAATACATGTGACATGAGTAAGGTTGGGATTCCCCTGTGGAGTTCTACATGTGCTGACTGAGGCATGCGACATCCACCTTGGGGCAAATAGGCCCCCCTCCATGACCTTTTTAGCTGGGGAAATCCACACAGGAGCAAAGGCTGAAGCCCCTCCTCCACTCATGCTGTAGTCCTAACCTGAATCAGCCCTGGAATGCTTACGAACTTTAGTTCCCTGATGTCACATATGACCCCAATTTGGGTAAGGGAACCCCCAACCCAACTTGTGACACCCATATAGTGTACTTTGGCCCTTAGATGACAGGTTATGGTAAAGACCTTCTTCTAGAGAGCCACTGCCCAGTCTAAGTACAAAATAGTTAGCTAGATGGACCAGTGATGATTTGACTAAGCATAAGGCAGTAATATATATGTATGTTCAATTGAGGAATAAGTTTAATTCATCAACTAATTGGTTGATCAATTATTAATTGGTGAACATAATTTTCCTTAGCAAGTCTTTATAATAGAAGGTTTGAATAGAAGGCATTATGCTGGGGAATTGTCATATTTTCTTTGTGTATTAGTAAACATAATTTGTACCACATGTGCATAAACATGATCATTTGAGATACTGGCATATCTCCTCTTCTGCTATCTGTGGGATTTAATTTCCTGTGCAGGTCTAAAAATAAAGCAGTCCTTAGGTTCCATTTGAGATAATGGTCAGCTAATTGAGAACACTACTCATGGATTGTTAAAGATTCAGCAGTGTAATTGTCTGTTCACAAACAAATATTGAAAAAAAATATGTTCCAGATGATGGCAACTATGGCAAATGTTTTTTTCCCAACTGCCCTCCCCAATGCTAAATGTACAGCAGTGGCAGCACACTGTGTGGCCATCACCAGACTGGAGGCTGAACTATCTTTAGAAAGCGGCATGGCTGATCATTCTCAATCATAAGGTTGACAAGCCTGAGGCTCCCAAATACCACTTTTGACCAAATCTATCCCATGCAAATGTTTTTGCATGATCTCGCTGTACTGCAGGCAGTTTAGCAGCCACCATCCACACTGACAAGCAGACAGACACAATGGATTGAATCCTGCCAGCTGTTTTGCTCATTCTTGGTCAATTCCTCTCCTTAGTTCAGCCCTTCTATCCCACATGCCTTTTGTCCAAGACGGCCCCATAATCCCCAGCACAGCCTTTTTGGTGGTCAAAGGGATCTCTATCCTTTCTTTTTCACCAGTGAAAAACCTGGTAAGGGCAATCACTTGGGTTATCAATGGCGGAGGGGCACCAGCAATCCCTGTTGCCCCCACCCCTTGTCCAGCCACCCTGCCTTGCTACTTGCCCATGGCATTTGTCTCTGCTCTGCCCCCCCGGGTGCTGTGAGGAGCTGGCAAGGAGATTTCTCCCTCTTTCCCCCTTCTGTTGGGGCGGGGGGGGGGTAAGTAGGGTCAGCCCTCTTCCTCCTTAACTCTACCATACCTTGGTACCTTGGCTGATGGAGACGGGGGCAAGGAGCTGGGTGGCAGCTTCCTGCCATGGTGTGGGGGATGAGGAGAGTAGGCAATGTTGTACCGTGCTGCACCCCACCACCAGGAGGGTCAGGAGGTCCAATGGCAGCTTCTTGCCATAACATGGGAAGGAGGAAGGTGAGTGCAATTTTCCCACAGCCTGGGGAGGGAAGGGGTGCCATCTTCCTGCCCCTTCATAGTGTTGGAGGGCAACTGGGATCCCTAGCTTGGGGTTCCCCCAAATCCTTAGTCTGGGTCTGGTGGGGTATAACCCAGTGTACAATAAACTGTTACATATATACACTAGTTTTGATTTCAGGACAAACCCAGCAATTTTGGCAAGATAATGGGATTTGTCACAATATTAGCACAGTTTGCTGTACCATGTACTTAGTGTCTATTTGCAGCTGAAGCTCAAGGGCACGAGATTGCAGACTGCAGTCCTATGTATGCTGACCTGAAAGCCAGCCCAGTGGACCTTACTTCCAAATAACAGTGCATAAAACTTGATAACATATTTTTAAAGTCATAGTCCAGATCATTATTAAAAATTCAAGTGCAGGCTGGCTTTCAAAAGTTTGGAACCGATTGTGTATACCTCCAAGACACAGTACACAGGCTATAAAATATATACAGTGTTTTTATATTTCTTCCTATTTTCTCTGCTATAATGAGGACTAGAATTTTTACAAAATGATACTCCCAGTACTCTAAGAAAGAAAGAAAATATTCTAACAAGAACATGGTATGAACATTATTAGCTTCTTTCTTTTCCTCAGCTTTCTTTCTCTATGTTAACCAGGTCCTCAAGGAATAATAAAGACTGCTTTAACATAGCAGTCTTTTAACATCAGTAGGATTATAGATTTATTTCTGATGGAAAATTGTGCTTGATACAGAGAAAACTGATGACATTCCCTTGTCCAAAATATCCACTAAGGAAGTGTCCTAGAGTGTGACATTCTCATATAAATCGTGATATCACATATGATTATCATATTCTTTGGGCGTATGACAGCAGGGTATGTAGTTGTGTGGTGGAAAACATTACAACTCTCCTGGTTTCTGAGTTAGAACTTGACATGTGTGTCACATCACAACTCTTCTCTCTTTGTGTCTAGCTTGGGCTGGATTTCACAAAGCAGACATTCTGCTTCGTTTCCACCTCATAGTGAGAAGAAATCCTTGTTAAAGTTTAGATTATAGGGTCTGTTGGCAGCTTTCCTATAATGTGTCTTTGATGGAAAGAGAAATTCTGTAATAAGCCCATGATGAAAAGCCCATCAATTGAGTTGGTATCACATTGCCATGGCAACAATGTAGTGCTAATGAAATTGTAACTGGCAGTCATTGTATAAGGAACATCTCAAAATGGGCTGCATAGAAGGATGATTTTGATTGGTCGCCAAACCTTTCAGACCTTGGCAATAACTTTATAAATACATGTACCAAGTCTTGCTGCTTCAGCATCGTCCCCTAAAATAACACATTTCTGGTTTTGACTGTAGACTGATGCTTAGAAGCAAAATTATATAATATACCTACACACCCAAAAGGCAACCGTGTAATAGTAGCTGTATCTGTGCTTACTGCATCAAAATATAGATTCTAACAATACAGACTGAGATCGAATCTGCAATGTGTCATATGTGAGCTTCGGGATATGTAAGATCTCCTTTCTGGTGACAGCATTTGGTGCTCCTGGAAGCCTATTAGGTGTGTGCACTGGGGAAAAAAATAATTGTTTCAATCCCATATTATAATATAAGAAAGGGAAGGTGTATTTGTTTTAAGAAATCTTTGAAATGTTGTCATGTTGTGAAGACTTTCCAGGTTTCATTTCTGTTAAAATTGAATTAGATGTCTGCCCAATGTTTTCCATGAGAAGAAGAAGAGGAGGAGGAGGACGAGGACAAGGAGATTGGATTTATACCCTACCCTTCACTGGGAGTCTCAGAGCAGCTTACAAACTCACTTCCCTTCCTCTTCCCACAACAGACACCCTGTGAGGTAGGTGGGGCTGAGAGAGTTCTTTCAAGAACTGCCCTTTCAAGGACAGCTCTTGTCAGAACTATGGCTTGCCCAAGGTCATCCAGCAGCTGCAAGTGGAGGCATGGGGAATCAAACCCAGTTCTCCCAAATTAGAGTCCGCACACTTAACCACTACACCAAACAGATTTTTGTGATCTGATTTTTTTAACCAAATTATATTAAAATATCAGGCAAGCTAGTCCATCCTCTCTTTTAACAACTCTCCAAGTTTCAAGTGAATTGGACAAAGGGATCTGGTTTTACATCCTCTTGAATAAAGCCCCCCCCCCCAGCCATCCTCTCTGCATAGTGAAAAAAGTGCAAAAATGGCTGTTGGTTTTCTGGAGCTGAGTTTTGTTTTTAGAACCAGACTCTATAACTGTGAGTAAAAGTAGTTCTTCCAGAGTGTCTGTCTAGTGAAGTGTCCGTCTGCCCCATGGATTGCATTGTGGAGAAATGGGAGTGTTTTGAAACTGAGGCAAACTCCTGCCTCCTTGCAATCAGTTTGTGGGGGGTGGGGCAGAGTGTTGCAGAGGTTGCAGGAAAGTATTCTTTTGCAAAGCAGCTGAGTGGCAGCAATATTTTCCTAGCCATGAGGGTGTGGCCTTTGGCTCATATTGTGAAAGTTCAGCACAACAAACAGGGTTGATTGGTTGACTGGTGGTGTGATAAGTCCTTGGGGGCAACTAGGGTTGCCAAGTCCATCTTCCACCCCCAGCGGGGGACTTTGGGGGCATTCCTGGAGGGGGTGGGGCATCCCCAACGTGATGACGTCACGTTGGGGATGTTTGCGCCCCCCCCCAACCCGGCCGTGCGCCGGATCTCCAGAAACAGCAGTTCCCTGCACTTAAAGTAGCCGGCAGCTGGCGTTTCCCCTTTAAGAGTTGTGTTCCCCTTTTAAGAACGAAGCTGGCTTTTCCCTGCAAGCTTGCGGAGTTCGCGCTTGGGATGAAACACGGGTTGCACACCCTTAAAGGGAGAGAGATGGGTGGCTGTGGGTGTTGGGGGACCCCTGGCAAACCGGGGGGTTTGTCAACCCTAGGGGCAACCCTAGGGGCAACCCTAGGGGCAACAAAACATCTTTCTGCCAATTTGCCTCCAAGGCTCTGTTGTGGAGTGAAATGGTGTTTTGTAGACAAGCATCACAAAAACTGCAAAAATAGGGAATGGAAGGAAGGACCATTCAAGTGTTCTGGCCAATATGTCCATTCTGGGTTGGGGAGGCCTGGGAGTCAGAGAGCCCTCTGGTGGAGGGAAGTCTATGCAAAGGAAGGGCTAGGAGAGCGAACTGTGCAAAAATAAAGTCTTGTACAACATTTAGGAGAAAAACCGAGGCAGCATTTTTAATTACATGTTGTTTTTTTCCTTGGAGAAGAAGACCATTTAATGGATAGCTATGATTATGTCTTTAATTTTATCTTAATTTTTAAGGTCCTAGTTAACAAAGGGGAGGCCAGGTTTTTTTTTACAAGATGGGCATCTGGGATAATTGGTTGGGACTGTCCTGCACTAGTCCTTCATGTGGATGCCTGATGGATGGGAATATGCATTCGGATATATCCAGTAGTATGAATATATATCCAAAAAATAATTTATCTGTATTTTCTGGATATATTCTGTGTCTGGATGGTATCAGAGATTTTCCAGGATACTGGGAAATGAGTCCCAACAAAATCCTGGAAATACTCAGGATTAACTGGGTGTGGGGCTCTGGCACAGTCAGGCCCTTCTGCCACCTTGGAGGTGTCCCTGGCCTCAGAATGGGTCAAGGAGGGAGTTTGAACTCAAGCAGCCCACTTCAGACATGGTGGGGGCTTTCCCCCACAGAACCCACCTTCCATCTGGCTGCACCTGCCCTGCTGCCCGTGCAGCACTCCCAAGCTCTCTGCCCTACCAGGAGCCTCTGCCCTCCACCAGGTTGTTTCTGGCTAGGCCAAGCACATGGACCTGGTGAGTGCTGTCTTCTCTGGTTCCTGTTCCAGCTGCCAGCCTCTCTGCTTGTTTGCCTGGTGACAAGGCAAACTGTCCCAGCTGTGGGGAGGCACTGTTCCTGGGCCTCTGCGGTGGCATGATGCTCTGCTGATCCCAGCCAGTCAGCAGTGTTTCTTCGGCAGTGCCCAGGTGAGTTCCTGTGCCTCCAACTTCCTTCCCTCTCTGGGTTGCCTTCGCCACTGACCCAAGGCTGCTTTGTCATTGCCAGGGAGTGCCTGGGGCTCCGGGGAGACCTGGACACTGGGATGTCTTTGAAGCCAATGTTTTAAAGCTCCCAGGATTATTTATTTTCTGGAGACAACTATAATCAGAAGCCCTGAAGAAACCTGAATCCAAATACCAAAATTATATTTGGAACATGGATAACCAGGAATACCAATATTTTTGGCTACCTAATATCCAGATCTGAAAAGTCATTTTTTTTCAGGGTGTACATCCTTACTGATGGGAGTCCTGTGCACTCTGGCCCTTTTCCCCTCAGCTCCGCATACTTTGTAGGGCGAGGAGGAAGGACAACCCTTGTTAAGGCCATTGTGTGCAGATGTTTTTAGAAAAATATCTACTACACGCTGGATGTCCATATGTTCATCCATCTTTTGCCAAATTACCTCAGCACTCTGCCACACCCAGTGTGTTTCCAGGGATCATTTTCTGCAGGAGCGCACAGGAGCGGAGCTCCGGCAGTAAAGAATCCAGGGGGCGGGCACATGCAACAAGCCCCGCCCACTGATCCCAGCAGCCCCGGGCCACGAGGAGCACAAGGATCTGCATCCCCGTCCCCCATAGCTAGCAATCCAAAACAGTCCAGTGGAGCCTGAGCAGTGGGTGTTGCCTTCTGACACACTTCCGGTGATGTCAGGGGGTGCGGCATATGCAAATAAGTTATGCTAATGAGTTATGCTAATGAGCTCCTGCACCTTATTTTCTACAAAATGACCCCTGCTTGTGTCTATCTGCTTCTCTTCCAAAGCCAATATTTGCCTATTATATTAACTGTCTTTTTCTTGAGTCCAAACCACTGCCTTCCCCATTTGCCTACCTGCACCCACAATTTGGTTATATCAACCAGGCTGTTTCCCTATTCATCCACAATTTATTTTGGTCCTCAGAAATTGCACCAAGAGTTCTGGTACTGGAAGTGCTAGAGAAAGGAGTTCTAGGGGCCTGGAAAATTAGATGTGGCAGCCTAGACTTTTGAAAACAGTTTTCTTAAAGTTCTTGTTTGGGTCAGGATGGCAATCCATCAGTGAATGCCAGAGCCTTTTTTTTTTTTTTTTTGAACCCCCGGAGGGGGGGCCTGGAAAATTAGATGTGGCAGCCTAGACTTTTGAAAACAGTTTTCTTAAAGTTCTTGTTTGGGTCAGGATGGCAATCCATCAGTGAATGCCAGAGCCTTTTACATTTACGGGATAAAGTAAAGAACCCACTACTAACTAAAAACCCAAGAGAGGAGATCCTCCTACTAGCTTAATTACATCAAGTCTTCCCATCATTAAACCCATTACAAACTGAGTCAAACATTTAAAGTACTTTTCCTTTAAAGCTTAAAATTTAACTGTCTAAAAACAGTACCCCCGATCATCCCATTTCAAAGTTCTCAAAGGCACAATTCAGAGTCCTTCAGCCTTTACTTCTCCTTTCCCCTTCTCTTCCGTATCTTATAAGGACTTTTGGGGGCTGCAGCCCCTTGCTCTGCCAGAGAGTCCTCTCCAGAAGAACCCGAGTTTAGCTCACCACTGGACTTGCTGTCCTCTTCTTTTTTTATCATCCTCTGACCTTCCCAACTGGACCCTTAGAAATTCTTGAGCTTTCGTAACAGAGTCAATCTTTTCTTTTTTATCCTTAATCTTGAAAGTGACAACTTCTGGAAATAACCATTTATATCCAATTGAATTTGTCTGAAGAAAAAGCACAAGTTATTTATACTTCTTTCTCCATTGTCTTACTTAAAATGGAATGCCCTTTAATACTCTGATAGTATTCTCTCCCACTTTCAGGGATTCTTCGAGAATCTTACCACAATTTCCCCAGACAGATTATTTTTCTTCATATAGCCTGAATATGATCTATAGACCACATCCATGTTGCTTAGCAATGATTCCACCTTCATCTCTGTCGCTGGGGCTAGTAATTCGCTCATCACTTCTTTAAGATTCTCCCCCTTATTCTCTGGTATGCCCTGGAAGTGAAGGATCATGTTGGCCTTTTCCATTTGCAATTGCAGCAGCTGATCTTCCGTGGAGCTTTGTTTCCTTTCCAGCTTTTGCACTTTTTTCTTCACCTTTTGAGTACCTGGAACCACATCATTTACCTTCTCAGTATTTTGTTTCATTATTTGCAATGTCTCATTTATCTGGGTTTGCTGAGAGGTAATACATTGAGTCATTGTTGACATCTGTTCCTTGAAGTTATTCAGCTGTTCCAGCAGATGGTGCATGTATTCTGCTATAGACCTTGCCACCTCACTGGTAGCTTCCGGTTTCGGACTCTCAGTCCCTTTCGATTTCAAAAGTTTTTCTTTGTCCTTCTTCCCCGCCATCTTTATCATTTGTTTACTTTCGCAAATTTTTAAAAGTCTCTGAATATGCGCTTGAATGCTTGAACTCGCTCTGGTAAGTACTTCTAGACAGTTTCCTTCGTGTTTTCTTCCACTCCCCCCCTCAATCGCTCAAAAGTTCATGTGCATGGGAGGCGTCCCTCCCCCGCTCGCCTTTTTCCTGTTCAGTGAGGTGGGGTGGGGAGCTATCTTTTTTCTTTTAAAATGCTTTAAAACTGACTCACATTCGTAGTTGGTCTTTCAACCTCACTTTCAGCTTCATTTCTGATGCTTGATCTCCTGCGCTTGTCCCGGTCAGCGTCACTTAAGTCCATTCGGTCTCACCGCATGTAGGACCGTCAGAACGAAGAGGCGCCTCAATGCTCCGGCATTCTGCCATTGAAGAGGCCACCTCTTTGAAGTTCCATGGCCAGGGTCCCTTCACTGGGCCCCTGGGGGGGTTAGCGAGCCTGCGCATCCCCTCCTTTGTCTGGAGCGCAGCTTCACCCCTGGGAGGTCTGGGAGGTGAGTCTGCTAGTGCGCCACCATAAACCGGAAGTCTGTGAATGCCAGAGCTTGACACAGAAAAGTCCCATACATCCTCATAGGTTGAGCCTCCATCACAGAGTTTTCTGAGACATCTAGATGTTATGGCATGCCTGTGTGTGCCATGGCGGGGAAGAGAGCGGAGCCAGGCTCCCCCCCCACCTCCCAAGGCACGCCCTCTCGACGGGGGGAGGGAGAGGAGGAGAAGGTCAGCCTCTTCCTGCCTGAGGAAGGCGAAGGGGAAGCTGCCAGGAAGTGGCCAGGGGACGAGCAGGAAGAAAGGAAGATGTCCCAGCCTCGCCTCCCCCTCCCCAGTCCTGTGAACCTCCTCGACTCACCCGGGAGGAAAGAGCTGATGCCACTTTGCATGTGGGAATACAACAGAGGCTGATCCTCCCTCTCCCCTCCGACCAGGAAGGAAGCGGCCTTTCTCCCCCCCCCCTTCCCTGGCAGCTACTCTAGGAGTTTGGCCTCCGCTGGGGGCCGAGTCGGCCAGGAGAGGGACGTGTTCTCCAAAGTGCCCCCCCTCCAGGCTGCGATGCACAGGGAGCCCTCCCCGCCCACCTTTCTCTTTCGGAGCTCTGCCGGGGCAGGGAAGAGAGCAGAGCCGGGCTCCCCCCCCAAGGCATGCCCTCTCGACAGGGGGAGGGAGAGGAGGAGAAGGTCTCCCTTATCCTCCCCACCCCGCTTTCCTGTATCAAGGAGAGGGGGGGAGGAAAGCCCCACACGCTGGCCAGTCGTGCCGGCGCCCCAGCCGGCAGAGCTCCTCCAAACCCTGGTGCTCCTCCCAGCTGCCAGGTGCGTCAGCGGCTGCCCCTTCCTCTCCTCCCGTGCTCTAATGGCTGGCTCGCGCTCTAGGCGAAGGCCTAGTTCGCCTAGCCGGTGAGCCAGCCCTGCCTATAATTATATAATTTCTCACAGAAATAGGGAAAAAAGGGCATAGAAGGTAATACCTGAACTTTCTTTTCCAAAGCCTTGGTGCTAGATATAAATTAAAATCTGTATTCTTTCACCATATTGGTAATTTTGGGTGCTAGCAGGAGAAAACAGTGTGGGGCAGGAGAGGAAATCAAGAATGTATTGTGGAGGAGGGTGACGAGAAGAGGAAAGAGATTAATCCCTTATGCTTGAAAACCCTCTTTCCTGTAGTGCTCAGAGGAAACCTGGTCCTGAATACTAAAAGTGAGAGGCAGTGAGAGGCTGCAGTTATTTAGTGGGGAGTCAAAGGCGTTCTATACATTCTCAGTTGTACTTTTCTTCTCATTTATTTCTCAGCCCAGCTACTGAAAACAGACTCCCAGGTTAAGCTGGGGTAAGGCCTTGGTACACCACATGCCAAGAAGAAGCAGAAGAGGCACCAAGATAGTCTGCCTGTGCCAATTGGGGGGGGGGGATTGTGTCAAAGAAACTTGTTTCTGTGAAATATGGAGGGAAAATGAGGAGCAGATTTTAGAAGGAAACAGTGTGGGTCAGTCAGTCAAGCTGTCTGTCTATCTGTCTACCTACCTCCTGGCTGTATTATGGTGGTGAGCTGAGAGCTTAATTTTTAAGGAAGAGGAGGAAACAAGGTTTTTAATCTGTGAAGGAGGTGTGACATCCCTCTGCAAAGCCCACTTCTAAGGCCTGAACAGCACATTATGATTTGCAAGTAGGGTTGCCAACCTCCAAGTGGGACCTGGAGTTCTCCCAGAATCTATAGGAATCAGTTACCTTGGGGAAAATGGCTACTTTGAAGGGCAGAGTCTATGGTATTATACCCTCCTGATGATGTCCCTTCCCTCCCTAAACTGCACCCGGTTCCACCCCCAAATCTCCAGGAATTTCCCAACCAAGAGTTGGTGACCCTGTTTGAAACGGGTAGGGTCAGGCTTCCCCTGACTTGATGTTGATACTGACAGTTAGATATCAGAAGCACAGAACTAATTTTCCAAGCATTCAGTGAGCTGATTTAGATTGGGACTTTGAGATGTGAGGAGAGGGGGCTTCAGCCTTGCCCCCCCCATGCCATTGTCTTGACCTGAACCCTGCGGGAACCCAAACTCTACATGTCACAATCATAACGTGATTCAGGTGTGCGAGGGGAGAGGAGACTGGTTTTTCAGCAGGCAGGCCCACACACACTGCATATGCTCAGGAGTACATTTTATTATGCCTTGTTATTCCTACTTAAAAATCCTGAGCTATGGATACTCTGACTGATGCTGAGCTAGGCACTTTTTGCTGTGCTTCAATGTAGCTGTGAATGGAAATATTGCCCTCTAAATGGGGTATATGCAGGATAGTGCATCTATATGTGTTTGTGGCAGAGGCTAGATTTAAAACAGGGACTTTTTTTGTACAGTTAAGTTTCTGAGACTGAATACACAGGGGTACTTAAAGCACTTTCCAATATCAGCTTGCAGAGTAGGCATGCTCTTGGAGTGTTTCAGAACAGTTCATGTAGATTAGCTCCATAATCCTCCTTACAACAACCTCATGAGGGAGCCCAATATTGTTACCTCAGAATAAGACTGAGGTTGAGAAAATAGTATCTAATGCTACTTCTCTTGTTCTAGAGACATAAATATCCCAAGATCTTTCAGTCATTAACCACATCTAACTTTCTCTTGAAAAATAATGAGAATGGGGAATACTTTCTGTTTGGAATACCATCCTTAGCTGTGGACTCTCAACTCTTTAAGCTCTTTAAGTTCTTAAATGTATCAGAACATCAGAGGTTGCTAATTCTAGTTGCTAATTCTCTTGTAAGGCTCATAATGTTTCCTAGCTGTCTTTGGTCCAAAATTAATTTGAATAAAGTTTTGTGCTTCTGAGCACACATTTAGCTATGCCTAAAACTGAAGATATGCAGACGATACCACTCTAATGGCAGAAAGTGAAGAGGACCTAAAGAGCCTCTTGCTCAGAAGGAAAGAGGAGAGCGCAAAAGTGGGCTTGAAGCTCAACATCAAAAAAACTAAGATCATGGCATCCGGCCCCATTACTCCTTGGCAAATAGAAGGGGAAGTCGTGGAAGTAGTGACAGACTTCACGTTCCTAGGATCCCAGATCACCGCAGACTATGACAGCAGCCATGAAATTAAAAGACGCCTGCTCCTTGGGAGGAAAGCAATGGCGAACCTAAACAACATGATAAAAAGTAGAGACATCTCCCTGCCAACAAAAGTCCGCATGGTCAAAGCAATGGTATTCCCAGTAGTCATGTATGGCTGCGAGAGTTGGACTATAAGGAAGGCCGAGCGACGAAAAATAGATTCTTTTGAACTATGGTGCTGGAGAAGACTCTTGTGAGTCCCTTGGACTGCAAGATCAAATCAGTCAATCCTAAAAGAAATCAACCCTGACTGTTCCCTGGAAGGCCAGATAATGAAACTGAAGCTCAAATACTTTGGCCACCAAATGAGAAGGGAGCACTCACTGGAGAAGACCCTGATGCTGGGAAAGACTGAAGGTCAAAGAAGACGGGGACGGCAAAGGATGAGATGGTTAGACAGTGTCAGCGATGCAACGAACATGAAATTGAGCCAACTTCAGAGGACGGCGGAAGACAGGAGGGCCCGGAGGGAGCTGGTCCATGGGGTTGTGAAGAGTGGGACTCGACTGTGCGACTGAACAACAACAACAAAACTGAAGAAATTTGATGATGTAGAAAAGCTAGTCCGTTTTAGTGGCTGTGTGAGATTTGGAAAGATTCTCATTAAAATGTTCCCTGGGCACTAATAAGATGGTCTTGAGCAAGCCTCTCTCTCTCTCTCTCTCTCTCTCACCTTCATAGTTGCAATATGGGAATAATACTAAATGACTTTATATGCTGGGAAACTGTTATTTTCTGTGACCCCATGTTGTGCTATACATAAGCTAATGGAATCACTGTGGTGTAGTGGTTAGATTCTTAGGCTAGGATGTGTGCAACCAATAGGACACTGAGGATCTGGTGACATGGGGGTGCTCTCAGCATGACATCACTTCCAGGAGAAAACCTGGAAGTGATGCCACTCCTCTCTAGGAATAACAGGAAACTCTATGGTATCACTTCCAAGGAAACCTGGACATCACCCATTGGCCCAGCAGCCATTTTTTCATGTTCTTTTACTCCTACCACGGCTCTGAGTGGCAGTGGGAAATGGGAGCTGGGAGCAGGGGAACCCTCTCCACAGCAGGGGTTTGGCAGCCATAGGGCAACCTAGGTTCAAATCCTAGGTCTGTCATGAAGTTTTACAGCTGAACTTTATGCAGTCATTCTCTCTTAGTCTAACGTTCCTCAAAGGGTTGTTTTAAGGATAAAATATTGAAGGAAGATTTGTGTATGCTGCTGTGACCACTTTGGAGAAAGGGCTATATAAAAGCAAACTACATAGATAGTTATGGAAGGGTGCAAAATTGTCCCTCGTTTGGAGTAACAACAACCTTGAAATGACCTTGTTGTTTTGATCTGGGTGGTATCAGGCAGGGACAATATTAGGGTTGTGGTAGCTCTCAGTGGCCAGGTTCAGCTGTCTGAAGCCCAATGCCAATTATATCAGAAGCTCCAAAACACACCTTAAAGCACATGGCTTCCTTCATGGATGGCTGCTTTAACTGGCCACTTATATATTTAAAACAAAATCCAGGAAAGCAATTACTTCATCCCTGAGGAACACAAATACATCTGATTTCATGTATTTAGACACAAAAATCCAAATCACTCCAATGAAACCAGCACCTACATTCTGAAGAAAAATCTTCTGTGCTTCAGTAACCATTGTTTAAACAGGCCCACAATTCTGACAGAAATCAATACATCATTTAAAGTTACAAGAGCAATGATTAAGCCAATGGAAGCTGAAGGGAGAGACGAGGATGCTTTTTCCCAAACAAATTGGGCATCAGTGTGATGGTGAGTTTCAGAGCACAATGTTCTCTGCTGGACCAGGTCATGTTGCATTTTTACAGATTATGTCAGGCTTGTCCAACATCAGCCTGTGAACCCCAAAGTTAACCATGTCGTTGAATCCATTCACTTTTTAAAAGGGAGGGGGGAATGTGTGTTTATGTGTTGTTTTTTAACGGTATTGTTATTCTGCTTTTTTACTAAAAAGCCTGCAAAATAGCTAACAGAAGCCTAAAACCACAAACAACTTTGAAAGTTAAGACAAAATTATTGTAACTACCAGAACAGAAACCACAAGACAATTAAAAATGAAAGAGTAATAACAGATAGCAGCAGGTACAGGGTTGCCAGCCCCCAGGTCCCACTGGGGGATCCCCTGGTTTCGGGGGCATCTCCCCACTGCAGGACCAAGTGGCCAGCGGGGGAAACCCCATCCCTAGACAGGGATGTCACTGTGAAGCATTGATATGATGACATCACCCAAAAGTGACATCAACACATTGGGGATGTCACGTGGGGGATGCTCCTGTTTTGGGGAAAACTGTATGGTTTAAGCCCAATTTTACCATAGATTTTGCCCCCAAACCAAAGTGTCAACCACACAGTGTCCCCAACATGATTATGTCACTTCCAGGTGACATCATCACATTAGGAAAGTTGTGGGATATCCCCGCCCACCCCTGAAATGCCCCCCAGATCCCCGCACTGGAGCAGCGAGGGGCCTGGCAACCCTAAGCAGGCAATATAAACAGGGGTCTTGTTGTAGAAAAAGAGCTGCCGGAGCTCATTAGCATAACTCATTAGCATAACTTATTTGCATATGCCACGCCCCCTGACATCACCGGAAGTGACAGAAGGCCACACCCCCTGACATCACCGGAAGTGTGTCAGAAGGCCCGGCTACTTACCCTCCTGCTTCATCCTCATTCCCAAACAGAATGAGGATCGAAGCAGAGGGCGGGGTAAAGAAGGGGGCGGGGCTTCACCACGTGACCGCCCCGCCCCCTAGAGGTTCTCTTCCGGAGCTCCGTACCTGAGAGCTCCCCCCCGACTAGAGCCCTGAATATAAATATAGCTCAGTCAAAGAGTCATTGGAATTAAAAAGATGATTTAACTTGGCACCCAAAGGAACAATTGAAATACCGCTAAGAAATCAATTTCATAAGTGGAGAGCCACCACAGACAAGGCCTTGGGCACCACCTTCATAGCCCCTAAAGGGGAGCACTCACTGCAAAATAGTGTCTTTTTTTAAAAAGAATTTATTAGTTTATCTAAAGAAGAAGGGGAAAAGAGGGAGAGAGAGAAAAGTATACAAAATTCCAATTTAGTATTCTGCATGCATATCTTATCATTACAATTTCACAACTATTTCATCTATCATTGTTATTATTCTTCACTTAATCTTGTTTTCTCAAAAACAGTGTCTTAAGCAGCTAGCAAGTTCATTCATGGCCAAATTACACAATACATTTTGTGTCGAGTTGGGGTCCGGGTTCCCCAGACCTGACTCACTTTCCCCACAGGCCCAGAACAGGGGATATTATTTTTAAAGCCTGCAGGAACCAGAGCTCCCTCTAAGCTATGGAGTCTTGTGAGCAAAAATTCCACGTTGTGAGCTACCGGCATTAAAGTTGTGAGCAAGCAATTTGACTACTGCATAAATTAGTTTGCTCTGGAGCTATCCTTCCTGAGCTAAGACAGAAAGGTGTGAGCCAGAGGGTAAAAATCTGTGAGCTAGCTCACACTAACTCAGCTTAGAGGGAACACTGGCAGGAACCCAATTCAGCTTGGAACTGTGGCGTGGGAGAAGGAGGGCCTCATGCCCTCCCCCTGCAAAGTTTCCTGAGCCTGAATGGCTCTAGTGGGGAATTATTTGCATAACTTTGAAGCTGCATAAGGTGTGTTCTGTGCATGTGCACCCCCAAAGTTATACTAATAACCCTAGTGCCTTTAAACTTGGGAGAACGGTGTGTGAGGGAAGGCAGGAGCCCCTCTTCCTCCTACACTACAATTCAAAGCCAAATTGGGGGAAGCCAGCTGGGGTTTCTGCACAGGCAGGACACTGTCAGGTTGGCTTTCAGGACTTGGCCCTCACAGAATTTTTGAAAGAAGATAATCGTAGCCTTTAAATGATGGTATGTCTCTCCCCCTCCCCGACACCACCTCTCCTCCGGCCGGCTCTCCCTTCCTCCGCCCACAGCCGTGCTGCCGTCTCCAGGCCCCGCCGGGAGGTTGGCATCTGCGCTCGCCTAGAGCGCAGGACAACCTCTGGCCGGCCCTGATTATAGGATCAAAATTCATAATTTTTAGTGTCACCATATCTCAAGGGTCTCAAAAGTAGAGGGGTATATGTATAGCTTAGAGAGACCATCTATTTTGGTTGCCTGTTCTGTGTTTCAGCTTTAGAAAAGTGAAGAGCATGCAAAATCAAGAGAGTAAAAAATGAGTTGTTACTTTAAAATTGGGACACTTTGAGCTTGGTAGTTCTAGGGTTGCCAAGTCCAACTCAGGAAATAGCTGAGGACTTTGGGGGTGGAGCCAGGATGTGACATCTTTTGTTATGTCACTAGGGTTGCCAGGTGACCCCGATAAGCCAGAAGAGAGCCAGTGTTCCCTCTAAGCTGAGTTAGTGTGAGCTAGCTCACAGTTTTTTTAGCCTCTGGCTCACACATTTTTGTCTTAGCTCAGGAGGGATGGCTCCAGAACAAACTAATTTATGCAGTAGTCAAATTGCTTGCTCACAGCTTTAATGCCAGTAGCTCACAAAGTATAATTGTTGCTCACAAGACTCCACAGCTTAGAGGGAGCATTGGTTCTCGCCATCACATTTAAAGGGATTGCATTCCTTTTAAATACTTTCCCTCCATTAGAAATAATGGAGGATGGGGGTATCTTCTTTTGGGGCTCATAGAATTGGACTCCCTTGTCCAATCTTTTTGAAACTTGGGGGTTTTTTCAGGAGAGGCACCACCAGCTATGCTGAAAATTTGGTGCCTCTACCTCAAACAGAACAACCCCCATTATTTAGATTGCATGAATGTTTGTCCTTTTCCCCAGTCTTGTTTGGCCCCATTATTTCCATATATTGCAGGTTCTTCAATGTTCTCTACTCTTCCAGTAGTTTCTTCTTTTTCTGAACTGATCACATATCAGATATAGTCAGGGGTCGTTTCATAGAAAAAGAGCTAGGGAAACTCATTAGCATACCTCATTAGCATATGCCACACCCCCTGACATCACCGGAAGTGTGTCATAAGGCCACGCACCCTGACATCATCGGAAGTGTGTCATAAGGCCACGCACCCAGGCAGGGAGGAAGCAACTTACCCTCCCTCTTCTCCTGCCTCCTCCTGGCTGAATGAGGGCCGGAAGTGGGGCGGCCGGAAGCAGGGGGCGGGGCTTCACCATGTGCCCCGCCCACCGTACCTCACCCGGGGGAACTGCGATCCCCCGCGATTCCCCCTGAAATGACCTCTGGATATAGTCCGATCAGATGTCACACAAAAGCACAACGAATCATACTGAAGAACATAAAGAATGAGGGAATTTGAGAGTGATGCCAAAGCAAGGCAATTTCAACAACCATTTTTGCAAGGATTTTTTTTTTGGGGGGGAGGAGTTTTGATAAGCAGAGGGGTTTTTCAGATATTCACAATAATGGTTAGTAACCTGAGCTCAGCCCTGGTTAAAAAAAAAATTGACATTGGAATTCTCATTTCTACTGCGGAAACAAGGGATAATCTTTGTGCCAAAGAATGTACAAATGTCTGTTATGCATGAGTGCTATTGTAAAGAAGACAAGCGCATTTTCTGAGAACATCAATAAGGATGACACTCTTCTTTCAAAAGCATGGGTTCTTGGAAGATAGGTCCTCCAGGGAATGCCTGCAGTTGCAGCAATGATCGCTCCTCCGTTAACAATGACAGATTTATATCTCTGACCATCAAGCTGCTCTTCATTTGTGTGCCTGCTAGGCAGCAATCAACGCATCCATAGTAATTAAAAATAATGTAATAAGGGAAGCGATATATTAATTAGAAATAATAATTCCTGGTTTTGTAGTTCCTTTCATAGCTTCACAGCAGTTCTGTAAAATGCAGGTATTCTTGATGTGTTCTCAGATGTCTCTCATAATGTGAAAACATAGGATTGCCACCCTGCACAGCTGTCTGCTGGACTGATACCTGTGAGACACACCACAACAGCCATTGCAATGTTCCCTCTAAACTGTGGAGTCTTGTGAGCAAAAATTCTACTTTCTGAGCTACTGGCGTTAAAGTTGTGAGCGAGTGATTTGGCTACTGCATAAATTAGTTATCTCTGGAGCCATCCTTCCTGAGCTGAGACAAAAATGTGTGAGCCAGAGGCTAAAAAACTGTGAGCTAGCTCACACTAACTCAGCTTAGAGGGAACACTGGCCATGAGTGGGAATTTCACACAGCAGGACTCAGAACCAAAGTTGGATTAGTTGCAGCTATCATATTTGATGCATTCCCAGCGTATTAGGACCAATCCGTTCTTCTGGCCGCACCAGTAAGGTATTCTGGATATGCTTGTGAGGCTGTGGCAATGATGTTACATTGTTAGGTCTGGAATTGCACTGGTGTGTTGTGTATTGTGCTCCATTCTGATCCTTGTTTACTGCTGTGTGACTTGTGAGCTCAGGCCTTAACTCCCTTACTTAACGATATTTTGTGCTCTGAGAAGTGGCTGGCTGAAAAGACATAGGAGCTGCATGATTGCAATAGTGCCGAATCTCAGGCTTATCTCCTTGGGAGGTCCTGATACAATAGGAAATGTTAATACAGTTCTGCAGTGAATGGTAAATCTGTCATTCGCCTATGAATGGTAAATCTGCTGCTAAGCGAAGCAGGGAGATTAGTAGAATATTGCTTTGTGGAGATCACTGGGTGTAAACCATATAAGGCCACTTTTTCAAATGGTACATCTGTGTGTGTCAAAACATTTAATGTAAAGGCCTAAACAAATACAGTCAATCCATGCTATTTCATATAGCAACCCAGTAAATTTCCAAGGGTTTGGTCAGTTGGAGAACTGATCCCCCATTGCTACAAACAGTGCTAGCATTGGCACAATTCTGTCTTTGTCTAAATCACCATTATGTTGGCCTGGAAAAAACACTATGGAGGTATTTCTTGAATCAAACTATTAAACCAATTAAAAGATTTTAGCTTAATTACAAAATTACAAAATAATTTATTAATTAAATACTTTAAAAGTAATGTTTCAAAACTTCAGAGGGGGTTGCAAAGCATTGGGTTTATCTCTCTCCCTAGTTGATAAGAGTCATACAGGTGATGTCTGTGGAGACTAGCCAGGGAGGCAGAAGGAATAAGAAAACAGGGACAGAATTAGGAGGAGGAGGAGGAGGAGGAGAGTTGATTTTATACTCTGCTTTCTCTACCCTAAGTAGTCTCAAAGTGACTTACAATCACCTTCCCTTCCTCTCCCCACAACGGAGCTCCCACCCGCCCAGCAATGCCGATGGTGGGTGGGGGCTGTTTTGTCACCCCGAAGAATCGGGATGGCAATGAAGCAGGACACTATGCATCCTGACGCAGGGGGTGGAGCCGGCCATTTGAAAGGGCCAGGCTCCGCTCCTGCTCCTGGCAGTTGCTCCGCGTGCGCGTTCGGGCCAGAGCACGCAGAGTAGAGCTGTGGAGTGCCGGCCTTTTTGTGGCCTTGCACTGAGAGGGCACCGATTTCAGGCCAATTCAGTGCGGGTCCTTAATTTGGGCGGCAGCGGCGACATCGGCCGAGTAATTGGGGCAACGCTTGCCCGATCGCAGCTGATTGTGCACTTGCGGAGGCAGCTGGGCCATACGCTGCAACAGGGCAATCAGCCACTGCAAGGCAAACGGCCGCTTGTACGTGGCATCATGGGTGGCGGTGACGCTCCAATTCAGTGAGGAGGAGCTCTGCGTGGGGCGGTGGCAGTGGGGGGCAGCAGGAAGACGGCAGCGCCAGGGGATTGCAGTTGTGGGACAGCTTGTGGCGGCCCTGCACCGTTCTCAGTATAAAAAACCCCAAACCTCCCCCCCCATGCATAACTCTGTGGCTGCAGTTGGTGAGGCTGTGTAGAGCCACAATTCCCACTTTGTCTTGCCCCAGTCCCCCCCCCCCACACACACTTATAGGGTAAACAGTTAGCACTTGGGGGATTGGTTGTTAATCTGTAAAACGGCCTTGGGTAGGGGTGACCATTTTAGGTGCTCTGAGGGGCAGGCACAAGGTGGCCATCTTAGGAGGGCATTTGTGAGGTGGCCATCTTGGTAGGGTAGTCAGGAGTGGCCATCTTGGGGGTGGCAATTCCAGGTGGCCATTTTGAGGTGGACTTTTTGCTGGTGACCATTTTATATATTCATAGCTAGGCGGCTATTTTGAGGCCTACATTTCCGTCAGCCATTTTGGTGGAGACTAAGTGGCTTCATTTGGGGGCCTAGTCGCTTTTAGTTTTAGCTCTATTGGTTACATTTGCTAGGTAACTGTTTAATATTTGTTGTAATTGTTATGGCTTCTAGGAAAGGTCAAGGGAAGGCCAAGGGGAAGAAGCCAGCGCCTAGGCGGCTCCCTGTGCAGCCATTGCCGATTATATCATCTGATGGGGAGGAGGATGACCCTGTAAATGTAGCTATTTTACAGAGGTTGGAGGCTTTGGAGAAGCAATGAGGTGCTACTCAGGCAAGCGGAGGGGTTATAAGAACACAAGGAGAGTCCAATGCTTCTTTTCAAGCACAGGTGATTGCCCGCTTGGCCTTTTTGGAGGACAAGCAGGTGGGGACAAAGGTGACGTGTCAACGTCTGGTCAACAGGGGCAGGACGCTGAGGAGCTTCAGGTCGAGGTGTACCAGGAGCCCCCAAAGACTGATGGTAAGGAAGGACACAGTGAGAAGGGTACTTCATACTGGCCATGGGGCCCATGCCCTCAGGGTGCCTCTGGGCCCGCACCCCGAGTGGCGCTAACAAGCTGTCACCATTATGCAGGCTGGAGTTGTGGGCATCCACCGGCTCCCCCCCGGGTTTGCCTTGGATGGGGATATCCACAGACAGGTTCTGGGTTCACAAATACGGGGGCTGTTTTGTATGATACAGTCTCAGCCGGCGCCATGCCATCGGGCGATTCGGCACTGCCCCTTGGGGGTCATCTCTCTATCGCCATGAAGGAGAAGATTCTGAAGGGCAAATATGTAGATGTATTCACGTTATTATATAATTCACGTTATTATATAAAGAGTTGGGGGAGGAGGACAGGGAGGACCTAGAGGAAAGGGAGAAGTAACACCTGAAGAGGCGAGTGGTGGACAGGACCTGGGCAAATTGGTACCCTGGATTTTTGATATATGCCACAGTGATAGTTCGGCATCATCCATGGAGAGTGGTTGTGCTGCTCCAATACATGGATATTATTTATAAGGTTTACACAGATTTTCCAAGCCCAGCATGGTCGCAGTACGACAAAGAATTTCGTATGCGTGCAGCCATGAATACTGCAATGCGATGGGACCGGATACACCCGGATCTATGGTTGCAGATTATGTCAACAATCAGGACACTGGGGAGTAAGAGGACGCATAGTGGTCATTTGTTGCGTAAGCCACAGAGCCAGCCGGGTACCCACGCCCAGGCAGGGCAGGCGGTTCAACAATGCACACTTTGCTGGGCGGTTACCTCCCATGGGACGTGTGGTCAGAAGTCATGCTCATTCCGGCATGAGTGTCCATTATGTGCAGGTTCCCGTGCATTCGCTAACTGCCTCAAGCCAAAGGGCCAGGGAGCTGGTAGAGGTGGCAAGCGCTCCGGAGGGGGTGGGGGTTTTAACTGACGGCATGCGCAGAACGTCTGAATAATAATAATATCAGGATGCTGTATCTGAGCTATATACAGTGGCTTTTATTTACAGTTATTTACACAGTCCTTCCAACCATGCGGTATCCCAGGTTCACTTCGAAATACACTCATCCACTGGTGTGGAACACTTGCCTCTGGACTACATTACATATATACAGTACTTGCACCAATCAGAGTCATTTTGCCAACTCATGGTGACATAGTTAATTAGCTGATGCAACCTAGTGCAACTTGCATCTGGTGACCCTGTCACATGACAGTCTTACCTGTCACCCAGATCAGTTTAATCTGACATGTGTGCATCACTGGCTGTCATCTTGCATACATATAATACAATATGCCGACACGCCTCCCAAGATACAGCCTATACAAATGATAGTTTACTTTTTAACACTTTAAATCTATTTACAGGTACACACTTTGTAAATAAATCAGCCAGGTTATCCTCAGAATTACAGTACTGAATGTTTATAAAATTTGTACACACAGCAACCCTTACATTCTGATACCTGATCGTGATGTGTTTACTTCTGGTTTTTACCCCTTGATTTTTAGCCAACTGAGCAGCTGCCAAGCTGTCACAAAAAACCTTGATAGGTAAATCACACTTTATGCAAAAGTCTTTTAATAATTGGTGAAACCATTCCAACTGAATAATTACATCACTTATAGCGGAGAATTCCGATTCACAGGAACTTAATGAAATATGTGCCTGTTTGATTGATTTCCATCCCACCAGGGCACCTAATACAGAAATTGTGAACCCTGTGGTCGACCTTGAATCCGGCCTTTCCCCCCAACTTGCATCACTGAAGGCTGACAGACCGTCTGTTTGTGCATCCACCTTTAGCACTAATTTTTCACTTGCTGTGCCCTTAAGGTACCGGAGCACTCTTTTTGCTGCAACCCAGTCTCTTTGATAAGGACATTGACATTGTTGACACAACCAATGCACAGCTATAGAGATATCTGGCCTTGTGCAGCATGACAAATACAGTAGAGACCCAACCAACGATTGATATAACTGTTTGTGAGGAAACATTTCTCCCTGCTCCTCTTTTAGGTAGTTTACTGTTACAGGCGTCTCAGTAACGTGAGCTTCACTCATGCCAAACCTTTCAATGAGCTGCAAGATCTTTTGCTCTTGGCAAAGAGTGTAATTACCTTGTTCATTCTTGCTTATCTGTACACCCAGATAACTCTGTATTTCGCCCAGATCCTTCATGTTAAACACTGATCTTAATGTTTCTGTAAACCAGTCCAATTGTTGTTGTGACGTGTACAATAAACAAAGGTCATCTACATAATAAAAGAGCCAGTAAAGCTGTCCTTTTAACTCTTTGCTGTATAAACATGGATCAGCTATACTCTGTTTGAAACCTTTATTTACCAGAGCATTATGAAGACATCGTCCCCATTCAAACGCGCTCTGCTTTAACCCGTAAAGAGCTTTGTTTAACCTTAGAACAGATGTATCAGACCCTGAATGAAACCCAGGTATCTGTTCCATGTAAATTTCCTCTTTCAAAGGAGCATTCAAGTACGCGGTTTCAATATCAAAGTGTCTCACTCTCATCCCCTTTGCTGCAGCCGCAGCCAGAGCAACCCTTATTGTTTCATTTCTGACCGTGCTTTGAAAAGTTTCATCATAATCTTGATATTGCCTCTGATCAAAGCCTTTACCGACCAGACGTGCTTTGTAGAGCACCTCACCATTCGGCTTGTGTTTTAACTTGTAGAGCCATCGACACCCAATTGCCTTCCGTTCCCTAGGCAACTCAGTGGGAGTAAATACCTCGTGTGCTCTGAGAGACTGATACTCAGTTTGCATTGCTGCTTCCCAAGCCTGGCGTTCGGTAGCTGCTAGAGATAACACTTCAGTGTATGTTTCAGGTACCTTTACAAATACATTATTTATACCATATCTCTGAGGTGGTATTCCCTTAGTAATTCTTGTAGACACTCTGGGTATTTGTGGAGAACCTGAACCAGTATCAGAGACTTGCGGTGCTGCTTCGGCACCTTCCTGCTTCACCTCTGTTCCCCCTGTACTGTCAGTAATTGGTAACATGATCTGCTGGGGAGTTTCATTAGCATGAATGTGTGACCAGTTGGCATTCTCGCAAAAATTTGCAGACCTGCTGAATACCAACATGTTGTGAGCGTTCACAAAACGATATGCTTTCATTCCAGTTTGATAACCAATGAAAGTTAATTTTTGTGCCCTGGGACCTCCCTTTCTTCTTTGCTTTAAAGGTATGTTCACCCATGCCTTTGACCCAAAAATTCTTAGGTGCTTCAAAGAAGGATTTTTACCATAGAGAGCCCTATAGGGAATGTCTTCAATTGTTCTACACCAAACTCTGTTGACATTGTAGGTGGCACATCTCAAGCACTCTGCCCAAAAGGACTTTGGTAAACCAGAATCTAATAACATAGAGTGCATCACCGTTTGTATAATTCCTGCTCGTCTTTCCACAATGCTATTTTCCTGAGGACAGGCTGTATTAGCCACTCTGTGTTCAATACCTTGTGCCTTTAACCATTTTTGCAAATCAGTAGCCATAAATTCACCTCCAAAATCAGTTTGAAGCTGCTGAATTTCTGTTCCTAACTGTTTTTGCACCTTTTTTGCCCATGTCTTAATTAATTCACATACCTCTGATTTCCTCTGCATAGGAAATGACCAACAGTACCTGCTGTGGTCGTCAACAATCAAAAGCCCATATCGTTTACCCGATAAGCTATTTTGATAGGGTCCTATTACGTCGGCGTGTACTAGGGCCAATACTTTATCTGTGGACCTTTGACTAGCCTTAGCTACTGGGTGTGTGCGTGATTTACTCTGCTTGCATATATCACAGTCTAAGTACATTTGGCATTTCTTTAACCTATCATGCCCTAGACATGCAAACGTTTTCTCTAATGTTGAGAATGACATGTGCCCCAGCCTTCTATGGTACATGTGGATACATTCATCATGCAATGCTTGATTGCTAATTACAGTTTTCACTTGCCCTGGAACGTTATCAAGAATATATACACCATTCTCCACTTTGCCAGTGGCAAGGACCTTATCTGCCTTCTGTATCACACATTGCTGTTCAGTAAATGTTACCCTGAACCCAGCTTTAGTTAATTCACCGATGCTTAATAAGTTGTGTTGGAGGCTAGGAACGCATAACACATTTTCAAAAGCATGATTCAAACAATGAAAATAAATTGTTCCTTGCACATTTGCTGATGCTGGTGCACCATCAGCCAAACTCACGTGTGCTGGACTAGCTGGCTGAGAGTCAGTCAGC
The DNA here is from genome assembly GCF_001447785.1 of Gekko japonicus. Taxonomy (NCBI): domain Eukaryota; kingdom Metazoa; phylum Chordata; class Lepidosauria; order Squamata; family Gekkonidae; genus Gekko; species Gekko japonicus. The sequence goes on from NW_015174277.1 coordinate 1,516,806, forward strand.
AAGCTTGCGTCCCTTGTGAAATTCTGGGATGCGCCAGAGTCCAGGACCCATTTGTCCCTTTCAGAAGACCCTGACGCTGTCACCAATGTTGCTTGATGGGTGGCCACATGTTGAGGCTTGACACCGCCTCCGTCCTTGAGAACGTTGGTGGCCCTTTCTTTCTTCCGCGGGCAAAATCTTTTGATGTGGCCGGTTTCATTGCACAAAAAACATCTGCGTGCCTTCACGTGTAGAAGCGAAGATGCTTTCTCATCCTGTCGCTGACTCGTATGCTGCAGGCTGGCTAAACACCTGCTTTGGTTGGCTTGCTTCCCAGAATAGCTGGCTTGCTTCCCGGAGTAGCTGGCTGCCGTCCCGGACCTGCTGGCGTTGTTCCCAGGATGGCCGTTTGCCAACTCCCTCTGCCGGCCCCTCTGTTCGGCTTGAAGCAATCTTCCGGTCACATAATCAATTGAAAGATCCTCGGGCTTTACCCCTTCTAGAGCTGCCAGGGTCGGCTCAAAGGATTCAGGCAAAGAGCACAAAATTGTGTAGACCTGGTCTTCTTGAGAGATTTGTTTGCCCCTCTCAGTAAGAAGTTGAAAGCACTCATTTAAAGAGTCTAAGTGCCCTCTTAAATCATCTCCTTCTGCCATAACAGTCCTGTACAATCTCCTCAGGAGGGTAATTATTGAGCCTGAGGTTTTTTGTACATAAATATTTGCCAGAGCGTCCCATGCCTGCTTTGCCGAGGTCTTCCCAAATAGATAAACCAGCTGTGAGTCCGATACACTCAAGACTATAAAAGCCAGTGCCTTGTCTATTTGTATTTTCTCCTCTGGCGTGGGAGCCGCTGGGGGGGCTGAAACAAATGTCCACAGCCCTTCCTTTACAAGGAAGTGCTGCATCTTCATAGCCCACACTGTATAATTGGTGTAACTCAGCTTTTCAACAAACACGGCTGTTGGAGCCAAAGCCATGCTGATAAGCTCACCGGTTCCACTTGGTATCTGCTGCTGGACGGCGTCCTCTGTCTCTCCCGCCTCCTCCGAGCCGGACTGGGACGAGCTGTCGTCCGTGGACTGTGTTACTGCCTGGAAGACGTCCTCTTCCTCCTCCGAAGACATGCACGCTGTAGCTCACCAATTTGGACCTGGCAAACTTCCTCAGCTCAGTGCAGCCTTCTCCAACTGTACTCCAGCTCAGTAGCGCAGCGGAAGCGTGCTGGGCCCATAACCCTGACGGCATGCGCAGAACGTCTGAATAATAATAATATCAGGATGCTGTATCTGAGCTATATACAGTGGCTTTTATTTACAGTTATTTACACAGTCCTTCCACCATGCGGTATCCCAGGTTCATAGAACTGACCGACAAGGTGCTTCGCAATACACTCTTCCACTGGTGTGGAACACTTGCCTCTGGACTACATTACATATATACAGTACTTGCACCAATCAGAGTCATTTTGCCAACTCATGGTGACATAGTTAATTAGCTGATGCAACCTAGTGCAACTTGCATCTGGTGACCCTGTCACATGACAGTCTTACCTGTCACCCAGATCAGTTTAATCTGACATGTGTGCATCACTGGCTGTCATCTTGCATACATATAATACAATATGCCGACATTAACACCCCTCCTGATAAAGGGACCTAGCCCAATAAAGCTGGAAGTGTTAGAGCGTTGGTTTAAGGACTATCCAAACCAACGGGATCGCAGTTACCTATTGGAAGGTTTTAGGTTGGGGTTCAGGATACCTTTTCAGGGTTCTAGGACTTCGTACATGGCTCCTAACTTGAAATCAGTGCAAGGTATGGAGCAAATAGTTAGGGGAAAAATTGTCAAGGAATTTACGGAGGGTAGAGTCCAGAGCAAAAATTCTACTTTGTGAGCTAATGCAATCAAGTTGTGAGCAGGAGATTTGGCTGCTGCATAAATTAGTTTGCTCTGGAGCCATCGTTCCTGAGCTAAGACAAAAATGTGTGAGCTGGAGGCTAAAAAACTGTGAGCTGGCTCACACTAACTCAGTTTAGAGGGAACACTGGTCCTGGGGCCCCCAGTTAGCAGTTTGAGGGTTTCCCTTTGGGAGTTGTGCCAAAGAAGGCACCTGGAGAATATCGCCTCATTCACCACGTGTCTTACCCTCATTGCAAATCGGTGAATGACGCGATACCTGAGGAGTTGTGTTCTGTTAGGTACACCTCCTTTGATCAACCCCTGCGGGTGGTGCGCAGCTGTGGACAGGGAGCGGAATTGGCAAAATGTGACATTAAGTCAGCCTTCCGCCTCCTTCCTGTCCACCCAGCTGACTTTGAGCTCCTGGGATTTGCTTTTGAGGGCAATTTTTACATGGATAGGGCCCTTCCTATGGGTTGCTCTGTATCCTGTACTGCTTTTGAGAGGTTCAGTTCCTTTCTGGAGTGGGCCTTGCAGTACAGGACGGGTCTCAGCAGTACTGCCCATTACCTTGATGATTTTTTATTGGCAGGAAAGAGGGGCACAGGTCAATGGGAGTTTCTCTGGCTCAGGAAAAAAACGAAGGCCTGTCCCCTATTTTGACTTTCCTGGGAATAGAAGTTGACATGGTAGGGCAGTTCTGCAGATTGCCTGTGGATAAATTAACTGTGCTGCAGACATTAATAGACACAGCTAGGGAAAAGAACAAAATAACCTTGTTGGAGTTACAGCAGTTGGTTGGTCACCTCAACTTTGCATGCAAAGCTGTGGCACCCGGCAGGGCCTTTGATAGGAGACTTTGCGAGTCTATGAGGGGTCTACGTCTCCCCCATCATAGGACTAGGGTCACCAAGGGGATATGGGATGACCTCCAATTTTTGGGTTCATACAACGGGGTGTCCTTTTGGCATGAGGACCTCCTAGTCGAAGCGGAGCTGCAGGTTGCATCTGATGCTGCGGGTTCCTCCGGCTTTGGAGTTTATTTCTGGGGGCACTGGTGTGCTGGGGACTGGCCTGAGGAATGGTTTCAGGCAGAGTGGGTCAAAGACCTTACCTTCCTGGAATTTTTTCCGATTGTCGCAGCAGTGTGGATTTGGTCATGGGAGTTCGCCAACCACACCGTCCACTTCTGGTGCGACAACATGTCCACAGTACACGTAATTAACTCCTTGACGTCTAAGTCCTCCAGGGTCATGGCTTTGGTTAGGGCCTTTACTCTGCAGTGTTTACACAACAATATAATGTTCAAGGCTAGGCATGTGCCGGGAGTTAATAACGGGGTCGCTGACGCTCTCTCTCAAAAACAGATGGAGAGATTCCGTCAGCTGGCACCAGAAGCCGACCAGTTCCTGGTGTGTATGCCAGCCGAGGTGTGGCAGATTGGCGGGCTGAGGCCGATAGGGCAATGAGCCTGGCTCTTGCCCCTTCCACATGCAGAGCTTATTTGAGGGCAGGTAAGCAGTTCCTGTCCTTCAGGGAGGGAGCTGGACTGCGGCAAGTTTGGCCCATACCTGTTCCTCATTTAATGCATTTCTGTGTTAAACTAAGAGGTAAAGGCCTGTCAGCTCATTCCATCAGGGCCAAATTGTCTGTGCTGGCCTATGCCAGCAAGGCTTCCGGGCACGTAGACAATACGGGCGATTTCTATATCCGGAAGATGCTCAAGGGCTGGTCCACGGAGAGCGGCAGGGTAGCTGACACCAGAGAGCCTTTGACCCCAGCAATATTGAGGGGGCTCAGGACTCAGTGGCAGACATTGTGCGTTGATGGCTATGAGGCTGCCCTGTTTCACGCTGCATCACTGGTTGCCTTTTTGGGGGCACTGCGGATCAGCGAGCTGGTGGCTGGCTCACGGCAGGATGTATCAGGCCTAGCTCTTGAACACTGGGACGTTTCCCTTTCAGACTCCAAAGTGGGAATTAGGCTACGACGGTCAAAGACTGACCAGCGTGGCATGGGGAAGGTTATAGAGAAGTTGAGTTATGCCCAGTTGAGGCTTTGAGCCATTACTTGGCCTTGAGAGGAGAGGGCCTGGGTTACCTATTCCGACACAGGGATGGCACTCCCCTCACCAAATTTCAATTTTGGAGCCTGACTCAGAAGGCATTAGCCCTCTTGGGATTGGGTGGGATTCACTTTGGGACTCACTCTTTCAAAAAAATCTTTCCGGATAGGGGCTGCATCAACGGCAGCGACCATGGGGTATACGGGCAGCGAGATTCAGCGTCTAGGTTGCTGGAAGTCACGCTGCTACAAGGGTTACGTCCGGAAGTGCGTTGTTTAAATATCCCATAAGGTTAGCTGATTTATTAATAATGTTATTTTACAGATGCTGCAGGCCACAGAACGAGACAAAGGGTTACTGTCTGTGGCCACAGCATGGTCTTCTGGGCAGCTCATCGGGCCAGAAGGACATCCAGTGGCTCTCAGTTTGGCCTTAGTTCATGGGCGGAAGTGGAATGGCTGGGGAGGAGGGGCATGTGTTGGCCCGCTTTCCTTCCTCTGCTATTTGACGAAAGGAAGGAGCCTCCTCCTCACATCCTGGTAATACACTTGGGGGGCAATGACCTGGGTCTATTGAAGGGCAAGGTCCTTATGTTGCAGGCCGAGGCAGATCTTGCGAGGATAAGAACAAGGTGGCCCGGCATGAAGATAGTATGGTCAGCCATACTGCCCCACCAGGTGTGGCAAAACTTGGAGGACCCCAGGTGTATTGACTGCACCAGACGCAAAGTTAACAGGCAGCTGAGAAAGGCCATGGATGCTGGGTTGGGTATGTTTTTGCCGCACCCCGATATACAAGTCGTTTTCCCGGACCTGTATAGAGACGACGGGGTGCATTTGTCAGACAAGGGCAATGGGATATTTTTACAGGACTTGCAGCAAGGGATTAGGTCGGCATTAGGATGCTGAGTGGGGAGCAAAGGCCAAAGCAGAGGCTTGACCTTGGCTGTGGCAGGTTTGTGCAAGCAAAACGGAACTGGTGAGCACCTTATGGCATATCCCATTAGGGAACAGGGGGTCATCAGGTCTGCCTTCAGATTTCAGGGTCCGGGGTGGGGAATGGTGATCAACTCCACTGGGAACCTTTTAGGGCAGACTCCTCCCTGCAGGTTGGAAGGCTTCAGGGGTAGGCGCTCCTAGAGGGCAACCAGTTTGCTGGGCTTCTGGTCACGAGCCAGAGAGTTGGCTCACAATCAGAGCTGGGTGACCTGCCCTTCAAAGGCAAGGAGGTTGGTCAGGGAGTGACGCTTGCCTTGCCTGTTCCATGCTTGCTTAGTTGTATTGCTACAATGTTCTGTTAAATAGTTAATAAAGTGGCCCTTGTTTTATTCCAAACCGTTGTCTGTCTCATTATTCTGGGTGGGGGAGCAACAGTCATCTTGTAAGGTAGGTGGGGTTCAGAGAGTTCAGAGAGAACTGTGAATGGCCCAAGGTTGTCCAGCTGGCTTCATATGGAGGAGTGAGGAATCAAACCCAGTTCTCCAGATTAGAGTACATCACTCTTAACCACTACACCAAGCTAGTTTTCACTCCAAAATAGGAGTCAGATCCTCCACCTCTGTTAGAAGTGGATCACCCTTTATAACTGCCACCTGGCAACCAGTGTGAAGACAGTGTAGGGACTGGCATGGGATAATCAGAGCTGCGCATTTAGGGCCCCGTTCACATGGAGGATTTGCTGCGGGAGAGTGATGAGTGCATGGTGGATTATACGGGCATGATCACACAGCAACATCTGGGAAGTGGAGCGCACCCGTGGCAAACCCATGGCGTACCGCCGAAAATGCACGATTAAAAACTACCTGCTCAGAGGTACTAGCAACCGGTTTGTCACGGGCTGTCTCCGGAGTCCCTCAGTGTGATTGCGCCGGCTGCGGCTTTTCCCTCCGGCCCCTCATTGATGCGCAGGCATGGAGGGAAGGAACCGTAGCGTGCCGCCGATGCGTGGGATCGCATTATGGCAGCTCTAATTGCGGCGGTGCAAAAAGCCCCACCTCCCCCCATGTTATCCAGCCCGTGTGACTGGGGCCTAGAGCACACAAAGACAGGGACACTTTTGGGGTAAACCTCCCCAGTGACTTAAAGTGGTGGTGCCAGGGGTGCTCAGTAGGGACTGTGCCTTCTGAAGTCCCACAGGTAGGCATATGACAAACTGTATCAGACTTCCACATATCTGAGATTATTAAGAGTGCTTTCAGGTGTGATTTTTCATCTCCCCATTGTGAAATTTAAGCATGGTCATGTGGTATTTGAAAGATACTGAATGCAAATAGACTAGGGTTGCCAGGTCCTGGTTGGGAAATACCTGGAGGTTTGGGGGGTGGAGCCTGGGGAGAGTGGGGTTGGGGGGGGACCTCAGCAGGGTATAATGCCATAGAATCCACCCTCCAAAGCAGCCTTGTTCTCCAGGGGAACTGATCTTGATCATCTGGAGAGCAACTGTAATAGCTGGAGATCTCCAGGTACCACCTGGAGTTTGGCAACCCTAAAATAGACAGACCATCAGCCACAATGCTGCCAGATTTAAACCTTCTTCCTGAGATTATTCTCATTCTGCTTAAAACCCTGATTATTCATGAATTACATAAGAGCAGTGAGTAATTGGTACTTTGTGATCAATCAACATTTTTTTTTTATGAAGCAGTCTTTCAACAAGGGGTGGTGACCTACAATAACAGCTTTTTAAACATCCACAGTGTTTGGTTCTCTTTTACAGCAATGATTGTGATGTTCCCTTTTGCTTGCAGGTCAGGAACAGGGCTCCTACTCTCAGGCTCCTGCTCTCAGATTCACACAGCAGAGACGGGTGTGTTCAAAAGAACATCCCTTTATTAGCAAGAAGGATGGATGCCACCATTTTTAAGACAGGGGAGCTCATGCAGCTTACAATCTAAGTAACACAGAGAACCCAGCAGGGACTCCACCCCATGAGACTAAACCAACTCACACAGATATCAGAGGGGGAACAGACTGTCCCACTGTATTGTATAAAACAAATGCACCACAATAGTAAGATACACAGATAAAAAAGAGTGACAATTTAACCATACCTTCAAAATTCCCCAGTGTTAAATACACTTATTTGAAAACACTTTTGGGGAGAACATTATCTCTGTGTAAAGATCCCTTTTCCTGTTACACAAGCAGAAAATGAGTCCCCACAGCATGGCTCGGTTCCTTGATGCTTTGTTGCTTGGAGAGATCCCAGGAGAGACTGGAGGAGCCCACCCTTTGGCTGCTCTCCATTCCAACATTGCCCATCCCAGAAATGGGGGCCATGCTGATATGGCAAAGAGATGCAGCACGGATATGTCATCTGAGCCCTGGGCTTCTGTCATTACTTTCTCATCCTGTGAGAAAACAACCGGAAGGATGCTTAAGTCTTCTACATATTATGCTGTTTATGTTTCACTATTTAGCACATTGTCAGAGGGGCATTGCATATATGTTAGAAGAGCACAGGTGACACTGTACAAAAATGTGATAAGTTCATTGGAATAATTGCTAATAATAATGAATCATTAATTCACTCCAAGCTGATTTTCTGTGCTATAAACCTCTATCCCAAAGGAGTTCCTTTTTTAATTTTTGCACTAATTTTCCAGCTTGCGCATTCACCTAACTCCATATGCATTGGAACAGATCTACGTGGTAATCATTCTCCTGGGTTTCCTCCAACATTTTATCTCCCTCCCCTTCCCCATCCCCTTCAAAGTTCTCAAAGGTTCCATTCTACAGCTCTGCAAGACGTTATCTGTGAGCCATCGTTTGAGGGCCCCCTAATGTGCTAATAGAAAAGGTTAAAATATCATTAAAATTCTGACTTGAACTTTAAAGAGCCATGACATTCAGAGTGAAGACTACCCTTTGCATGGTTAATTTGGGGCAATTGTGCTTGAAAATTAAGGACAGTTCTCAGCAAATGGAATAGATTTGGAAATATGACATAATGAGACTGAAGGGAGACAATGAGAGCCACAAGCTGATTCAGCCATGCAGATACAGGCATAATTCACAATGCCTATGTGGCACTTTGAGAATATTGAGTCGGGAGCATCTGTGCAGTCATGTGACAGTGTCCTTATGTGCCCAGCTTGCAACTCAAGCCCCATTTGCCATCAACTTACTTTAAATTATGTAACTAACTTGTGGGATTCACTACCACGGGTAATGGCCTACAGCTCAGATGGTGTTAGGAAAAGGAGCAAAATGACACCTCCATGACTATGGGCATGCAAGTTCCTAAAGGCAGAGGGCATGTCTGTTTTTGCCTACAAAATCCTGTAATATGCCATGTGCACCAATCATAAACAATAGTTTTTTTGAATACCAGAATCTTGCCATAAATTTAGTGTCCTGTTTGTGAGCTTGCACAGGGGTCTGTTTATTTATTTATTTCATTAATATCCCAGTTACCTCCCCAACAGGGACCCAAAGCAGCTTAGATCATTTTCCTCTCCTCAATTTTATCCTCACAACAATCCTGTGAAGTAGTTTATGCTGAGAGAATGTGACTGGATGATTCCATGTCACAAGTGGGGACTTACACTTGGGTCTTCCAGATGCTAGTCCTACACTCTTCACCATTACACTTCACTGGCTCTGGATGGTTGCTGTTGAAAATAGAATGCTGGACTAGGGAAGTTTGGCTTGAAGTACTGATGGCATTTTTTTTTTGTCTGCTTTGCAGTGCTGCAGTAAATGTGAGTTTGCAATCTAGAGCCTTATTCTCACATAAAGCCCCCATGCTGAATTCCTGAGTTTTTGATATTTAGTGAAAAATCTGAAAGCACTATATTTGATTGAAAACAAAAGGTATGATTTAGTGATTAGAAGAACAGACCATGCCTGATAGTTTCCTTTTCATTTCATAAGAAACAGGGTCTAACCCAATCTGAGCACGGGTGCTGTATCCACATCAGGAAGATTCGCTGTTTCCCTCTCCCTCTGTACATGCAAGGACATATTGGCAGTGCAAGGGATCATTGTAAGGAATGTGAATCTCCTACATTTCCTTCCAGCCTTAATTTTGTGTGCTGTGTAAGTTACTACAGGTTCATCATGACATGCCTTGGAGAGAGGTCACAGTAGGAATGGGAGAACAAAGGAAATACAACTGTAGTAATCTTTGTGGGAATCCTGTGTGTACCCATATTGCAAGTTGCAAAATACAGTTAATTACAGTTAATTAATAAATAAAATTTGTTCCCACAATCATATTGATTAATACATTAGAGTCTAATGTATAGGTACAAATTGATGTATAGATTGCTCTGTATTCTTTGGACCCCACTCAGTCAAAATTGAGGAATTCTATATCCCTTGGGAATGGTCCCCAAGACTATATTATCTTGTGTGCTCTCACAAGCCTGTACAATTTCTACTGTACAGAAGATGGCTCTAAAGGGGAGACAGAACCATTTGCACAAGAATTTCTCCTTCAGCACAAAGAGTGAACCATGGTCATTGAGATCAAAACTGAATGTTCTGCCAACTAGATTTCAGAAGACCAGACTCATTTTATAATACACATTGCCTCCAGAGGCCCGAAATCTGTAGAACTTAAGAAGTTTGGAAATAGGGTTGCCAGACTCCACCCCTGGTGACATACCCCACCTCTCCGCTGCTGATCAGCTGGCCGGTGAGGGGAAATTTACCTCCAAAAAGACAAAAATCCTCTAACATGCAGCAACATGTCTATGTGACCTGGAAGTGATGCCAAATTTACCATAGAGTTTTTGCCCAAATACCAGAGCATTGACCCAGCATCCCAGATGTGGTAGCATCACTTCCAGGTCACATGGGCAGTGTGTAGACATGTTGCTGTTCCTGGAAAGCCCCATCTCTATCCCCCACTGGTTGCCAGGATAGACCAGGCAACTCTCTTTCTCAGTGTTGCCAACTCCCAGAGATTTTGGGGCACAGCCTGGGGAAGGAGGAGTTTGGGGTAGCAAGGGACCTCAGAGCAGTATAATGTCACAGAGTCCACCCTCCAAAGCAGCCATTTTCAGTAGGAAAACTGATATCTGTCATCTGGAGATCAACTGTAATTCCAAGAAATCGCCAGGCCCCACCTGGTGGTTAGCAACCCAGTTTGGAAGCCGTGTGTTCATCCTGTGTAAAATGGAGAAACAGAGCTGTACCATACTATCCTACTTATGAGGATGAATACGGTAAAAGTTTGTAAAATATTCCTTAAATCCAAAGTGCTTTATAGCAGATTAATAATGCACAAAGCTAGCTGTATTCCTAGTGATGACTGTTCAACCACTTCCATCACAGTTGCCATTATATTTTTAATTGATTTCTAGCAGCTCAATCTTAATCTTTTGTTCCATTTTGGCAAAGTGATTGTCTTTCTACATATCCTGGTTGACATGAACAATACAATGGAATTTTTTAGTTGATTGATGTGTATTGATAGAGCATTAGTTTCTTGGTGTTGGAACCCAGGGTGTACTGCTTAGCATTTTGCATTGGACTTGACGGTGACAGGAGACATGTAATATTCTCTCCGGGATATGTAAGTACCCATCTCCTGGATAAATAATTTAAGAAATTGTTGGGAAATCGTACTCATTATTAGGATCTGTGCTCAACAAGTGCCATTTTCTCTGAATTGTATTTGTATTTTGATAGGTATTGATTTTATGAGTAGTAGCAATGAATAATACATTTCATCTTCCTTCACTGCTCATAACAATAAGCTGAGAGAAATAATGGAAGAAGGTTTGGTTGTTGTTGTTTTTTTTAAAAAATGAAACACTCCCTTTGAAGACCACAAACTGTTTTCTCTTAAAAGGAGGGTGGAATTGCGGGGGTGGTGGTGGAATGAGGGAAGCTTATAGGAAGGCTGAAAGATAGCCAGAGATCAAAGCAACAAGTGAACGTCTGGAGCTCAAGAAACTAACATCTAGCATTGTTAATGGAAATTCTCTTAATTCCTCTTTACCCAATTTCTCCCTGAAATCCAGCATCCTTCCCTCTTTTTAGGAATCTGAAGTCTGTTTCTAATCAATGCAATTCTGATCAGAGGAATTTCAAGCAAGGGCGGTTCTGCAAAATGTCATGATTTCACTCTGTAGAAGTTCAAGGGTAGGCAATATCTCCTTCCTATCATCCTGTTGGAGCACCATCCTATGGTGTGTTACATAAAACTGCAAAGGCTGAAATTACAAAATAATGGATTTATCTTCAAAGAGAAATCTCTTTGACATTTCTCTTCAAAGGGAAATCAAAGCGAATGAAAGAGAAATCCCTCTTTTAGAAAAGAAAAATGAGAATGAGAATAAGAATAAGAATAATGGTTTTCTCTTTAAAAAAGAGAATTTTGGGGAATCACCACTACTAAAATCTGTATGTTCCTGTTCTGTAGACTAGGGAGGTGATCCTAGTATTCCCCGAAACATTTTTTGCACCTGAATTAGAAAGTCAAAATGGCATCCTTGTTCTTTCTGGAATTGACTTTTAATTGATTCACAAAGATGAATTGAAGGTAGAGGCACACTCAAGCATCTGCTTGTTCAATTCATGTCCTATTTGCCACTCTGGAGCAGGGAACTGATCATTCAGTGAACTGTTCAGATGCATCTGATTGTATTTTTTGTTTGCATTACACTGCTTTCTCAGCATGATTACACTGAATTTTCAGAGCTTCCCCCGCCACCACTACTTGTCTACCACCACCACCAATTTTAAAAGCCATATAGTTATGGGGGAGGGGTGTCAGATTTTTGAATTGGGATTTACTACTAGTATCTCTGTATAGCTTCATGAACCCAACTATTCTTGGCATTATTTCCTTGAATAGACGCTTCCGAGCATGTAGGCAATGTAAACTGGCCAAAATAAGTCATGTTAAGAAATGTGGGTGCAAGTTAAGCTCACAGTTATTTGTGGTGAATTCTTGAAGGGTGAATTCACAGTAGATATGGATATGAGCCACCTGACATTTGTTTTGCATGAGCCACATTGACCCAAATGAGAGGTGTCCAGAACTGCATATTGTCAATGCAGCTTGTGCAGGATAACTTCAAGGATGATCATGACCATTATTTGTTAATCAAACTATGCTTTTCCATGCTTTTCATCTTCAGAATCTTCTAGGATCTTGTTTTCTGTTCTTTTAACTTGTCCAGTGAATGAACAGTTAACTGTAAGTTTAAAAAAAAAACTGTACAGCTATTCCTGGCTGTTGAGTAGTGTGGTTACTGGATGTTTTCATTTGTTCACATGAGAATACAGGTATCCTTGCATACAATGGAAATTCAGCAGATATGTAGCACATACATAAATGCATTTGTGTGAATTTTTTGTGTGAATAGGAAATGAAAAGAGGCAAGAATGCCACTGAGCTGAAGAGCAATTTGGAATTCAGACAAATGTTTGCAAACACCATGTTACAGTGTCCAGCCAGCTGTAGCTATTATGAAGCGCACAAGATAGTGATTTTTGAAGAAAGGTACATAAAGCTTTATTTTCTCCCCAATATGCCATCTCTGATTAGAAGTGGAAATGAGAGCCACCATTGTGCAATACCATAAATCATAGCATCAGAGAGAGAGAGAGAGAGAGAGAGAGAGAGAGAGAGAGAGAGAGAGAGAGAGATCTAGGTTGCTGGCTAACTTTCCCCCTCAGACAAAAGAGATAGTGGTGGGGAAAAATTATAAATTGAACCAGTCATTTTCCAACAGCATAAATACTGTCTGCATTTTTTAAAAAAATTTGAGATGCACAGGCTCCGTCTCAGTGAGAGATTTAAAATTGGCTGTATATCAATGGTAGGCATGCACATTATAATCATGCACCCAGCCAAGAGACCAAATGAGCTAAGAGGTTCCATTTTAAAATGGAGCAATGTTTCAGGGAGTCCTCTGGCTTCATTTTTGGTTCTTTTTATCATTTATGCCCCTCTCTGACAGTATGATAGAGTGGAAATCACCTGTTAGATCCTGTTTTATTCAGTGGTGGGTTTTGGATAGGGAGAGAGAGAGAGAATGCACATTTCCTGGCCTTTAAAAATACAACTGATATTTAAGCAATTCTAATTATCACTTGAAGGTGTATCATTTCTTCCAGCCTTCATTCTCAAGGACTTGGCCAAGAGTCAGGGACCTTGAATACTGTAACTAAGGGAGCATTTGCATGTTGAAGGACAGATAATTCAATATGCATTCTAGTACTCTAGGCTTTTCTTTTCCTATTTAAATGCTGCATACTAGGCTCCTTTTTTGGATGCACCTTCCTCCCAATTTATATTCTATATTAAAAATAGAGTATAGGAACTTGCTGTATAGTAGTAGTAAGTAAGTTTATTGTATATGGCCCGGAACTTGCTTTATACTCCACATATACCTGCTAGGGGTGTGTACCAAGAAAAATGTCTTTATCATTTTGAATCTGAGCTGGTAGGGGGAGGGGGTTAATGTAATTGATTATTTTCAGGTAGAACATTACCAGATTGGAATCCAAATTTGAGGGGTTCCAGAGTTTGGGACCATCATTTTTAATGGGGAATTTATACAAGGTCTGGGGCAGCTGTTTATAAAGATAAGGGCATAGGGTTGCCAGGTCCTTCCTACGATCTGGCGGGGGGATCCCAGGTCCTGACTAGGATCTTCTGCTGTGTGTGCTTTGTGTACTTTGCACAGTGACATCACTCGGAAGTGACATCATTGTGTTGCCAACATCAGGGGGTGATGTTCTAGTTAATGGGCAAAACTCTATGGGGGTTTTTTGCCTTCAAAACCATAGAGTTTGCCCCAAAACTAGAGCATTACCCCCCATGTCAGCGATGTGATGACATCACTTTGGGGTGATGTCATTGCATCAGGGACATTGCCTGGCGACAGGGGTCTGGCAACCCTATAAGGTCACCAAATTAGTACAGAACACAGTCTTCCCTGTAATCTAAAGATCCCCGTAATTTTCAAGCCAATTGAACAAAGGGGTTTGATTTTACAGACCCCCAAAGTAGGTGACTGTCTGTGCAGCCTCACTTTTCTTTACTGATTCCTAAAATGGTGGTCAAGAAGCAGCTGATGAGGAGAGCTCAGGCTCGCCATGGCATTAAAAATACTCTGTCTGCATTTTCCTACTCTTACAGTGACTGACAATAAACATTTTAACCTTTCCACTGAAAACTCTGTGTTTGCCCTCCTTCCCTGTTGTGGTCTGTTTCCTTTCAAAAAGTGAATGCGGCTTCCTTTGTTTGAACATTTGCTCCCCAAATAAATGTACCAGTTTAAACATCTTGTCTTCTTACCATTATTAACATTAATAACAAATGGGGGACCCACAAAGACTTAGGGGGGAATCACATTTCCCCCTCATCCAGTATTTCCTCTTTCCTTTCCTTGAAAGCTGGGATAGTGTCTACCATTTTTCTGCTTCCTTCTCTCTTTCCAACCCACCAGCCAGCCTACATTTATCTAACCTCCACCATCTTAAACCTTCCCCCTGGCAGCTTCTTCCTGGGAAATTCTGCCTAGGCTTTACAGTGTTGGATGAGTCTGGTCCAGTTGTGTAGTGAAGGCCACTTCATGTCCCCTTGTATCCCCTCCTCACACTATTTCCTGTTTCCCTCTTCCTTGCAGTCGCCATATCCTCACCTTTCTCTGTTTCCTTCTGTCCTTTCTAATAACCCATCAACCTGCTTTTTTAATCTGCCCCCCATTTTCAGCTATATTTTATTTACTTCATTAATTTCCTTCTTTTCTTCACAATGAGGATCCAAAGCAGCTCACACCATGTGAAGTGACCAAGATGACACAACATTATGCAGAGTAATTAAGCCAAAAATTGTTTGCCAAGAGCCCCAATGTGAACAAGTGCAAAGTGATGCATATTGGGACAAGAAAAAATCCCAACTTCACATACACACTGATGGGATTTGAGCTGGCAGCAGCAGACCAAGAAAGGGATTGGGCTGATAGTGGATCACTCAGTGAAAATGTTGACCCAGTGTGCAGCTGCTGTGAAAGAGACAAAATCTATGCTGGCCAAAATTGGAACAGGAACAGAGAATAAAACTGTTGCTATCATACTGCCCTTACACAAATTTATGGTGACACCCATACTGGGAATAGTGTTTATAGTTCTGGTTACCATGCCTGAAAAAGGATATTGAAGAATTTTAAAAGGTGCAGAGAAGAGCAAACAAAATTATCAGGGGGCTAAAGCAACTGCTTTATAAGGATAGTTTAATACATTTAGGGCTGTTTAGCTCATTAAAAAGGTGAGTAAAGGGAGACATGATCAAAGTCTGTAAAATTATGTGTGGTATGGAGACAGTGGACAGCCACTTTTCTTTCTCTCTCTCTCCCATAACACTAGAACTTGGGGTCATCCACTGATGCTGAAGGGTGGGAAATTCATGAAAGACAAAAGAAGTTCTTCACAAAGCATGTAGTTAAATTGTGGAATTCATGGCCACAGGATGCAGATATGGCCACCAGCTTAGAAGGCTTTAAAGGGGGGGTGGACAAATAACGGAGAACGGGGCTATCAATTGCTATTAGTCATGATGGCTACTAGCAAGGATGGATATTTGCTCCCTTCAGAACAAGAGCAGCATGCCTCTTTCTGTCAGTTGCTGGGGAGCGTGCGTGGGAGGAAGCTGTTGCAGTCATCCTGCTTGTGGGATCCCTAGAGGCGGCTTCTGTGGATAGAATGCTGGATGTGATGAGCCTTTGGTCTGATCCAGCATGCCTTATCTTATGTCCTTATGCTCCTTCTCCATTTTATGCTCACAACAAACCAGTGAGGTCACTAGCCCATAGTAAACTTCCATAGCAAAGTAGGGATTTGAAACTGGGTCTCCCAGATTCTAGTCTGAAAGTCTAACCACTAAACTGGCTTTCATGGGAAGTCTGTTTGTCGAACTGTAGCAAGCAGCTTGGCCTGGGTGAGTCATACAAATCATGTGGTAGCAAGTTGTCTGGTGGCTGCTGCTAGGCCTGGCCCCAATAAGTCCTCCCTCAAAGGCCAAAACAGCCCTGGAAAGTGCCTTTCCTATACCCATGCTTTCCCCTAAAACAAGGCTCAAATACTGTTGTAGTTGCCCAGCAATGGCCACGGAGGGCACCTATTTCTTAAACTACAGGTGCTCCTTTTATCATTTAGGGGGTCGTTAACCCCCTCCCTTTTAATTTCAAGATTTTCTGGGGCTTTTCTCAGGTTTGTAGAAAGATTTGTCTTGTCTGTCCATGGCCCTAATCTCTGTATTTAAGTATGCACAGATAGGGCCACAATGAAAATTAGATAAGTTGATGATGATTCTTGTGGGTTTCTCTTTCAATAAAGCCCTGTTTATTTTTGTTTTTCCAGACTTTCTACAAAATGGAGGCAAAGCATTTAAATTAAATTAAAATAGGGGAGGGCCTATCACTGTGTGGCAATACACAATTTTTACATGCTAAAAGCCCCAGGTTCAGTCTAGTGTTCCCACTAAGCTGTGGAGTATTGTGAGCAAAAATTCTACTTTGTGAGTACAGGCATTAAAGTTGTGCATGAGCAATTTGGCTACTGCATAAATCAATTGGCTCTGGAGCCCTCCTTCCTGAGCTAAGACAAAAATATGTGAGCCGGAGGCTAAAAAACTGTGAGCTAGCTCACACTAACTCAGCTTAAAGGGAACACTGTTCAGTCCTTAGTGCCCCCAGTTAAAAGTTAGCAGACTGAGAACAGACCTGTGCTTGACCATCACAAAAGATGGAAAGAACTAGACTAACAGCCTGATTCAGTGAAGGCAGATTTATATGTTCAAATGCAGATCATTTTTTGCCTTGGAATCAAGAACAAACAATGGTTGTTGGTTTACATACTCAAGGCACATTTTCCAAACAAAATAAAAATGGATTTTGTGTGTTTTCTTTAAAGGTGTCTCCAGACAATAAGGTTTTGTTTCTGTAATGTTCAGCGAGGGGATAACAGTGGAATTCTAAGTTGCTTTATTTTTATATGGGAATGCTCCCTGAATTCCAAATATTTTAAATGCGTGTTGTTGACCAGTCCTAACACTTCCACCTTCTGTTATATAAATGTTTAATGCATTTTTGTTCAATAAGTGCATGCGCTTTTCCCCTTGAAGCATGGAATTGGTCTCTTTTTCTGTCCGTTTTTTCCCCCCTAGCTGCACATCATAATGGAAAAGTCTCATTGTGGAAGCAGAAAAAGAGGAGGAAAAACACAACAAATAAAGAAAGGATATATTTCATCATGAAATATGTGCTTTATAGTATAATGGAGCATCTAAATCCTGCATATTTTCTGCAGTGCATGCCTGCGCTATTGACATACTGTTGGTTTTATATGTCCCAAGATGCATGAATTATTACCGTCGCTCACCATTTTATATTTTGAGCTCCATAGCCTATAGCAACACTTTACTGTTAGCTGTTGGAAACTATAAGGGACCTCTGGCAATTCTAGTTATTGATCAAGCAGTGTTCAATGTTTGCCTGCTCAGTAATGCAAAGATGTGCTAATTGTGTTTGGAGTTTGTTTTTTGGTTTGTTTGGCTGTGTTCGTTGAGCACTGCCAGTCAGGAAGCCAGAGCTGGCAAAATGGCCATGAAGCCAACTGAAATAAAACTGGTGTCTGAATTCTGAGATTGATGCTTTATTACAGATTCAGAGAATGCTACTCAGAAATGAAAACAGGCTACGCATTATTAACAAACATGTTGCCCAAAGGAAAGTTATTAATAAGTGATACATTGAGAAGGGGACTGAAAGACTGAATGTGTAATCCGCTAAGCACTGCTGCTGGGCAACCTTCATTTATTTTCCAATAGTCAAGTTGAAACGAGTGGTGGATGCTTGGTGGATTGGTCCCAAAGCAGTAACCATGTTGATGTATTCTTGTGATAATCATATACTCATCTTTTTCTCTTTTTATTTTTAAAAGATAGATGATGCAAGGATTCTAATAGCAGGAAAAAGCATGAGAAACGGATGCATCCTTTATGAGTTTAGGAAATGAAAATTTGTTTAATTCGTGTTTGGATCACTTTGCCAAGAGACAATAAGAGCATAGGGATTGTGCTTTTAATGGATAAAGCTGGAAGCATTAAAATGATGCCACTAATTAGAGCTTAAGAGCTCTGTCCTGAATGCATTTTCTGTTCACATAGTGCTTAAAGGCCTCATCCGAAGACAACTAGAAAATCAATGAAGAGACTCCCAAAGGGGCTTCAGATTTACTTCTTCCAAGGACTATGCCCAAGAGAATGATCGCAAGAGTAGCCCTTCTTTTGTAGGAATTATCCTTTGCTTTTTTCTTTCCCCCTTTGGCTTTCATGTCCCATTTTCTCCCCATAATTTCCTCCTCCATTCCTCCTCCTACAGCCAGCTCTTCAGTGGTATGCACGGCAGATGCTCAGCATGCAGCCGGCCCCAAATCATTATTTTTTTCCTTCATGCTCAAAGGGTCTTTGTTTTAAAATAGTGAGGACTAAACTGCTGTTGTTGCAGAAAGCCTGAGCAAACTGCATCTTCTTGCTCAGATCCTGCCACAGGAAACAGGAGCTTCTAGGTATATACTGAGTTCTCACTCTTGCAAGGACTTCCACTTTCATTTCAGCAGCTGATTTTATGTAAACCTTTGTGTATGCTGGTCATTGACTGTAAAATAAAATTGTGGTTGTGGAAGAATGGAAAAAAAATATCAGTAGCTGGAGCAGCTTCCTCTATTTGTGGATCCTGCATGCGTGTGGAACCAGCGCTATCCTTTGAAGTGAACTGGGCAAACAGCACTCATATCACATCCAGGAGGAGCTGTAGCTCAGTGGTAGAGCATCTGTTCAGCATGCAGAAGCTCCCAGGTTCAATCCCCAGCATCTCTAGTTAAAAGGATCAGGTAGTAGGTGAGGTGAAAGACCTCATCCTGAGATCCTGGAGAGTTGTTGCTAGTCTGAGTAGACAACACTGACTTTGATGGGCCAAGAGTCTGATTCAGTAGAACACAGCATCATGTGCTCAGTCCATGATCAGAGAATTCTAGATGTCAGCCTATCGCAACCACAGACCAGATGATGAAATGAAAGTCCTAGATGTTTTTGTCAATTCTGTGCTATGGGGTGGGCTACGGATTTATTACTGGGGAGGACACTGAGTTTTGAAAGCCAGCTAGTTCAGTTTGAATTTCTGGATTTCAATTTTGTTATCTCCCTTGCTTTGAATATGTAAATGGCATACAAACAGTATCAATATGGGGTAACATCATATTGAAATGGCATAAAAAGAAACAAAAGAACTATCTGTAACACCAACACAATTGATGACAATGGTAATAGCAACGTATGAAATAAAAAAGAAACAAAAGTGTCTATATTGGCTCATCCCTATGACTTTTGTTTTCCATTACCAAATAATAAAATCTTACTTTTTTTTTTAACTTTGATCATGCTGTTATGGTATCTTATATTCTAATAGCAGCCAGGATATATTTGGATACTTAAATCAGTGAATATAGCAGTGAACTGGCAAGACAGATATTTCTACAAACCTGAAAAGGGCCCTAAGTTTGCAGAAAAATGTGAAATCTTAAAAAAAAAAATGTATTGGGCAGCTTAAAAAAACCCTGAAAATGTTAAAAAGAGTGCCTGTAGCTTTAAGCAATGGATTCCCTGCTGCAACTGGGAATTAATTGAGAGTGTCATACTAGGAATTGGGAGACCCATGTTCAGATCTGCACTCACCCCTGTAAATTATCTCTCTCACTTGGACCTAGCTCACAGGGTTGTTGTGAGGACAAAATGGTTGGGAGACATATATACCACACCTTGAAAGGAGGATGGAATAAATTGAATATACAGAGGCAAAAGAAGGATGACTTCAAAGTAAAGCGCATAAGAGAGATTAAAAGGCCCATTTTAATTACAAAAGAATGTGTGCTTTTTGTCCTCTCTCAAAATATCCTTCTGTCATCTCAGTTAACATCAGCTGTGATGGGTCATATATAATATTAACTTCCATGTATTGCAGTTCATTGTTTTTAAAAAATTGATCTACTGTTTCATTCTAGAGCAGTCATAAAGACAGATTAATATTTTATAGATTTATAAGGCCAGGCCCTCAGCTGGAGAAACTGGCAAGAGACCATTGATTCCAGTAGAGCCATCACGAATGATTCGAACCAGCTGAGGGCTTGTTAACTTGCAGTGTTTGTATGTGCGTGTTTTTCTGGTTTATTTATTTATTGCCTGAAAAGATGCTCATTGTGCTTGACTGCTAAAAGATAAATAATATGGCCCTGAGCAACAGCAGCAACGTGGAACTGTGTTGCCTCCCTGGTGCAGACCAGGCAAGCAATTGTAACTGAGACATGAGTTGCCCGTGGTTGTCTAGTGACAATGCCAGCTGCTCTATGGAGCCACCCAGGTGACATGTGAGGCAAGGCTGCATCCATATTACAGAAAGCCCTAGCCCCGGTCAGACTGCCTTGGGATTCCCACCTTATATTGTGAGTTATAATGACAAAACACAGAAGCAGAAACCTTGGGTAATTTATCTCTTGCTGGACTGTACCACTGCAGGTGGGAACTAAATACTTCACTGTTTTCTCAAATAACAGTATTTCCTGCACATTCAAAACTAGCATATCAGAAAGGAAGGTAGGAAGGGTTTTTTTTTTTGTTTTTTGATGGGGTCCCTTTAAACATTTAACTTCCACCAGTCTGCGGTGCTACAGTTCAGCAGTGAGCTATCATACCAAGGCTGCTGATCATGTAGGTTGTTTTGTAAGCAAACTAAACTGGGATCATTCATGAGAACAGCAGCCTTCTCTGTTTCTAATTAAACAAGCTGTTATATAGGAAGAGCCAATTTTTTTGTTGCTGCATTGGGATTTTTGTTACCATTATTATAGTTATTCCAAGATCAGAATATTTTACTTTCCTGTAGCAAACTAAACCAAAAGCCCAGTGGCATCTTAAAGACTAAGCTCACATTGAAATAAATGTTGTGAATCTTTAAGATACCACTGGACTTTGGGTTCAAACCTAGGTTTACCCAACCATAGTGCAGTGCTGTAACCACTATGCTATGGGGGATTTGTTACGTTCTTTCATTATTTCCTGACATACTGAAGGAAGATGGCAGGAAGGAAGGCTAAAGGAGTGGGAGGCAGGTTGATAGGGAGAAACACCTCAAGTAAGCCATTCAGACAAGGCCAGCAACTCGGTTCAGGCCAGTTCAAGGCCAGTGACATAGAAGCATAAGCTAGGCAAAGCCCTAGAAGGACATAATATTAGAACACGGGCATTATGCTGAGCCCTGGGATACTGTGCCTTGCTTTCTCCACCCTTCAATACCACATGGCTTGTTGCAAGAATGACCAACATGCAGAGCAAGGGGTTGAATTTATGGCTGAGCACAGCACTCTCCTATTGCAATCTCTCTATCCACAGCTATATGGTTTTCATAGGTTCTGCTTTCATTCTCTAGAAACAGGTCTAGCCTCAACCAGCCTGATCCTCTTCATGCCTGCAAAAGATCAGTGCTGGGTAGCCTGTTTCCCAAGTGGATCTTCCTGAAGTATGTTTCAGATGTGAGCCTTGATTCTTGTCTATCTTGAGAAGGAGGTGTTGGAATGCTCATGGGCACAGTGTGGTTCCTGGTCCTGTGGATCTGGAAAAGATTGTAAGGTGCCCTGACTCCCAATCTAAGTGTTGACGAGGTCCGCTCCACAAAAGTTGGAAAAGCAGCAAGGCAAGCTCTTGAAGCAGAGGGATCAGAAGATTGGGAGGCTAATGAATAATCTGAAAACACAGAGGAATAATCTAATGGCTTTCATTAGCAACAGAGCAGACCTTGGAACTGTTTAGCAAGCACTAGTATGTAACTCAGCTTTTCAGGATCTTTTGATTTCCAGGATTAGGAGGCTTTTAGTCTGTGGTGTCACTCAGTACCCTGATGATCTGCCTTCAGTGCCCTCCTCCATCCAGAGATGCTGGAGGGTAGGGATCTAGAAATTGGCCACAGATCCTTCACTATTGGTTTGAGTCCCACAGCACCTGATAATACTTAGTGTTGCCATGCCCCCTACCCTATGTCTCTTCAACCACATTGGATGTGCATCCTTCATGTGTGGAATCTTAATTTCAAGTCTAAAGCTCCACTTTTCTGAGTGGTTGAACTAGTCTAACACCATCTGTGTTTGCCACACCAGTTTACCTTCTAATTCATAAAGGCCCCTGACCCTTCTAGTTTTTTGCCTTCTATCGCTAAGCATAATATTAGCTTGTAGGAGATCCTAGTGTATCTTCTAGCCTGCCCAGTTGGATACAGTAAAGCCTGCACTTGTCTTTGCTTGAAGCCCTTCAAACTATTCCTCTTCCTTACCTCTGTACTGAGTGGTGATACGGAGTGTGGAGCTGTAGTAAGACTGTTGGACTACAACCAGGGAGACCCAGGTTCAAATAATTGCTCTGGAGCTTACCTGGTGACTTTTTGCACCCCTCTCTCTCTTGGTTAGTAGTTAAGAGTGGCAGACTCTAATCTGGAGAAACAGGCTTGATTCCCCACTCCTCCTTCACATGAAGCCTGCTGGGTGACCTTGGGCCAGTCACAGTTTTCCCAGAACTCTCTTGCCCCACCTACTTCAAAGGCTGTTTGTTGTCTGGAGAGGAAAGGAAGGCAATTGTAAGCTTTTCCAAGACTCCTTTGGGTAGTGGAGAGCAGGGTATAAAACCAACTCTCCTCCATCTCTTCCTCCTCCTTCCCTAAACTATCTCATAGGGTTTTTGTGAGGATAGGGGGAGGAGGCTATGTATATTCCTGTGAACTCCTTGGAGGAGGAAGGGATAAAAACAAATGATTAAACTTAAGTATAGAAATAATGTATTTTGCAGAAACTTGGGTCATGCCCTAGATGTAGGTGAGTTATGTGTTAAGCATTTGTCTGCATAACAAGCAAGTTCATATCTCACTAGTAAAAAAAAATCCTCTTACCACACTGAGGACTGCATGGACAGATCTCTTTTAATACCATTATTACCAGCAATGAAACTGTTTTCACACTAAATTTGCCAGTCAAAACATTGTCAAGCTGGAATTTGCTGGAATCATTGGCTGAGTTTTTTTCTAATCAACCTTAATGCTTAGACAGGCCAATTTGCATAGGATTATCCTTGACAATTTGACCTAAAATGTAGTATAGCGGTCTGCTGTATTGTTCTCTAAATCTGTAATCCAATTTTATTGTATTACTTATTGTATGTATTATACTGGTATTTGTTGCACTGTTTTTATCATTCCGTAATCTGCCTTGAGTTGTAATGAGAAAGGTGGATGATAAATTAAGTAAATAAAAATAAATAAAATAAGCAGATGAAGATATGCCTCTTGGAAATGGAAACTGCATTGGTTGGTTAGCCTTGGAACAGGAGCTGTCGTTTCTAGTGGAGCTGAAGATTTAGCTTATGTGCACAAATGCATGTGTGAGAAAGGTGGAGAGAAACAAAACAACAAATCATGGTGATAAGAGGACATAGTGCAGAGGGAAGTTGCAAATCTGGGGACAGATTCAAGAGGAATGTTTGGAACGATGGATCAGTGCTTGCGGAAGGAATGGCATGAATTCTGCATGTGAGATATATGCAGGGGTCATTTGGGGGGGACGCCATCCCCTTGGGTGAGGTGCGGGAGGGCGGGGCCTGGAGCTCCTTGCTGGTGCCCGCTGGAGGTCGCCGCCGGCTGTGGGGAGGACATACTTCCGGTGATGTCAGGGGGTGTGGCATATGCTAATGAGTTATGCTAATGAGTCCCCCCTAGCTCTTTTTCTACGAAATGACCCCTAAGACATCTGGAACTGGACTCATTCTTTGATGTTTTAAAAATAAAGGGCACAAACCAGACAAAATGGAAAAGAGACAAGTTATCCCTGTCTAAATGAAGCCTCGTTGGTTTCAGTGGGACAGGAATTGATAGCTTATGTTGATCAGACCCTATATGGCTACCATTGTTGTGGCCCTATGAAGCAATTAATGTATCTAAAATGACTGGGGAGAATTAACATCAGGGTCTACTGGCACTGCCCCCACCCAGCTGGTGTTATTTTAGTTGGAAAATATGTACTGATTTTTAAAATATTTACATAGTTAATATTAATAGGCATGGCATGAGAAGTAATTGACACTAGTGTGCACTTATATGCTCCCCAGTTGTCTCTGTGTTCAAGAATTTGATAACTGCTCACTGAAGATGACATGTGGCTCTTTCTTAGGGAATAACAATAGGTTCTGCCATCCTTACTCTACTGCCTGGTACTATTGTGTCTCCTCTCCGGTCTCTTCCAGCATATTACCTGGAAGCAATGGTGGGCTTGAAATTAGTCATGGATCTATTCAACCCATCCTTGACCTTTGGTTTAGTTCCATAGATTTCAGTGGACGGGGGAAATTAAAAGGTCAGATCTGAGACAATAAACATGCAGTGCATATCCAATAGTCATTTTTCATATATTTGAAGTATATTTTTATCCTGAACATCATCTGAATATTATCAGCCACCTTAGGACAAAGTAAATAATAAGCCTTTGACCTTCTAAAGGCCTTAGACACAATAAAAATGCTCACCCAAATTGTGTTGACATATGGCTTTACAATTATGAATCTTGCAAATAGTGTTTGAGTAATATGATCCCTGAAGCCACAAGGGGATCTAGATGAGTGATTCATTTGGTTCTAAATGTGGAACCTACTGACAGATAGGTGATGGGCACACAAAGAGAAAAAAGTCTTGGAAAAAAATTAAGTCTGATCAGGAGAGCAAAACTCTACCACCAGGAAAGTCTGGTTAGCTTATATAGTTTCATATGGCCTTCATATATAATGAGGAATACTGACTTTTCCTCTGTGAAAATGACTATCAAATGCCCCCCCCCCGTGCAACTGTAAAGGTAAAAGGTAAAGGTTCCCTTGCTCGAAAGCCAGTCGAATCCGACTCTAGGGTTGCGGTGCTCATCTCCTTTTCAAAGCTGAAGAGCCAGCGCTGTCCGAAGATGTTTCCGTGGTCATGTGGCCGGCATGACTAAACACCAAGGCGCACGGAACATTGTTACCTTCCCACCAAAGTGGTACCTATTTATCTACTTGCAATTTCTTGTTTTTGAACTGCTAGGTTGGCAGGAGCTGGAACTAGAGATGGGAGCTCACTCCATCATGTGGCACCCGGGTCTTGAACTACTGACCTTCCACAGCCTGCAGTTCAGCGTCTTAACCACTTGAGCCACCGCAGCTCCTCCGTGCAACTGTAAACAACACTAAAACCTTAAAGGTAAGAGTCAAGGGATTGAGCAAGCTTTTCTTTCTAGTATCTGGGAAAGTATATCATGCCCTGCCATAATCTCTAAAATGTCCTAAGAGTGTTCTGTTAGATAAACCATCTGCACACCATGGGGCAGGTTGATCCAGAGGGAGATGAGGCCATGAAAATGCCATGGTCCCCAAGACCCACAAAAGGCCAACTCCCCCAATAATGCCACTGTTCTCATTTCATGCAGAACACACAAGAAGGCTACATGCACGATAAAAGAATTCAGTTGGTACACCTAGTAACATGGGGCAGGTGAAACATGTGAACAAATGAATAGTTTTCATGCATTGTTTCACTACTTATGATGTTAGGGATTGAGAAAGGAAGAAATTAAACATTAAACAAAAAAACCTTTATTTTTTAAAAAGGTTAGAATTATTTTGGTTCTCATTTAATGAGATAGATTCATTTAGTGAAAGAGGAGGAAACACTTTGAGAGTTTGGACATGATGTCCACTGCTAGAACACAGTGATTTGGGTGGCAAAAGTTAGGCTGTGACTTTGGCCGGGGCTGTTACTTCAGCAGGCGATCAAGGCTTTTGGTCTCACCTTCCCTTGCAAAAATGCAGAACTCCTAACCTGACATCTTCAGTCAGTGTCAGGCAGCTGTAGACACAATTATCAGTACCTTGATCCTTGCTTTTTACTTCAGAAACAGAAAGCTATCATTCCCTCCTCGAGAGCTTTGAAGTGCTCCACTGCTCCCTGTTAAGGGGATCTCCCCCAACTGCCGTTTCTGTGCCTTGTAGCTCTGAAGTATCACATGCCAGACTAAGATTAAGGTAAACGAATTCTCTTCTTGGCCAATGTTGCTTGACATGGCACTCTAATGGTGTCTGAGCCCTAAATATCTATTTATTTCCTTGCCATCTCCTTCGGAAGCACTGGGTCATCAATTTATGCTCTCTTTCAGAGATATCCTGCTGTCAACAAACCAGACCAAAAGTCAGTTCCAATGGAATGTTATCAGTTGTGTTCTTTTCTAACCTTATGTGAAATTTCATGTATCCAAAATACAAACTGGTATGTTTTCCAACTGCTTCAGGTCACTTCTAAATCCTTTACCAGTCAGGAACCAAGCATTGGGTATGGTACATTTTCCAGATCATCTTAATCCTTTGGGGTAACAGAGGCATTCTAAATTCAAAGTCAGAGGTAGATCCTAATTGATAAAATTCCTGATTGACGGGGAAGTTATTGTCAAAAATACCATGAAAGTAAATCAGTATGTACATAGTTATTGATGAAAATGGCAAAATCACAATAACTGTTTTTCATGGCCTTGAAGCTGTAAAATGCTACATCCAGAGTAGCCTTCAGTATTTCTTATATGGTTTCTAGTACAGGCAGGGCTCTGTGATTCCTCCATGCCTTCTATTGCACTGTGAAAACCTACGAATACAGCATATTGATAAGCTTATGTGTTTTTTTTAAAGGACACTTTAACACATATGGCTCTGCAGATAAGCTTGCAAGAAAAGATGAAAGCAATGACCAAGGAGATCTGTAGCAAAGCAGACTATGGGCAGGCTAGAGGTGCTGAAGCACATGCAGAAGGTTCTGGAATCAGTCTGTGACATCACCAGCTGAAGAACGCCAGGTAGCAAATGTAGGCTGTCTCTCTGCCCACAAACTTGCAGAGTCACTGGCAGGCAGAAAAGAGATAAGAGAACACTGAGCAAGATGAACCAATAGTCATAGTAGGTATATAGTCATAGAAGGTATAAAGGAGTTTCATATTTCATATGTATTTGCACAGCTCTTTGCAATGATGGTCCATGGATGTGGTAGGTCATGCAGCCAAGGCTTGTGTGGTACAGCCCATGCAGGGAAGGAGGAGGGCAGGATGCACACAGTGCAGGTGCTGTAATGCTGCACCTTTCCAGAGGTGCTTTACAGTTTGCACAGGTGCAGCAGACCAAGAGTGATCCCCTGGAGAAGGAAATGGCAACCCACTCCAGTATTTTTGCCAAGAAAACCCCATGGACCACCTCACATGTCTCTTGAGAAACCTGTATAAGGGTCAAGAAGCAACAGTTAGAACCGGATATGGAACAACTGATTGGTATAGCATAGGAAAAGCAGTATGACAAGGATGTATATTGTCACCTTGCTTATTTAATATATATGCAGAGTACATCATGCAAAATGCTGGCCTGGATGAATCACAAGCGGGAATTAAGATTGCTGGGGAAAAGATCAACAACCTCAGATATGCAGACGATACCACTCTAATGGCAGAAAGTGAAGAGGACCTAAAGAGCCTCTTGCTCAGAAGGAAAGAGGAGAGCGCAAAAGTGGGCTTGAAGCTCAACATCAAAAAAACTAAAATCATGGCATCCGGCCCCATCACTCCTTGGCAAATAGAAGAGGAAGTTGTAGAAGTAGTGACAGACTTCATGTTCCTGGGATCCCAGATCACCGCAGACTGTGACAGCAGCCATGAAATTAAAAGACGCCTGCTCCTTGGGAGGAAAGCGATGGCGAACCTAAACAGCATGATAAAAAGTAGAGACATCTCCCTGCCAACAAAAGTCCGCATGGTCAAAGCAATGGTATTCCCAGTAGTCATGTATGGCTGCGAGAGTTGGACTATAAGGAAGGCCGAGCGCCGAAGAATAGATTCTTTTGAACTATGGAGCTGGAGAAGACTCTTGAGAGTTCCTTGGACTGCAAGAAGATCAAATCAGTCAATCCTAAAAGAAATCAACCCTGACTGTTCCCTGGAAGGCCAGATAATGAAAATGAAGCTCAAATACTTTGGCCACCAAATGAGAAGGGAGCACTCACTGGAGAAGACCCTGATGCTGGGAAAGATTGAAGGTCAAAGAAGACGGGGACGGCAAAGGATGAGATGGTTAGACAGTGTCATAGATGCAATGAACATGAAATTGAGCCAACTTCAGAGAATGGTGGAAGACAGGAAGGCCTGGCGTGATCTGGTCCATGGAGTCGCGAAGAGTCAGACTTGACTGTGTGACTGAACAACAACAGCAGGGACTAGGTATCTTCTTTTTTTCTTCGGCCATTGCTCAGCAAGTCTCAGCTGGAAAACGCCTTACACATTCCCATATCTAACATAAGCAGAATAAAACATGCATAATATTCAGAACAGGTGTAATTTATTGAGTTTCACTACTTTAACCCAGTTTTCAGAAGAGCATACTTAGTCTCTGCATAAATGAATAAATGGACAAAGAATGGATATCAGAAATGGCAACATTCAGAAACAAGTGGGAGAACATTTCAGTCTACCAGAACACTTTACTGTTGACCTGAAACATACCTTTTTTTAAACAACAACAAAAATTAAAAAAGAGACTTCAACATGAAACTGATAAATTAGAATTGGCACTGTCCAGTTAGGAATCAATCAGTTATGGCCTTCTCTCGGGCATTGCACTTATTTTGCGCACAGAAATGCATAGATATGTCACAGCCAGTGCTTCTTGCATTTCACTGAGATTTGATCCCATCGTTTACAACTTCCTCTCTATGTCAATGTGTATGTGCATCTGCCCAATGTGGACACATGGTGCATCTAATGGAGTGGGCTCCAGCACATAAAAGCCTTTAAGATGATGCAGTACTCTTTTGGGTTTGTTTGTTTTTTTGGTTACACAACACTTTTTGGGAAGGGGTTTGTTAAACTCTTTTCTCAGCAACTGGATATTTAATAATTTGTTTTAGCTTTCAAGATGTTTAATTGTATTGTTTGGCCATGTTGCTGTCCAATGTTCCCATAATTCATATTTGCATTTTTAATGGAGGGCGGAAACAGCCTTCGTTTAGATATATACAGAGCCTGGGATTGAGATGTCAGAGGTTTGAGTACAAATTTTATTTGTGTGAGTGGCATTCGTCTCACTTTGTCTGGCGTAAGGACAAGAAGAATTAGCACACACCACGTCTTAGTGGCTCCTAATTTTAATGTCTCATTTAAAAAAATGTCAGTAGTGAAGCCAGTAAAGTGAACAAATGTGTTCGAAATACAGTTCTTTTTTTTAAAAAAAAGCCATTATGAAAGATTAAAACATTCCATCTCTATATACCTATAAAACATTAGCAGTTATATTTCTACATTAGTAACTTCAAGAGCTGTTAATTGTTATAGTGAAAGCACCCCAAACTACTAAAAGCCTGTAGTCAGATATAATTTGAAAATAGGAACAGTTTTCCCCCCAGTAGATAAAAATGAATTAGCCTCTCTAGAATATCATGTATACACAAACATTTTAGCCAGATGTACATTTTTGATGTTTAGCATTAAAAAAAAAAATACATCCAGGCCCTCAGGAATCCTACTGTAAACAATTCAAAGATCTTAACAATAAAGCAAAAACAAAAAGAATGCTAGCTTAATTTATATGAGCCACTGTACGATGCAAACATTGTATGTGAAATGCCACTGAAAGCAACGCAAAACCTGGCAGTAGCTTTTTGGCAACTGATGTAAGTCATGAAAACGAAACAAACAAAAACCCCTCAAACAGTTTGTATTAATCACTTTTGGCATTCATTACATGCGCATCCCACTCTTCCTCCAGGGTCCATAGGCAACTGGATACATGCACTTCAAAACAGCCCTGTGAGGTAGACTAGGCTAGGCTGAGAAATGGTGACTGGCCTGAGAGTGCCCAGTGAGATTCCTCGTTGCAGGCTCTTGGACTTCCTGATCCTCACCTCATAGTCTATCCAAAACTGTACACTGGCCCTTGTTAGTAACGCATGGATTGTGCATGATTCATTACACAAAATGTTAGTGAGGCAGGATAGAGCACTGGCTCTTTTTCTTTCTTTTTGCACATTGAGTCGAATCCCTCCCCCCATGTCTGTTTGCTTCTCTGCTTCTACATCCAGCTCCTCCATTTCTCATCATAGTTCCCCTCGGCTTCCTATTATTTCTGCCGTAAATCAATTTGTGTTAAACAATCACTGTTGCCCAGGACACTCCACTTTATTTCTGTCTCTCTTCTGCTCATTGGGAAGCAGACACAGTGGTGCCATCCTAACAAATGAGGGCTATTTAAAGTGTGGTCCAAATCCTTTCAAAAAACTAATGGCTTGATCCTGCAGCATGATAATCAAACTGGCCCCCCCAGGATCAGTCATGATAATGTATGACTAGCACAGAGAATGCTGCTGGCGGGCTTGGTTTGCTAGCTACAGACTTGCTGCGCCTCGTCGAATCTTGTGTCGCACAAGATGACCCAAGAGTTATCTTTATAAGCCAGTCTTAAGGAGCCACTTTGGTTGCATTGGCCCCAATAAGCCTAAAGTTTTATTACAAGAGTGGCAACAGGAGTGCAGCTAGGAGCCAGTTGTGCCATTAGAGACGACAGGCAAATCAGATCCACAGGACCCCACCCACCCAGGCATTCCCCAGCTCAATGGCCACTGAAATGAATGGGAAGAGTGCACAGCAGAATTTCCCAATGGATTGTGCCCCAGGTCATTCTGTGGGGATGTAGGGGCTATTCAGATTTTCTATCTCAGGTACCAGTGGGTTGGATCCTACCAACTTTTTCACTGGTGAATGCAGGAACAGCTACCCTTTCTGCCCACCCATAGGCTATAATATAGATTGTGGGACCATTGTGGACAAAAGACATGTGGGATGTGGACTGTAATTAATAGGGGAACTGAGTGATACTGTGTTAAAAACCTGGCAGGATCCAGCCCATTATATCTTGGTGACCCCTTACCTCAACTTTGGTGCTTTGTGTCATTGGCTATGTAAAACATCCAATGCTATGTAAAACATTGGTCTTTTCTGCTCTAGACCTTAAATCCTGGTTCAACCCTGTCCCCGAACTTTCATTCTACATTACATGCGAGTTCACCCCTGTAATTATCTCAGGGTATTTTTTGTTTCCACATTACACTGAGGTCACCCCGGTTTCGCCTCACACTTGTCCCGGGATAAACGGATGCTGTTAGAACCAGGGATAACTGCAAGGTATTGTGTCGTGAATTGAACTCTGACAAAACCAGGGATGAGATCCAAGTGCAGAAAGGACCACTGTCATAAAACTACCAGATGTTCAGGCTGCTCTGATAGTCCTCGGATCCATTTCCATGGGTCTGTTCAGCTAGAGTTAAACAAGCTCACTTGGCATGAAGTTTGTTGGAACAGATCAGGAAACAACCACTGTGCTGTTAAGCCACTGCAAGAACATTGTCATTGTTTAAATGAGCAGGGGCATACACACTACATACAGAACAAAGGCAGAATCTTAGATCTTTTACAGAACTGGTACCTGAAGAATCTCATGCCTTCAAGCAATCTTCTAGTGTTTATTCCTGCAGACTGATGTGCTGAAAACCCATGGGCATTGCTTTCTGAGAAGCCAGTGAGAGATCAGGGCTTCCTTGGGGTAGAAAAGCGGGCTTTGGTGTTTGGTGTAGTCCTGGCTGATGACTAAGAGAAGCACAATATAATGTGTGAAACCACTGAATGTATACAAACTGTTTTACTTTGCTTAATTTATTAATAGCACAGAATTTTCCTGTTCTTGGTGCAGCATTTAGATTTATGAATGTGTGGGTATAGAAATTATATATCAATATACCTGTGGAGTGATTCTCAGTATCAAAATGCTAGGCATTAATGTACGTTTGAAATGCATGTTATTTCGTGGCTTCTTACATCCCTTTTTGGCTTGCCAGACCCCCCAAACACCGCACTCCATATCTTTTCCCTGTCTCACGTTCAAAGTTCACGCTCTCGTTTTTCCACATGTCAGCTTTACCGAAATATCACACTTCCTGGGATATCCTTTATAAGCTGCAAGTTGTGCTTCCAGAATTTCATTTCTCTTACCAGCAGGAAGAAAACACAACTTCAGGCCTGGATGAATTTACACTGCCTCTCTGACAAACAAGTGAGTTGGAAATTGCTTTGATGACTTGAAACAGTGAAGTGCAAATCGGGATAGGTGCATTTATCAGAGGCTTCTCCTGCTGTAGGATTTGGCCTGATGACTCAGATGATCAGGAAGGCATCCTATTGACTGCAAATCAAGGCAGGAAAAAAGACTGAAGTAATGTGTGTTTACTTTTGTTCAGCCCCCCTCTCCCAAGATCTGGCATTCAGATTTGTAAATACTAAGTCAATAGGTTCTTTCAAA
This sequence comes from Gekko japonicus, assembly GCF_001447785.1. Classification (NCBI taxonomy): domain Eukaryota; kingdom Metazoa; phylum Chordata; class Lepidosauria; order Squamata; family Gekkonidae; genus Gekko; species Gekko japonicus. Next base: position 1,549,198 of record NW_015174277.1, read on the forward strand.
CCTGATTTTAATCTTGCCTTTTTAACTGAGACCTACTTATATTGATCCGGCCTTCCTTGTGCCGCGCAGTCTCGCGCAGTGTGCGTCACCGGGTCAGCTTTCAGCCACAGATCCAAATTGCACCCTGCTAAGATCCCACTGCAGTAAACCACACTCACACAGTTCTTGTGGTTAACTATGTACAGTGATTTATTTCCAATATATACAGCTCTCTCCGTCAAAGTGCTCCGCCATGCGCTCATACAAATAGAAGGAATACAATGTACAGACTAGAAGAAGAAGAAGAAGAAGAAGAGAAGAAGAGATTGGATTTATACCCCGCCCTTCACTACCCAAGGGAGTCTCAGAGCGGCTTACAAACTCCCTTCCCCTCCCCACAACAGACACCCTGTGAGGTGGGTGGGGCTGAGAGAACTCTGACACAAAGTGCTCTTTTTCAAGGACAGCTGTGTCAGAGCTTGTGACTGACCCAAGGTCACATCAGCAGATGCAAGTGGAGGAGTGGGGAATCAAACCCAGTTCTCCCAGATTAGAGTCCGCACACTTAACCACTACACCAAACTGGCTCTCATACACTTATATACACTTGACCAGCCAATCAGCTTACTGCTGAGTCACAGTGAGATAGCTCAGCTTAGCTCCAGTCAGAACCGGTTTGTGCTGGTTCTTCAGACTGTCAGACACCTGTCAATTAGATTGGCATGATTACACATACTGAAGACTTATACCTGTCAACACCTTGCATCCCCCCTTCCCCCATGCAGAAGGGAAGGAGGCTGAGTTTCTCCAGTCTGGGTTTCTTTTTCTTCCCCCAAAGGCTACTTTATTAGCTTATTATGTATTGAGCTTTGCTTAGGTTTCAACCAGGTAGTGATAAATGGCACAGTATTCTTAGTTCCTGCGTTTATAACTGCTCCTGAAAGGATGCCAAATAAAAGGGGGAGAGTACATTCTGAAAACTTTAGAGGGATAAAATCCAGAAACTGCCAGCAGTTGTAGAGTGGTAATGATTTTATCAGGCTGTGTTTCATATTCAGACAGTGGAAACTGTGTGATTCCCCCCCCCCATCTCTCTAAATAAAAATAACAAGCAAATTGCACATTATTACATATCCCTCAGATGGTTTAATTTATCCAGCTGGTGATGGTCTAATGAACATCCATAAAATGCACTGTCTCATCTGAGGTCAGGCTGCCCACGTTCCTATGCCTTCTGTGGTGGTTTCGCAAACAGGGGACTGCTAAATATGAGAGCTCAGACTTTGGCATGTCGTAAGTACGTTTCTACCCCTCTGTTTCAGACATCTAGATATGACATTCACTGGTGCATCTCTGCATTCACAAAGGAATATCAGCAACACACACACGCACAGGGCTATATTTGGGCAGGAACGCACA
>NW_015174277.1:1550867-1618620 GCF_001447785.1 Gekko japonicus
GTTCTGCTATTGGGTGTGGCCTATTATGCTAATGAGTTCCTGCTGGGCTTTTTCTACAAAAAAAGCCCTGCACACGCATACCCTATTAATTGGTTTTAATAGGTAGAATACTCCACTAAAGCTCCAGCAGATTAATTTGCAGGGGCCAATTTTAGCCAGGGTAAAACATTTTCATTACTAGTGCTGCAAGCTGAAAATGTTTATTTTTAAGGCTCTTTTGGTTCTACAATATGAGTGAAAAAATGAATAAAAAGAGTTAAGCCCCCCCCCCACTTTGGCAACTTCATTAAACTGGGTGTGATTTTATGAAAAAAGGGACTGATCAATTGATTAAAAGAGGAAGGAACAGCTAAATTATTTTAATTCACTGGCATCCCTATGATATGCATACATGTAAATATAAATACACACACAAAATGAAGTTGGTAAAGTGCTGCATGCATCTTAAAAGTGAGCAAGATGGTATCAAGTTGACAAGGCTGATGTCACTGCAAGGTGACGGGAGTTCAAAATTCTTGATGTATTTTCCATTTTAGTATTCTTGGTTTTGCTGGATAGCTTTTCCACCTTCCCTCTGCCTTCATTGTTGCCTTTTCTTTTCCCTCTTCTAATTTTGACTCCTACTCCACCTCTCTCTCTGCTGGAGAATCTCTTCCTCCTTCCTTGTTCCCCTCCTGCCCCTTTCCACATCTAGCGAGTCAAGCAGAAGTGTGCTTTCATCAATCACATTACAAGGCAATCAACTTAAAGACAGAGCAAGCAAGACCAAAAAGGGGAAGGGGAAGCCTAACATGATTAAGCATTTTATTTGCCATCATATCAGAAGAACACCTCCTGGGTTTATTAATTTTTAAAAAGACATGAGAGTTAGAAAGGGCTATAACATAGGGGGGGAGTTATTTGTTGTATTTTAAAAGGAATACTATGAAATTGATCAAGTTATCTACATGAGCACTACCTTTCTACTTATGGATTCTCTATACTGCATTTGTGAAAGACAGCAACTTGTTACCTACCAAGCCAATCTACCATTTGGTCACTACTGCTGACACTTTGGAACAGGGGGGAAAGATTCCTTAATGATCCGTGTGCATGAGGTCACTGGAATGATTTCTAACAGTTTGTTGCTGCTCCTAGAAAACTGGAGCCAACACCAGTATGTCAACCAATGAAAAGGTTTTGAGGGATCGCTCCCTGCCTTTCCCAGGAGGCACTGAACTGTACTACAGAAGTCTGGCACCTGATTCTGAAGTAAGTGAGAAAACTGGCGATGAAGCTACAAGGGGGAAAGAAGACTAGAGAAGACAGAGGTAGTAATGAGAAAGAAAAACGAGGATTTCTTTCTTTGTTGGTACGGAAGCCGATGTGGCAATTATGAGATGATCTGGGAGAGATACAGACTTGGGCACAAGCTATGCCTTTCAGATACGGTACTTCTGGAAGCTCACAGGCAAGGCATGAAAGTGAGGGCCTTTCTCTGTTGCTTGTCCCTTGTATCTAGAATTCAGGGGCATGCAGCCACTGGACATGGAAGGTCCACTTAAAACTATCATGGGTAATAGTGGTGAATAACCAGAACCTCCATGAATTTCTTGGATTCTTCCTTCTTCTTTTTTTTTGCAAAGCATCTAAATAGCAGCAGAAATTGCATTCTGCTCCATAAGTGAATTGTGCAGTGTGTGAGGAAGCAGTGTGCCCAGCATTGATTTGTGAAGCTCCTTATACTGCCCCTCCTCAAAAAGATGGCATGTTGGAGGAAGAGGCTGAAAAGAGCAAATTCTGAGAAAGAATTGTCCATGTGGGGCTGGGAGTAAAATTGGGGGTTTAGAGCTTGGTACTCAGATCTGCCTCATGCGTCTTGGGTGGATCCTGCCAGTCTCCAATTAGATTCCATCCAGCCTAAGGAGACTTCCTTCAACTTAAATGGTGCTTCCTCCAGTGAAGGAGCCACTTAAGTTATAAGATGCTTCCTTAGATGAAAGGATGGCTTCCAACCTGAAGGAGAACAAAAGGTGGGGTATAAATATTTTAATTAATAAATAAACTTTGCTCACTGCTGTGCTAGGATAGAAGTAGGATCCACCTCGTTGTGTGGCCTTCATTGTCACTTGCCTCCATCAAGGGACATTTCCATTAGTGACTTGCCAAATGCTTCCAAGGTTACAAGTCCCCCTGTGCTCTGTCTACAGTGTCAATCAGAACTATACTGCCTCTTCAGATGTATTTTCCATTAAGCACTTCCCTGGCTTGTAGGAGAGGGGTGTAGAGAGGGTTAATATGGTAGGTGGGAATTGTAGCACCTTCAGCTGCCATGCTACCATCCATGACGGGCAACCTCCCAAAGATTCAATAAATCACCCATCTATTGCTCACAGACCCTGGATTGAAAATTAAAATGAGATTAAGTTGAAGGAATATTGGCTAAAAGCCAATCTGGGAAACACAGGTTCAAAGCCCTAGTTGGTCACAGAAGATTATGACCAGGTCTTGGTTCCTGCCGGAGCACACCAGAGCACCGCTCCGCCAGTCAGGAGCCCAGGGGGCGGGCACATAAGCCCCACTCCCTGCTCCCACCAGCCGTCAGTTGGAACATGGTGTGGGGGGATCATTCCCCCACCTCCCTGAACCCTGGGGCGGTGGCCTTGGACTCGTAGGGGCAAATTCCACCTCTTGCGTGTGATGTCCGAGCGGCATCACATGCGAGAGGTCATTCTGGCTCCCCCAGCTCTCGGGAGGGGCACTTTAAAATATTATGGCCGCTGTCGTGGGGGGAAGGGTGGGCGTAACATTCCCTTGCCTCCCTGATCCCCGGGGTGGTGGCCTTGGACTCGTAGGGGCAAATTCCACCTCTTGCGTGTGAGCGACAGGTCATTCTGGCTACCCCAGCGCTCGGGAGGGGCTCTTTAAAAAGTTATGGCCGCCATCGCTGTTCTCGGCAGCAGCTGCGACGCCCGTGCGTGGGGGGAGGGGTGGGGCAAAATGTTCCCTTGCCTCCCTGAGCCCCGGGGTGGTGGCCTTGGACTAATAGGGGCAAATTCCACCTCTCGTGTGTGATGTCCGAACGAGAGGTCATTCTGACTCCCCCAGCTCTCGGGAGGGGCTCTTTAAAAAGTTATGGTCACCATCGCTGTTCTCGGCAGCAGCTGTGATGTCCGTGTGCGGTGGGGAGGGGTAGGGCGAAATGTTCCCTTGCCTCCCTGAGCCCCGGGGTGGTGGCCTTGGACTCATAGGGGTAAATTCCACCTCTCGTGTGTGATTCCACCTCTTGCAAATTCCACCTTTCGCAAATTCCACCTCATGCAAGAGGTCATTCTGGCTCCCCCAGCTCTCGGGAGGGGCTCTTTAAAAAGTTATGGCCGCCTTTTTCAGGCTCCGTGCCGAAAAACGGCCTGCACAACTGCCCCCCTTCCCTCCGTTTTCAGGCTCCCCGCTAGAATGCCGGGCCTGAAAAAGGGCCAGCCGAATGTCAATTTCGGCCCCATTATATCCTATGGGCCATTGAAGTCAATGGTGAAAACATAGGGTATATTCTGGGGGCTGGATGGGAGGGGGTTTGAGGGAGAGGCTCCAAACTCACAGGGTAGCTGCTGGAGCCTCTCCCCAAGATACCAACCACGTTTGAAGAACATTGGACCAGGGGGTCCAATTCTACGGGCCCCCAGCTCGCTCAGGCTTCTTGCCTCCTGCTGCCTTGGCCCTCTGGTGCACGGGTGAGTCCCCAAAGTTTGACTCTTCTTCTACAAGTCTCTGGCGCTGGAGGTATTCGCCTCCTTCCCTCCTGCCTGCTATGGCTGCATAATTGTGAGAGATTTCTTAACATAGTGTTCCTGCCAGGGAAGCTGGGGACCCTGCCCATGAGTCTCCATTTCATCCTCACAACAACCCTGTGGGGTAGGTTAGGTAGAGAAGGGGAGATTTGGCCCGGGGTCACTCAGCCAGCAGAGTGAGAATACAAACCTGGGTCTCCCCACATCAATCTGCAACTCTGACCACTGTGCAGTGCTGTCTCTACTGATCTGTAATGTTCCAGAGGTGTTGTAATGTAATACTCAGTTTCTCAAACGAGTGTATGCCTGTCTGTTGGTTCACTTAGGAGTCTTGATCCTGGTTGTGTGGTGGGCTAGTTGTGGCAAATGGTAGGGAAGCTCAGTATTTCTGTATACAGTTGTAGGGGCTTTATTGCAATGTGGTATGGCGTGATATTATGTTCTTATTCCAGTGTGGGGTGTGTGTGTGGGGCAATGGAAGCTGAGTGATAGGGTCTCTCCAAGTGATTGCCAGAAGTGAGATGCGTCCTGGTCTTGTGTTTTACAGATAATCTTACAAATAGTCCTTTGCATTTATATCATGCTTTCAACTTTAAAAGGATCATAATGCTGATTGTGTGAACTTAGGCAAATCACGAGATGTAGAGCAGGAAGGGTTGCATCAGTGCTTAGTTCTTGTGGCCCTTTCTTACACACCCAGGGAAATGCTGATCGCCACTTTGGGGCCAGGAAGCAATTTCTCTCCAGGCCAGTTTGGCCCCCAGTGATCCTGGAGATTTTTTTAAATCATATTCTGGGCGTGGAACAGGGGTCACTGGGGTGTGTGTGTGTGGGGGGTATTGGTGAATTTCCTGCATTGTGCAGGGGGTTGGACTAGATGACCCTGGAGGTCCCTTCCCACTCTATGAGTCTATGATTCTATAATTCACCTAGGCTGGCTGTGGGCATGCCAGCACCTCTGTCAGGCAGAAGCGCCTGAGATCCTCCCCCTCCCCTTTTCCTTCGCCCAACTTGGAGGCGAAGGGAAGGGAGAGGGGGGAAAGAATGGATCCCAGGTGCTTCTGCCTGTCAGAGGGGCTGGTGCACACTTCCGGTGATGTCAGGGGGTGTGGCATATGCTAATAAGTTATGCTAATGAGCTCCTGCAGCTCTTTTTCTATGAAATGACCCCTGATTATGACAAAATCTCAGCCTAACCTACCTCACAGGTTCATTATTGTGAAGATAAAATGGAGAAGGAGGGGAGAGAATGTTGTTATAAACCACTTTGGATTTCCATTGGGGAGGAAAGTGGCATATAAATATCTAAATATAAATCAATTAAACATCTGGTAGGCCACAATTCATAGTCTGTAGGCTGCTTTTAGCTTGGTGCTCTACAAGTCATAAGAGCCTGATGTAAGGCCTACATCATGTAATAAAAGATTGCAATAAATACCCTTAAAATATTTTTAGAAGTCAAATGGTCTCTCTTTTACATGTACACCCCATACTCTCACCCCCATCCTACAAAAGCCCAGAAATACAAATTTGCAAAAAGCTCTACTTCCCAGGGCAAGATCACTTCTGCAAGGTCACCATAGCTTTGCACATTTTTCACCCCCTTAACACCATGCAGTGCTCTTTATTTCCGAATAGAACAGAATACAAGTTCTTTAGAGGCCCACATTGAGAAGCACAATATTAAAAAGCATCCAGAGGTTTTTTGAATGTCTCTTAGAGCACAGAATGCAACTCTCTTTTTCAGTCTAATTCCTTTGTCTGGGATGTGGCATGGCTGACACTAATAAATCAAATCTTTGCTTTCAGATTCATATCAAGGGCTGTGAAATAGGGATGAAATTCACAGGACTCCTCCATTTTAATAATTATGTATATACATGACTGGAATATAGAATCATTGTGCAATCAGTGGTTCTTTCTGAGTTTTCTTGCATCCTGATATGTTTCTTCTGTCTTTGCTAATATCACAGATGATCTCCTTTCTTTAGAATAGCCTTCCCAAGGAGACCTGTGGTGTGACTGCAGCTCCTTCCCTGTGTATTTCCTGGCCCCGGGGGGGGGGGTTCCAAATGTTCAATATTAGCAGCTGTGTCCTGTCCCCCCCCCCAGCTTTATAGGAATATCTAAGACCTCCTCAAGCCCATTAAAATCAGGAGTGAAGATGGCAGGAGCAATCCAGCACTATTTCCTCTACGTTGTCTAACTTCTTCCCAGTGGATTTTGAGGTGTAAAATGGACCCAGTGCCTTGTTGTTGTTTTTTGCTGCCTGCTGCGGCCAGCTAATCATGCTGCTGAGTATAACTTGTGTACTTTGGGGGGGGGGGGTGAGGACACGAAAGAACAAAAAGAGAGAGCAAGGGAAGAAAACCTGAGGCCTGATTGAAATGACACACTGGTGAGGCGAAAGAAGTCCTTCCATAGGGCATTGCACTCACACAGCTTCTCATTGGGCTGCTCTCAGAGCAAAGACCCAATGTGCTAAACTGGCATGCCAGAGGTCCAGACCTTGAGCAGGTGTTGTACTGGGATGCTACTAAAGCCCATAAAAGGTAAAGGTTGCGGTGCTCATCTCAGTTTCAAAGCGGTAGGGTTGCGGTGCTCATCTCCGTTTCAAAGCCGAAGAGCCAGCGCTGTCCGAAGACGTTTCCGTGGTCATGTGGTGGGCATGACTAAACACCAAGGTGCACGGAACACTGTTACCTTCCCACCGAAGTGGTACCTATTTATCTACTTGCAATTTCTTGCTTTCAAACTGCTAGGTTGGCAGGAACTAAAGCCCATACAACTTGCTTAATTTAGATCCAATGTACACAAGACACTGTGCTAGCACAAAATCCCACAAGGACATCCCTACCAGCTGGTTTAAATCAGGGCTAAGACATGGAGCACAGACAGACCTGAGGTTGGAAAATTGGGGGTGGGTGGGTGAGGGATAGATGAGAGAGAAAGAGAGGGGGAGAGGGATGAGTGGAAAGAGAAAAGAAGGGGTCTGCTGAGGAAGCTGGGGTGGGGGAATGAAAATTAGAAATTGAGGCTATGTCCACATGCTGAAGATTCTGAATAGTGCTTTTACGTTGTTGATGGAGCTTCCACATGAGAGTTTTCTGCTCACTTTCTGATGTCTGTCCACTTCCACAGGTGCTCTGCAGTGACATGATGCCACATTCGCTCTCGGGGGCATGGGCATCAAGGCAGCCATGGTGACTCACCACCCCCTTTGCCACTCTTTTCTTCATGCATATAATATAGCACTACAGTGGTTCTATCAATGTTTGAAATAGAGTGGCAACAGAGCCTTGTAATGCTATCGCCAAAAGAACCATTACTGATTTTTTTTAAAAGTCCCCTCATGGCATGCCCCCACCATGCTGGGAAAATGACGCACATCAGGGGATGACAATGGCAAAAGGGTGTCAATGTGTGGGTGGCTGGCTGTTTGCAGGGTAGGAAAATGTGCACCATTCCTTCTAGGTGGCATCCTTGGGGACATTCTTTTAAAAAAGATCACACTAAGGCATGTCTATGAAAGAGTGCATTGAGGACAGGGAGAACCTGGAAATAGGACAATTTCAGCACCATGTTGTGTGACTGCTTAAAAAAAAAAGCATTTCAGTTTGGAAACCAGGGTGGAGAGAAACAGGTTTGTGGTGGTATAGAGACAGAGAATGAAGTGTGGTAGGGGAGAAAGGGGGAGAGGAGTTTAGGAAAAAATCTAGTGGGGTGAAGTGAAAACTGTGTTAATATGCAAAACTGTAAATTTATACGTTAACATAATTTTAATTCATTCCGAGTTACCAGGAGAGTCCCAATTTTATAGTACCTATCAGGAGAAATTTTGGAGGTGTTTTAAGCATTGTATTTACATAGGATGCCCTACAATAGATTCCAGCCCCTTCTTCCCAGGTCTCCAGAAGTTAAATCTCAGGAGCAGGGTGTGTGTGTGTGTGTGTGTGTGTGTGTTTGTGGTCTTTAGTGCATATTAATGTATATCCATGTGCATCGTATTGATGCCGTTCAGATTTTGAGGTTCATGTCAAATTTGTGATAATATGTTGTTAGCCAAATTGCCTTGAATTCTTAATTAATCTAGGGGAGGTTATGATTATTAATTGGCAATAGGCAAATTAGGGTTCACACCAATGCATACAGAAGTCCCACCTTTGCTATAAGTACCAGAACAGACACAGAGACTGTATTCAGTAAAATATAATGTCTTTTTACTGGAGGATATGTATCATTCAAACAATACACAAACACACACACATTTATACTTATACTAAGAAATAAAGATAAATAATTATCACGTTTGCATGAGCATGATATTTGTTGGTTAGGTGATATTTACCTGTCCTCATTGATTGAGCTGTTCCAATGGAAGAATGGAGGGGTTTAGAAATAGAAGACGGGGAACACGTGCTCTGGATCGGCAGAACCACGTGGACTCTAGCTGCAGACTAGAGTTTAAAGATGGAGGTAGGGTATATGGATAGGAAGCTGGACATGAGAGGGTTAAAGCTTCGATAGGGGTGTGGAGAGGGAGAGGGAGAGACCATGTGGTCGGTCAGCATCTTTTATAACGTGGTGTGGGGGGGGGCAGGCTGAGCTGGCCACATACCCCTATGACACCTCCTGTTAGTCCGTCCCATAAAACATACTATTGGCTGGCTGGAAGAGGGGAGGAGGACTAAGGAGTGGTCAATATTGAGAGCTAGTAACTTGGTCTGGGGACTGGCACCTGGATGAAGAGTGATTGAATCATCAGTCTGGGCTATTGTCTCTTGATGGTCCTAGCTGACTGGCTGATGGTTAAGCAATTAGTTGCTAAGCAACTATTATTGGAGTCTCAGAGCTCCGTGCAGCTTTGTAGGTTTGGAGAAGGGGGGGTTGCCTACATGTGCTTGAAGAAACTCCTAATGGAGTTTGGAGTTCTCTGTCCTCGTGCCTTTCCATGGCATGGCGTCTGAGGTTTGTGCAGACTTATGGGACTGATTCATCTCACAGCAGGCGAGATGGCTGGTGACTCTGGATGATCACTGAAAGCAGCAACGCTAAAGGAAGGTGTCCCTCTTACAGGTGTGCAGTTTCAACAGGTATTCCCAGGTCTCCATGTTGTACAGTCCATATCTTTCATAGGCTTGCAGGGCAACAATGTCAGAGAGCAATTGTAGATTTAAAAAAATATATCCTTAGCCAAAAAGAACAAATATCTTGTTAGTTTCTGAATGAGTCCAGGCAAAGATGTTTCAGATAGAATGAATACAACACACAGTGGGTAGAAAGTCTATTTTAACAATGTTTATCTGCTTCAATTATACCTCACCCCCCTCTCCAATGGGAACCCCAAATGGCTTACATTATCTTCTGTACCATTTTTCTCACAACAACCCTGTGAGGTAGGTCAGGCTGAGAGTGTGTGACTGGCCCAGTGAGCTTCCATGGCAGAGCAGGGAATTTGAACCTGGGTTACCCAGATCCTAGTTTGACACTCTAACCATTACTCCACAGTCCACACTAGCTCTGCTTTAAGAATCCTAAAAATATATTTGTGTTTGAGAAAGAGAAAGTGAGACTGTGTGTGCAATGGAGGCTCAGACAGTGATCCTTCGTGAGGGTGGTGTTTCAACGACACAAAATTGTCCCTATTTTTATCTGTGAAATGAGGGGAAAAGGTAAAGGTAAAGGTTCCCTTGCTCGAAAGCCAGTCAAATCCGACTCTAGAGTTGCGGTGCTCATCTCCGTTTCAAAGCCGAAGAGCCAGCGCTGTCCAAAGATATTTCCATGGTCATGTGGCCAGCATGACTAAACACCAAGGTGCACGGAACGCTGTTACCTTCCCACTGAAGTGGTACCTATTTATCTACTTGCAAACAGCAAATTTCTTGCTTTCGAACTGCTAGGTTGGCAGGAGCAGGAACTGGAGACGGGAGGGAAAGCATGTGTTAAATACCCTGCTCTGAAATCAGATTACAATAAACCTTCAGATAAGATATTTCACTGCTGTTTAGTCATACAGAAAAGAATGTTTTGTTAATTCTGTTCTAGTTGCCTTTCTCTAATACATCATTTAAGGTGTGCATGGAAAATATTGCCATGCACCAACTTATTTACAGTCAGGGCTGCTTTGGAACTAAGCTTTCTTTCTTTCTTTCTTTCTTTCTTTCTTTCTTTCTTTCTTTCTTTCTTTCTTTCTTTCTTTCTTTCTTCCTTCCTTCCTTCCTTCCTTCCTTCCTTCCATCCTTCCTTCCTTCCTTTTCAAAGTTCCTTCCTTCCTTCCTTCCTTCCTTCCTTCCTTCCTTCCTTCCTTCCTTTTAAAAGTTAGTTTTGAACCATCAGTCATGCAGTGGCATTAGAGATATTTAAAGAAATTCATTTCCATGGTGCAACACTCTCGGCTTTCCTCCTCCGGTTCTTCATGCAGCGTTTTCCAGTCCTGTTACAATGGCGTATGGAAAACCTCATTTGAATTTCATTTGCTATATTGCTCAAATCCTTCCCATTAACTCAGTATGACTTGGAAGGGGCCATGTGAGCTGTCCAAGAAGAACAGAGACGGAGAACAAATATGTATTTTTTGGCTCACTAAGCCAATTGCACCTCTCCTCTTCCACCCCCACATCAATCTGTGTTTGGAGACGACTGCCTAAGGGAACTGGGCTGAATGAGCAAGTGGGGTGAAGCAGGGAGTCATCTTTTGAAAAGTGATTTGTGAGAATTGAGGAAATGCTGTTCTGACAGCTATCCCCCCCCACTCCTTGTAAAAGAGTACTTCGATGCCCAGAGTGCTGGATTGGCTCTTCAAAGTTAACTGGAAGGTATCAATAAAAATCAAACAAGCCTAAGTGTATAGTCAGCTGCATAAAATGAAAGGTGCTGAATCAAAGATGCTTAGATCAGGTACCTCTTTGTCTTCCCAGACGCTTGATGGTACTCACTTCTTTACCTTTAAAAATCACTTTTCATGCACAAAGCCAAGAAGACAATTTTATCTTTGAACCTGTGAATATATTTAACTAGGAAAAAGGCCCGTTGTGGAAATAAATACAACGGCCTCTAGAAAGAAGCTCTGGGCGGGTGCCCCGGCCTTGGACACTCAGTGTCAATTTGCTGTGGCGACCTCAGCAGGGTATAATGACACTGAGTCCACCGTTTTCTCCAGAGGAACTGATCTCTGCTACATAAAGAACAGTTGTAATTTTAAGTGATCTCCAGTCCTCACCTGGAGATTTGCAACGATGGTTCCCCAGAAGGGAATAGTTGGTTTGGAGGGTGGAGTCTATGGCTTTGTACCTGTCCGAGGTCCCACGCCTCCTGAAACCTCACCCTCTCCAGGCTTCATCCCTCACATCTCCAGGAATTTCCCACCTTTAGTTGGCAACCCTATCTCCTTCCCAGCCAATCATCAACTTACCTTTGTTTCCCCCTCACTCTTCAGCTTTCCACCCCCCACACACCTGCAGCCTCTCCCGTGCTCTGAAGCCCTGACTTCTACGTCACATTGGCTGTCATGGGGGCCACCTCAGCAGCATATAAGGATACAGAGACCACCATTTTCTCCAGGGGAACTGATCTCTGCCATCTGGAAAGCAGTTGTAATTCTGAGTGATCTCCAGCCCTCACCTGGAGATTGGACACATTTTACCTCAGAAGAGCAAACTGTTTAGAATGTTAGAGGCAAAAGCCAATCAAGTCGCATATGCAAATTACCTCTGTGTTCCGAGGCAAAGGCCAATGAGGCTGCATATGCAAATAACCTCTGTTATTTTGACTGGCTGTGGGGGGATGAGGAAGAGCAAACTGTTTAGAATGTTGGAGGCAGGACTCAGGCAAAGCAGCCAGTGGATAGGGAGACCCTCTGAATGACAGATCAGAGAGCGAACTGATTTTGGAGCGTGTGGAATGTTCTAGAGAAGTGCCACCACAATTCGGCTATTATTTATAAGGGAGATGTGGCAGATAACATGGGATCCAACCATTTCTAAAACATTTAAACAGTAGTCTCAAGAAATGTGATGATTTATTGTAAGTGATCTGGTGAACATGCTTTTGAACAGATGTGGCCTTAAGGATGGACAGTGATTGCCATTATTTCCCCCCCTTTTGCTCCGCAGAGAGACAGACCATCTGGGTCCCACACCATCCATGTGTGTGTGTGGCCTTCTCTCTGCTAAATAATGGTGGGTGTGGCATTGCTAAGAGCACGGAGCCATTAATGGAACATACATAATGCAGGCCGCTAAGACTCATCGTGCAGACACAGGAAATACAAATAAATTATCTAATGTCTTTTGGGAAAGCAGCCTAAGATGAAGCCAAGTGCTTAGGCATCAATATTTTTTTAAATAATCCAGGGTTGTTGCTTTGATCTTGTGGATACAGTTTTTAAAACCATCCCTTGAAAAAAGCCTCTATATGGGAAGAAACATTCTGTAGAACATGTGACCTGATCCAGTGCATGTTTCCTCAGCAACAAACTTTGCAGAGTACAATAGGCCTTATGCATCCGGGCAGCCCAGGTGTATTTTCCTCAAGAAATAAATCCCACTGAGTTCAATGGGGCTGACTCTCAGGAAATAGTGCACAGGACTGCAACCTTATTGAACATATAAAGCATGTCTTACACCACTGATCCATTTAGTTTAGTGCTTTCCAGGGTCTCAGGCAGCTCTCCAGTATCTTTTCCTGGACCTGTCCAAGATCCCTGAGCTGGTGATGCCAGGGACTGAAACTGGCTTCTTCTGCAGGTAACACAGCTCCTCTGTTAGCGAACCATGTCCTGTCCCTGAGCCATCGAGGCTTGTCATGCATCTTTTTCAGGGCCTAAAAGCCTCGATCTGTAGGATCCCCTTCCCAGTCACACCTTGTTGCTGTCCCCATGCATGGCCCTTTTTGGAAGAATCCACATCATTGCTTGAAAACATTTAACCACCTCGGCTTTTATACTAGGCTGTGGTATGCTGCCTTTAAATGGTAAGGACATAAAATACCACATATTTGTTAATTGCCATTTAGCAATCCCTCTACCCTGAAAGAACAAGTTTGAAGAAATTTGCTCCTCTTGTTTCTTACATGAATAATGTTTGTCCATTATCATGTGTGAAATGTCACTGGGAGGAAGTCCAGACATTGCATTTCTGCAGAGATCTGGCATCCTCTCTTCACTGTAGCTTCTCATATAGAACCAAGAAAATGGAGGGAATGACAGAGACATCCTATCATGCATATAATGTTTTTTAAAGGCTCAGACTCTGGAAAATGACAACAGTCTTGGCTATATATTGGTCCTGGGCTCTCTAGCCACCCAGATCTGCTCTCCCCAGGTCTCTCCCATCTGGTTTTTCTGATAACCAGATCACATAATGATTAAAGATAACCTTCCAATCACAACATACAATGTCTGCCTTGCAACTCCTCGAGGGCATCCAGCTTCTCGCCACTTCACTCACAAAGCTCCACAGCCTCAATCTGTGCAGCATTCATATATCCTGCCTCTCAGTGCAAAGTAGACCTCATGCCTCCTCCCTGATAAGGGTACTTGCTTAAATTAAGTTGGTGGTGCACCAGAAAGCATTCTCCTGCATCGTGACTCCCCAGAAAATTTCAGATGTATAGCTCCTTCGAAGGAAGTGCTAGTATCCATACCTACTGAGGTGGCTGCCAGTAAGTCAGGATGGCCATTGGGTTTGGAGTAGGATTTACATACATAGTGTGGGAACAAGCATTGGAATCTAGAGTGATACAAGTCCCTTGGCTTCCAGTGCAATTTGGGAAATCCATCAGTCTCTGGTGATTTGCTTGCTAGGCATAGAATAGCTCTTAACAGCAATAAATAAATAAATAAATAAATAAATAAATAAAATGGGTCGCAAAATATGGTGGTTGTGGCTGACTGGTGGAACATACTGTAAATCTGGCAGTGCAAGGGCACTGCCATATGCCACTGCTGTTACTACAATGATGGGCACAAAGGCCTTGCAGGGCTGCTTTAATTGGTACCTCCCTCCTCCATGCACTGGGCTCTGCAACTCTTAAAGATATGGATGAAAATGATGTGATGTCTTGCAGCTACTACATTTGCCCATAAGCTGTGTGGTAGTGATCACAGCCTAGCTATATGGATTTCCAGTGGTTTAGCATTCATTTGGGGAGGAAGGCAGCTTTCTGATTGGGTCACTTTCTGGTGTTAAGAGTTGTTCACACTTGTGACTTACCTCTGGAGCAATGGATCTGCTGTTCATTAACTCTACTACCTGGAGAAGCATATCAAATGCAAGTAGGAATGGCAGTGAGAGGGGTCTATTTTCCTTCCCAGTACCAAAGCACAAAATCCATCCACATGTTATATTTTATTCAACTTTTCTGACATGTAGTTAATGTCTCTGGAAGGGAAAAACAAGGCTTTCTACCAAGATATTTTTGGGGTAGAGAGGTTCATAATACATATACATCTGTACCATGTTTGTTGTCAATAGTTTATACCTCTTTCTTCCAAACAGCAAATTTCTTTTTTTGTGGGAGAGGGAATAGTTCCCATTCAGAGCATTTAAACCATTGGTGTTTGGTAGCTGCTGCAATTTGGATGGGACTACCTAAAGAGAGTTCAGAATACAGCTACAAATGTGATGTCTTGCAGCTTCTACATTTGCCCATAAGCTGTGTGGTAGTGATCACAGCCTAGCAATATGGATTTCCAGTGGTTTAGCATTCATTTGGGGAGGAAGGCAGGGCAAATGGCACAGGGGAAGACATGAAGGGGCAACAACCAAATTACTCATTAAACAATTGAGATAACATGAGAATGGCACAGCACAGAAAAAGGATAAGTAGCTATGGTTGATTCTTTTGAAAAATCATGGGCATGATCCAGATTTGTGCTTTGAAGTCCCTCCAGTTTCAAAGATGGATATTTAAGCACATGGAAAAAGAAAATTGACAAGGTGCTTAACTTTATGCATTTATTTATTTATTTTTTTAAAAAATATCCTGCTCCTTAGCACATAGGCTCTTGGGCGACGCACCATATAAAATACAAATACACAATGTATCACAAAACACCCATCCACAGGAAGACCACTTCAAGAAACATAGCCATACTAAAATAATTATAACTGGCTCAGAGCAACCATGCAACCATACAAGTATATAAAACATAGTGGCAAGATTTAGCATAGCAGAGTGAAAAAGATACGAATGTATTGTTTTACCCCAAATAGGTAATAAGCCCCCATATAAATTGGCAGAGTTAAACCAAGTCCAGCCAACCATTCACAAAAAATACCTATATGAACAAAAAGGACTTTACTTAAATCTCATAAAGTCCAATGTCAGGCAAAGTATAGGGGGGCATTCCTATGTTGGGGTGCTGTAACTGAGAAAGCCCTACATATTGTAGGGTCATGTTTTGCTTGCACCACAGATGGAAGATGAAGCAGGGCATATAATACAGCTCTTAACTGATGAGCAGGATATATGGGAACAGGATGCCATTCAGATATCCTGGTCCCAAGCCTTTTAGGGCTTTAAAGGTGAAAAACAGCATCTTGAATTTGTACACAGAAGCAAACTGTCAGCCCATTACATTGTGTCAAGATAGGCATAAGATGTTCTATATAAACTACCCCAGTCAGCAATTTTGCTGCAGCATTCTGTATCAATTGTAGCTTCCACACTGTCTTCAAGACAAGCCATACAAACACCAATCTGAATGTGCTCAATACATGGATAAATGTGGCCATATCTTACCACTGAAATGTGAGGATGCAGCTGGTACACCAGCCAATGGTGACGGAAGGTGCTACAGACTAACAGGATATATGACTTTTGCAGCCCCAAGCTGCAAATCTGCTCCTTTAGGCAGAGTGCAACCCCATCCTGAACAGACCAACTCCTCAGCTCCTGGTTGGCCCTGTTTGTTGACCAACAGGACCTCTATCTTATCTGGACTGAGCTTCGGTTTGTTGGCCCCCATCCAGTCATTTACCGTCTCCAGGCAAGCATTCAGAACATCCACCACCTCACCTGAATCAGACGAAAAAGAGAAATAAAGCTAGGTGTCATTTACAGATTGACGATACCTCAACTTCAAATGTCCAGATGACCTGACCCATAAGCTTGATGTAGTTCATAAAAAGCACAGTAGATTAGATGTTAGGGCCCCTCAGCACAATCGTCATGGAGCTGAACAGTTATCCCCCAGCACCATCTTCTGGTATTGATCAGCAAGATAGGACTGAAACCTGCAGAGTAGGGTGCCCTCCCGTCTCCATCTCTGCTAACTGGGCACAGAAGAATACCATGGATGATAGTATCAAAGGCTGCCAAGAGATCTAGCAGAATCATCAGGAATGTACTTTCCCTGTCCCTCTCCCACAGTAAGTTACAGGACAACCATAGCAGTTTCAGCTTCAAAACCTGACTAGAGACCAGAGTGAAATGAGACTTCATCAGTTACTTCCAAGAGATGTTCAGCCACCACTTGCTCATGCACCTTGCTCAAGAAAGGAGTTAGCAACATGGTGTTCATTATTCAGCTTTTTAACATCAAAGAGAGATTTTTTTTCAGGAGGGACCTACTTCAAAATGTTCTCTCCTTCACTGATGCTTTGAGTCCTCTTGAACCCAATATACTATTTTTAATCGGCTAAATTTTATAAACTGGGTGGAGGGGAAAGCACTGAGGAAATTGAAAGGTTTCTTTAAGCAACTTGTCTACATTCTCAAGCTACAATGAAATCCATCCAAGCAATTGTGATTTGATGGAGCACTGATAACATTCTGTAATGGCATTGCCAAAATAACAGAGTCCAAGTCCTGATAAACACGAGCAACTTTTATTGGCAAAACAGATTTCAAACATGTTCCAGAGAGCTACAGAATATTCTGAGTCTAAATAATTTAAAATCCCCCTCACTTTTCAGAACAGCTCAACTGAACAGCTTTGTGAAGACGCATGTGATGATGCTTCACCACCATCCCTTCCATAGAGTAGGTCCAAAGACATTCATCATGATCATTGTGAGTTTTCCTCCTCTTGTGCTCTAAGTACCTTCATGATCCATTGACCATAGCTCCTCAGAAAATCAAGGTACCTAAGATCTACAGAAGTGGAAGTGAATGCTATCAACCAGCCACGCAATTCCCACAAAGTTTCAAAAGAAGAGCCAGTTCTGGCAACACAAAACCTTCTGAAGGCAGTCAGGAAAGGCCTACCCCCACTACCACCATATATGTCTTTAGTCTAAACCTTATCTAGTAATATTCATAACAAAAGAGTTATAAAGACCCCACAGAGTGACCCATATAATCCAATCCCACCACGGAACACCAGGTCAAGCATATAACCAGCCACATGCATGGGGCTCATTATGTATTATGACAGCTCCATAGCTGTCATGGCAACCATGAAGCTCTGGGCCACTTCAGAAAATATGCCTCAGCATGTTTATTGAAATTGTCAACAGCACATAGCCCTGGAGGTCTTGATACCAAACCTGAGACCACCATGAGCCCCAGGTATAGAGACTGTTGGCCAGTGGGGTGAGTGGGTGGTACGCCAGCCAAATCCTCAGTCATTCAGAACTCCATAATGCCAGGTACACATACACAAGAAATCCAGACTCTGAGCAATGGAGGACTGGATCAGGATGATGGAAGCTCAACAGATAATGGTAACTCCCCCCCTCCCTGGTCATCATGTCTTGGCTGGTGTTGTACCAAAAACAAAAAACCTGGAGGACCAAATTGAGAAAGATCCACACTCTGTAGCCTTTTGTTTCACAGCCACAGACAAACGTGTTAATTGCAAGGAAAGCACAACAAAACAATTGTTTGGTTTGACAACAACATGGAGAGCCAAATGACACATTTTGTCAGCCTTATTGCCAACCTTGTTTCCCCCCCCAGGAAACGAGCTTTCAAGAGTCAAAGCCGCCCTGAGCCCGTTCACGGGGAGGGCGGGGTAAAAATGCAAATAAATAAATAAATAAATAAAAGCAATAAAAATGTTTTTTTAAAAAAAGAGTCAACGCTCCCTTCGCCCGATACCTTGACTCTCGGAAGCTCATCCCCTGAAAATATTGTGGGTCTCTGAGGTGCCACCGGAGTCGAATCTTGCTGTTCTGCTGCAAAGCAACATGGCTGCCCTCTGAAACCTTTTTACACAAGGCTTTTCTCACTCCAAAGGTATCGCATTCAGCTTTTCCAATTTGGGGGAGCACTACAGAAACTCCTATGAAATGTATTTGTTTTTCTTGTGGAATGAATGAAATATCCTGCAGCAGTTTGCAGCGCTCTCTCATTTTAGCACTGGGTATGTCTGCAGTTCTGTTTGTAGAAAGCCAAGGCAATTATACTTTTAAATTCCATCAATATGCTGATTAATGAATTTTATATCATAATTAAGTTATACACAATGCATTTCATATTGTTAAAGCAGCAAAATGGGTTTAGGTTTGATAGGAGAGGAAGTATTGCATATATTTCAATTTTCCACAGAATGCCTGCTTTTTTCTGAAACCATTCAGGAAAAAAAGGCTGTTGCCCATGGCTTCAACATTTCTGTAAATTTTACATCCCTGGGCATGGGCTGAAGGCACATGCTACAGTCATCTTGCTGAGGCTATGAAGGATTTATAAATATTTCTAAGAAAGCCAGCTTATTTTGCACCCTAGGCGAGAATCCCTTCTGCCCCCCCCCCCCCCCACCAATTTCCAAAAATAAATGCATTTTAGGAACAATGAAAAACACAAATAATCAAGAAACTCCCAGAGTGCGGGGCTGGGTGCAGTTTGGTGCCCCTAAGGGCCGTCCCGCTCTAGGCGATCGCCTAGTTCGCCTAGTGAGTGAGCCGGCCCTGAAGAAAGTATACAATAATAACTGCAGAGGGCTAGCCATGTTAGTCGAAGTAAAAATTACACAGAAACACAGGGACACCTTGAACACTACCAACATCCCCCCCCCACAGAAGCTTTCCTTAGTCATTGCTCACTTCATCAGATGCAGTGACCTCTGATTCATGAGAGCTTATGCTGGAATAAATGTTGTCAGTCTTTCCAGAGCTTCTGGACCCCTGCTTAATTCCAGGGGACTGTGTGCTCTTTCACCATACAATTCCAGCACGCTCAGTGGGAACTGTCATTCATTCAGGGTTATTTATACAGTCAAAAATATGGCTCTCACTCTCCTCATGCCACTCTTCAGTAAGGCCCACAGCATTTTGTAAATCGGTTGTCTCAGTTTTTATGATAATGTAAAATAGCTTCAGAATCTGTGTATGCCTTGCTCTGAAATGCCTTATCCAACAGATTTTGAAAGAAGCAAATGGAGGTGTGGCATTTCTCACACCGGAATGATCTTCTCTGTAGTATTATTGCCACCACCTCCAGTTCATGCCGGTGAACTGTATACTAGGGCTACTGAAAAATTATGGGAATCCTCTGCACCGGTGACACACTTAGTGAACAGGAGGAAAAAACCCAATGTACACAAGTACCATTCTTTAGGTTTAGCCCAACTCCATCCTTAACACACATTGACTCACCAGTAAGTACTCAGCAGAGGGTTTCATTGAGCAAAATGGAACACTTCCTCCAAAGGGTGCTTAAGCATACAGTGTTATATGACTCATTTTTTTAACAGTGAAAAGGAAAAGCTTCATTATAGCACTACGTTGTAATTGCTAAATTCAAGCCATTTTGTTGAAGGTTTTCTGTGCTATGATTCAGGATAGCTGGCTGACTGGATGATCTCATGAACTTCCAAATAGGGTGACTGTTAAAGTTCCTTTGTGAAAGCTGACAATTCCATATGCAGTTTGCAAAAATTTGAAAAAAGTCAGATACGTTGGTGAATGTTGACACTCAACTAAATGAACGTGATTAGTTGCATTAACTAGTGTTTGTTTTTAAAAAGTGGGGAAATGTATAGCTATTTTTGGACAGTCACAAAATCCATCCAAGACTGTCTGTTTTTTATATATGATTGCCAACTTTTATCAAATGACAGATGTAACATAGGGATAGGCAACTAGATGCCACGAGCCAAATCTAGCCCATACAGACAGCTTCACAGAGCACTTCATTGCTGCTGCTTTACCTACACAAGGATACTTTGCATTTTGAAAGGCAACTTAAAAGAATTTTTTTTTTTTTTGCATTATAGTCCAGATATAAGGTTTGGCCTTGGCTCTGGTTGAAATAATTGGTAATTAATAAATAATTCCCAGTTGAGCCGCAGGAATGGACTCCATCACAACACAAGACTGACAGTTTAAATGTGAACACAGATGCTCAGTGACAACTGGTGGCTTATTCTCATTCAAATGAAATTATCATTGAAGGTTTCATCTCAAGCAGGATACAAGATTTACTGCTCAATCACAAACCCACAAATGGTAACGAACCTTCAGACCCCAGAGCTCCCCCTGTTAAGTGTCAAGTGTCTCTGCCCAGAAGATCTACAGCTTTGATTCAGGGTAGCAGACACAGTGTTCTGAGATAGAGATCAGAGGCCCTAATGCCTTGCCCTTTTAGTGAACCCGTGTCCAGGGAGGGGGGCAATGACAGTTTTTTCCTTATAGCCCTCACTGACTGCTTGGGAGTCACTGAAGCAGGTTTACCCCATCTGTAACTGGCCAAAGCTATGTAGGGTGGCCCGCCATGAGTTCAATAAACTCCTCTCTCTCTCTCTCTCTCTCTCTCTCTCTCTCTCTCTCTCTCTCTCTCTCTTATTACCATTGTAGGACTGCGAACATCTGGCAGGCCTCAATACATAGCTGCTAGGTTGACTCCATATCCATACATCAAAACTTACATGTGGCTTACATGGAGCTTACATGGAGCTGCGGTGGCTCCAGTGGTTAAGACGCTGAACTGCAGGCTGTGGAAGGTCAGTAGTTCAGCAGTTCGAGACCCGGGTGCCACATGATGGAGTGAGCTCCCGTCTCTAGTTCCAGCTCCTGACAACCTAGCAGTTCGAAAACAAGAAATTGCAAGTAGATAAATAGGTACCACTTTGGTGGGAAGGTAACAGCGTTTCGTGCGCCTTGGAATTTAGTCATGCCGGCCACATGACCACGGAAACCTCTTTGGACAGCGCTGGCTCTTCGGCTTTGAAACGGAGATGAGCACCGCAACCCTAGAGTCAGATTCGACTGGCTTTCGAGCAAGGGAACCTTTACCTTTAGCTTTTCCTTAGGACTGTAAACATCTGGCAGGCTTCAATACATAGCTGCTAGGTTGACTCCATATCCATACATCAAAACTTACATGTGACTTAGACTATATTAATTCACTCAGGAGCCTCTTCCCTTCCACGCTTATTTCCTCTCCATTTTTGTGGTTTCCTATCAAAAGTAGGCTTGCCAACCTCCAGGTGGGGCCTGGACATCTCCCAGAACTACTACCAACCTCCCAGATAATAGAGATCAGTTCCCCTGGAAAAAACAGCTACTTTATATGCCACTGAGGTCCCTCCCCTCTCCAAACTCTGCCCAGCCCAGCTCCATCCCCAAATATCCTGGAATTTCCCAACCCAGAGCTGGCAATCCAGAGAACCCATCAATCATGATGGAGCAGTTTCAAATGCCTCCTTTTCTCCTGAAGACAGTGGTCCTGCAATGTGGTAGGGGAAGGGCTCTGTTTGTAGCACGAACTCCTTTGCATATTAGGCGACACACCCATAATGTAGCCAATCCTTCAAGAGCTTAAAGAGGTCTTCTTACAGGGGCTACTGTAAGCTCTTGGAGGATTGGCTACATGAGGGGTGTGTCGCCTAATATGCAAAGGAGTTCCTGCTACAAAAAAAGCCCAGACAAATCTGTCCTGCATCCCTAACACATCCCTAGCACAGGTATGTTCAGAAGCATACATATGTTCAGAAGCAACAAACCTAAACAGGTTGTGAACCTATAAGCTGCAAGTAACAATGCCGAGTTCAACTAGATATGGGTTGTTCTTTCCAAGCATCCCCAAAGGCAACAGCCACATTGATAAACTTCTCCTTCTTACGCTGCTCTTAAAAAGTGCTGAAAATCAGCAAAATAGTTAACCTCCCTGTTAGTGTGCCTGGCTGGCTTGGAGTTCACGTACCTTCTGTGCTCTGCAAAATCTTTTACTATGTTAGCCCTTGGCAGTAGTGTGTTCTGCATGCTTTCTTGCTTTCTTTCAGTATTTTCTGTGTGTGTGCACCTGAAAGTCATGACAGCCTCTGGTGACTGACCCCTACTGGGGGCCTGGAGGATATTCAGAAAGATGGCTGAATAAAGACTGGCCCTCTCCTCGACTGCTGGTATTTCAAGGAGGTCTCCCATCCAAGTACTTGCCAGAGTCAACCCTGCTTAGCTTCTGAGACCTGACATTATCAAGCTTGCCTGGACTATCCAGGTCAGGGCTGTTCTGCATGTTTCCTCTGATAGGGTTGCCGGAACCAGGTTGGGAAATTCCTGAATATTTGGGGATGGAGCCTGGGGAAGACAGGGACCTCAGTGGGGTACAATGTCATAGGGTCCATCCTCCAAAGCATCCATTTTCTCTGAGGGAACTGATCTCTGGAGTTGGGAGATGAGCTGTAATTCCAGGAGATCCCCAGGTCTTACCTGGAGGCTGGCATCCCTACCTTTTAAACACTTTTTTCTTCTTAAAACAAGTTCCTTTTCAGTTTCCTTTCCTCACATTCCTTTGCTCATGTGTTTTCTGAGTAAAAGGTAATAGGGTTATATTATACTGGAATGTTTCTTTCCTTCTTTAAGCTTTATTTTTATACGGGAATGGTTCTGGAAGGTACTTTAACAAAGGGAACAGGACGGTAGACTGTGCCACTGTACAGGGTATGTATTATCCATTTGTTATTTTCTACTTTTGTAACACCTTTTTTTTGGCATTGTTTGACATATCATGTCTAATACCTTGCTTTGTTTCAGTGTTTTGTAATCCTAGTCCTATAGCATTTGCTTATTAGATAACTCATCCTTTGATTGCATTGATTTACAATGTGCAATCTGCCTTCAGTCTCAGTGAGAAACACACACACACACACACACACACACAAGGCCTTCTTTACACACTCGATTAAAAACACGTAACAAAGGAAAAATAGTTTTCTATTTGGATAGAATTTGTTTTATTGCACAGAAAGATTTGATGCAGGATTCTACCATCTGCAGTTTGAACTGGTCTAGTCCATACTACCAGCCCCAGGACTTTATTCCCACCTCATTCTCCTATGAATAAACCAGGCCTAAGTAATCCTTTAGCATGTAATTTCCCTGCTTTTGCCTTCTGTTTTTTGAACACTTTACTGGCCTTCTGCAAAATGGGAGGGTTTCTTCATTTGCAGAGATCTTTCACTTTTCTGCTGTCCACATGCCATTCTTACCCCTGGAGCCCCAACATTCTCTAATATGAAACCATCTAAACTCCAGAACTGACATATGTGGCTGACTGTTGATGGATCTAGAAAGTCATTGTTCATCATGCCTTGGATCCTGTAGCTACACACACACACATATAATATACACACACACACACTGGGAAAATGCTCCCAACTGTTTGTAATAGCTGGATCTGTTATGGAAATATCAGAAAACCACATTGGACTATAAAGCCACTATTCAAGTTCATGGGAAAAGATGCAAATGACTTGACTCTTTTAGTATGTCATCACTTTCTTTTGTGTCTGTTAGTGTTCTAAACCATACACAAATAGGTAAGGGGTTGCAGTATAAGTAAACCAGAATAAATAGAACTCCTGCAATTATGCAAACAATGATTGTAATAATCTCCTAGTGAATACAAAAATACAAAATCACAATAACATTTTTGTTTGTTTAGAACAGATGATGAATAGATGGACGAAATTCTCTGGGGTTGGTGTTTCATTTCGTAAAGACTTCTTCACACATCAAAACTCATAAAGAAGTGTCCTCACAAAGTCACAGACTTTCCAAATGGATTCTCCGTTTTTCCAAAACATTTGTAGTGATCAGCCCGCATTTACACTATGGTCTGATATACATCCCCCAGAGTTACAAATTATTTCTAGACTACAGAGATCCATTCCCCTGGAGAAAATGGATGCTTTGGAGGGTGGACCGTATGGTATTGTACCCCAATGAGGTCCCTGTCATTCCCAGGCTCCATCCCCAAATCTCTAAGAGTTTCTCAGCCTGGATCTGGCAACCCTACTCCCCATTCCCCGCCAATGACTGGGGGGACCTGGCAACCCTAAAATGAGTGGAGGCTGGAGGGTTAAGCCCCTTCTCACTTCCCTGAACATCCCCCAGGCAAATCAAGGCTGCACAAACCTGCAGGTTACATTTTGTGGATGGAATGTGTGATCTTTGTCTTATTTGTCTGAGTCTTCAAGCATGACTATTCTTGTTATCACAGCACAAGAAAGTAACCATTATGGCTGAATATATCACAGCCCGAAACATGACCAGAAATGTCAAGCACTCCCCATACTTCACGTGAGGAGCTAGCTCCTGTATTCCTGCTACCAGGGAACTAGGGTCTCAGCACAAGGGGAACTGGAACAAGAGGAGTGTCCAGGACCTTAGATCCACCCCCATTCCTCAGTCAGGAAGTGGAGTATGTATGCTTGGATGCCTTTCCAAGCAATTGCTCCTTCTCCTTTCATGAAGCCCAGTCCTTTTTTCTGAGCCCCAGGAACACTCAGTCTCTGTCAAGGCAAGCCTGGAGTGGGAGAATGGAGCAGATCCCCTGCTGCAAGCCAGGGACTGCCCGGTAGATGATTAGGAGAGTTGCTGGCCATCTCTCTCACAGTGCCACATCATCCGGAGTCATCTTGCTTTCCCCCTTCCCTATACTGAGGGAAGGCATTCGAGCCATTGGGGCCTTCCTAATCATGTTGCCACTGCCACTTTCCTTCCCTCTACTACCACTGCCTACCACCCACAGCAGGAAGCAGCATGTGTCCTCATCAGTCATCTCCCAGTTCTTTTCTTTAAAAGCATGGCAAGCCATTCCTGCCCTGCTGGTGTTTGTGGGCTCTCATGAGAACGAGAGGTCTTGTGAGAGCTGGGAAGCCTTGGCAACCATCCCAGGCATCTCTGCCTCTGAGTAGCTTATCTAAGAGTCGCCCTTCCTTTCCGTGGGGTGTCCCTTCATTGACACCCAGCTGCTCTCATTTTGCTGAGCTGGTGCCTGCAGCCAAACAGAGGCATGGAGTCCAGCAATACCTGGGAGCTGCCAAACCAGGCTACACAACATAT
The DNA here is from genome assembly GCF_001447785.1 of Gekko japonicus. Classification (NCBI taxonomy): domain Eukaryota; kingdom Metazoa; phylum Chordata; class Lepidosauria; order Squamata; family Gekkonidae; genus Gekko; species Gekko japonicus. The sequence continues at coordinate 1,575,865 of NW_015174277.1, forward strand.
TTGGGTGGGTTGCATGTGGTGCTGAAGACATGTGCTGTGCACATGAAGGGATAAGAGCAGCCCCGTAGCTAGGGATTTTGGGGGGAGGGGGCCTTGTGGGGGTCCCACCAGCTAATTAAATCAAAGGCTCCAGGGCAAGGGGGGGTCTGCTTGGTGTGCACCCACACACATCCCACTAGAGCCTTCCTCTAAGGCGAGCCAGAATCCCAATGTTCATAGCGCTGCATACTAAGGCTCCTCAGAGGTCTAGGAATGCTGCCACGTTTTTTTTTAAAAAAAAGGAGAGCGGGGATCAAGCTTCCTCCCTCACTCCTTCCCTGAGCCAAAGATCTTTTCTGAAGCCTGGTGCAGAAAATCCAACAGGTGGAGCGAACTGCTGCAGTGGCTGCAATCAGACCAATGTATGCGTGACTCTGTCAACCACCAGTTGCTGCTGGGTCCTAAAGAGACTCATCTCATTGTAGATGAGCTCAAAAAGGGAGATGCCGGCTCCTGTTCGTGAGTGCAATGCTGTAACTGTGTGACAGGCAATCAGGGGAGGGGGCCCGGGGGGGAGGGAAAGCTGAGGCTTAGGAAGTGGGGCCCATAAAAATTACTAGGGGGCTGGGCCCCATGGCCCCACAGTAGCTACAGGCCTTGATAAGAGGAGAGTGGAAGTGAGCTGTGATAAAGGTGGAAACGAGGCAGTAAATGGGTCCAAGAAATGGGCAGAGAGGAAAGCTGGGACTGCCGCTTGCCCATCTACAGACTGTTTTTATGACCACATTTCCACCTTTGAGTGGGAAAATTACTGCAGCTTTATATACATCCTGCTAGGCTAGTTCTCTACTCAAAAGCTCACTGGCTCCTAAAATCCCTTCATCCTTTACAGGCTTAATTCTCTACAATTGAGCCTACACTTTAGCTATGGAGCTGCATTAACAATTATTATTTTTAACAGAACTTTGTTTGAATAGGATAATATTCATGGTCTCAGCTGGTAGGATCTCACAATCAATTTCCAGTGGAACAGCTACTGAAGTCAACAAGAGTTAAGATTAATGGAGGTAGAATCTAGAGGTAAATTCTCTGCCCTTGCATCAGTGATGAGCTAAAAAGAAAGGGGCTATAAAGGCTCAGCCTAAAGGCAGGATGTTTTTTGTTTTTGTGTTAGTTCATATCAATAGTGACCAACACCTTCCCTCTCCCTTTCCCTGAGACTCCGTATTTTCAATAGCTCTATGGCTGGCAGAAGTTCATCAGGTGCAGAGTTTCTAACAATCTCTCTGGTACTGTTTAGTTTCTGTCTGTCTTTGAGCTGTGAGAGGCACGGGACCCTCTGGAAGGAAATGGTGAGCCCAGATGCAACCCTGTCAAACTGCAAACCCAATATTTCCTTTGATCTTCGGCACTGTTCAAAATTCCTAACTCACATCATCAATTTCTCTGTTCTCGCAGTTCCCAGATAATGGGCAAATCATGGGCAAGTCACAGATATTAAGGCAACAGTATAAAGTACAACTGAAAGCCAAGAAATGCAAGCAGCAAATGAGATCAAGCAGCAGCACTACTGCCCCCCCCCCAAGGAAAAAGCTCCAAGTTGAAGTGCTGTGGTCAACACAAACCTTTTAATGGCATGCTTGGTGGCCTGATGGGTCTCCCCTGGGAAGATATTCCATAACAGCATCACCACTAAGCCCTGACCCAGGCACCACTAGATCTTCCCTCTCAAAGAAAAATGGAAACCTCTCAGGGGTACGCCTAAAAACGGTAATGTGAGAAGCAGCCCTTACAGCCTGATTCAAATGATAATGTATCATGAAAAACCAGGGTTATGTTCCTAAGGGCCTGTGCTGGGAAGCAGAATTCATAATATCATTTTAGCCTTCCTTTCCCTTAGAGTCTCCATACCATAAACATTAGAGGAAGCAGAAGATTTGTGGCTGAAGTGGGGAACAGCAAGCCTTCCCTTCTCCCGAGATATAGTCTATCTATGACTACAATAGCACATGGTATGTCACTAGCCCTGTTCACCTATTGCAGTGAACACACATACTGTACATCCTATGTGTACATGTGTACATCTGTTTGTAAGAAAGAGCCAATGTGCATTCACTTTGCAAATGAAACCAGGGACCAGTACCTGAATATATCTGATGTTTCAATTACACATTCAGCTGTACATGTGATGAATGTAACATGATAATTACTTAATACATGTATAAAGAAAAGCAAAGGTTCGCTGTACATGGATTGTTCGTGCATTCAATGTAGCTTGTGAACAAGTCTTCTATCTGAACAAAGCTTGCACTGCAATGAAATGACAATCATGTCACAAATTTTATAGTACGCCTCGGAGCCAGAGTGGTGTAGCGGCCAGAGTGTCAGACTAGGAGATGGAATACCAGGGCTGAAATCCACACTCAGCCATGAAACTCCTTGGTGACCTGGGGCCAGTCACTCTCTTGCAACCTAAACTACCTTACAGAAATGCCATGAGGACAAAAGAGAGGAGCATGATGTATGTTGCCTTGAGTTCATAGGGGGAAATGGTGAGATACAAATTAACAGAAGAAGAAGCCATGCTTTGGGATGAGCATGAACTGGCTCACAAACTAAAGTTCATGACGCATTTTGGGCAGTTCATGACATGAAGTTTGTGGCAGGTCAACTGGCACAAACATTCCATGAACGTTCAAGCTGTTCATGGTAGTTTGTAGTAGTTCATGAATGGATACATTTCCAGACAGACTGTCTCTGCTCAATCTAAATGTTTACCAAACTTCAAAGCAATGGGGAGGCAGAACTTGGAGGTCATGTAGAGGAGCATCCGGGGAATGTCCCCTGTGACTTTGATGTCTCTTGCTTGCTGTCAGCTATAGCTGCCATAAGCGTGGGGTATGTTTCTAATTGCTTTGCATTCCTTTCCATGCGCTTAATTGCACCTGTGCTGTAATACGTATCTCTCAAGGTCACAGGAGGAGTTGGTGTGTCTAGGTTTCGTGGGAAGCTTTTTCTTTTCCCAGCTTGGCAGCCGTTAGAGAATCTGCCTAATGCCCCCGCACGGAAGCCCATCTCATTGAGTAGTAGTTGGGGGGGGTGCATACGAATGCCCTATATCCTATTATGCGCATAGGTAACCTGCCATTCCTAACAGTGTTCATGTTACTGCATCTATGGCTTTTCAATAAAAGTAAAACCTTCCTAGAAGCGTGAACTTCATTGTCTTGCTGTGGATCCTGACACTTGCACAGGATCCATTGTCTACGCTCCTGAACCTACTCAACCTGTGGCTGTCATTTCCCCAGAAAGCACTTTCCTGGGGGAACCTTCTTTAGGGAACTGTAACTTGGGCCCCATAAATCCAATCCTCACCAAACATGGAGGGCAGGTAGAGGAGAGTATGATATCTCTAGAATGCCAGGGGAGCATTCTACCTCATCACAAACTTCACAAATCAAACTGGTTGGTTTGGCAGCTAAAAAATCATGACTGTTCATGGTTCACAAACAGGGCATGCCACGAACCACAAACCGAATGACATTTTCCTGGTTTATGCCCATCCCTAGCTGTACTGCATCAGGCCAATGGTCCATCTGTTTTCAACAGTGGCCACTCATATGCCACAGGAAAGTCCACAAACTAGCAGCCTGCTGACTGATTCACAGTATGTGACAACCCAATTCAGCTATCAGGGCTAATAGGCATGATATCCTTCATATCCTTCATAAACGTGTCCAAACTCCTTTTAAATCTTTCTAAGCCAGTGGTCACCAGATCATGTAGCTCTACAACTCACTGCTCGTGGGGAGTAGTGCAGTGGGAAGTATTCTTTTGGATAGATAGCTATTATTAAGGGAGAGAGGAAGAGGAGACCCAGGCTAATCTTCCTGAGTTTACTTCTATTGTCTTCATTTTACAGTAGGCAACAAAATGTGATTTACACCAGTGTAAGACTAGCATGTATCTCCTCCTGACTTGCACTGATCAGGCCAGCATTTCCAATCTCGCCGCTTCAGTAATATGTTTCCTTCTCATCTGAAAAAAATAGAGAAATAATTTCCAGTACAAGTCCTATGTGGTCCCGCTCAAGAAATGGCTGCTGCAGAAGATGGAGCTGTAGACAATTCAGCAATAAAGATGGAAAACTATACTAATCATTTCTCTCTCTTTTTTTCTGCAGTAATTTTAATTTAAGGCTCTAGAGGAGATGCAATTTAGTACAATTTAGAGCTGCATTTGTATCATTATTTTCACTCTCCTGAATCATTACTATTTCAGTAACAGCTTGGACAGAAGCCACAATCAGAAAGGCTCAACAGAATCCTAGCGTCTGCAGTCATATCACCCTGACTGCAGACTGATCCATCACCAATAAGACCATTCTATCACAGTATGCAGAACTGGTCACATTCGTAAACAAAGTCTTGGAATACATTTAGGGATTTGTATTAAAATCAATTGAGATACTCTCTAGATACAATAAAAGAGTGTCACTAAACATAATCTGACATAGAATCCAGTCCACAATAAGTCTAAGGTGCCACAAGACCCTTTCCCTTATGTTTGTGGAACCAGTTGACATATTCCTATGACAACATACAACATTTGTGGAGGAGAAGACTGGGATTGCTGATTCAGGACACAATCCAAACCTCAGCAGAACTGTGATGATCCAATGCAGACAGTCAAACCCTGGGAACGCCTAGGAACTGGGATGCTACAAAAGCCAGCAGCTTCCTGTGGTACTGGTTTTAGCAACTGCAACAGATCTGACAGGCACCACCAGTGTACAGCTCCTATGTTTTTTCTAGGGCCTTGCCTCAGGCTTGTGACATGACCCATACAGGAGCTGTGGCAACTGTCCTGAGCAGTTGGACCATACAGCTGGAACCGTATAGGGTCTCAGAGTAATATAGCCAGTAATATAACCAGAGTAATACCCAGTAAAATAAGCTTCTGGTTCTCATGGTGATAGCAAAACCTATCCTCAGAGCATGGCTATGCCATGAGCAAAGCAATGTTTCCCAAGTGCAGCAGCAAAAGGGGAGTCAAACCTGGGTGCACCAGTAGCTACTGATAGTCTGGGTCTAAGGAAGCCCATTGAACTGCAAGAGGATGATGGCCAAATTTGAAAGCCAGTAGAGATTACAGTGTTGGACTAATATGTGGGAGGCACAGGTTCAGATTTACACTCTGCCATGAAAGCTAGCTGGATGACCTGGGGCCGGCCATACACGCTCAGCCTGATCTACTTCATGGGGGGAAGGGGGGGCTTTTGAAAGTTGCAGAAGAAGAAGAAGCTGTGTTCTCAAACTGATTCTGGGCCCTAGCTAGAAGCAAAACTGAGCCAAAAATCAGTGGAAGGACAATTTGCCACTGCATAATTTCAGAAGCCAGGATGGAATCTGGAAGTTATGAACAACAAGACATTTCTCAGTGGAGTGGCCTGCTTAAATTGTTCAGTTTACAAGACTCTGCTGAATAATTAGAAAATTTCAGCTAGTGTAGTGGCTTAGAGTTGCATTCAAGCGTCATGTCAAGCTGACATAACAGCTGAATGTGCAGAAGTTTGGCTTGTTACTGTGCTTGTGTGTGCCCCTCAGCCCCCCCCCCCATGGCAGGCAGTAGAGGATTCCAGATTCCCATGACATATGAAGACAGTCATGTGCCTTAACCAGAGTTAGAGGTTGCCTAACCAAGCTCTAAATCTGGACTAAAATTTATGAATTCTGGCTTTCTGGACATAACTCCAGTTATGTCACATGCCTGCATCTAGATCTAAGGCAGAAGAAAGATAAAGAGGGAGAAAGGTGTGAAGCATATACACAAGCCAGGGTTGTGCACATCTGAATGCAGCCTAAAAGCATCAACTAGGAAGCCTCAGGATCACAGCTCCCCTCAGTCATCATATGACTAGGTGGCAGGCCATTCCACACTCAGCCTCTGTCTGCATCAGTCACAAGGACATCGCACTATCATTGTGGTGCAATTTGAGATCCACAGCAAGACATTCCAAGGGCTCCGTTTGTCACCACCTCAGGCCTGCTCCACAGTCCTGTCCAAAGATATTTCTCCTCCTGTCTACCAACAGCAACACGGGTATTTTGCAAAATCTGAACAAGACCCGCAATGAAGTTGTAATCCACTGGGGAGAAACAGCCTTTTAAACCCATCAAGCATTCTAGGTGTACTCTCCATTTATTCTGGGACATCAGCCCTGAATTCACACCAGCTTGAGATTTGTTTAGACAGTCAAGGCATGAATCAGAGGGAGCGGCAGGATCAGGAGCTCCTGACTCACTGCTTTTTCATCCCGGAATGACTAATCACAGAAACAGTAGCAGGGCTGCTTGTAATTTTAGGTGGGAGCAACTGACAGGCCCACCAAGAAATGCTGTGACCTAACTGTCGAGGAGCTAATCAGCACAGGTGTGTGTGGCTAAAGCATCACAAAATCCCTTGTTTTGGAAGCTGGGGAGAAGATTGCTGGGACTGCCCTACAACAAACACCTCTGAATCATGCCCATGTGAACCAAATTACTCATTACTCAAGATCCTGGTCTGCATCTCTTAGTTATTTGTAACCTTAAAACAGAAAGGATTAACAATGATTTATTTATTTGTGGTCAACCCATTGGGAAATCCAGGAATGAATATTTTAAAAAGTGAAATATTAGCTGTGCAGGCTGTAGTGTCTGTGTGTCTGAGAGAAAAAGAGCAAGACGGGGGGGGGGGAGAAGGGGGGGCAGAATTATTTTTTCATCTTCCTGCATGATTTTTCCAAATTAACAGTCCACCACTCCCCACCCCAGCCTGAGAAGGAGTGCATGCATTTGGAGAAAGTCTCCATTTTGTTCAGCCAAACCACACAGAGGAAAGGGTCAGTCCTGCTCCTGCAGCCCTAACCCAGATTGAGACCCTATATGGCTGTTATTTGACTTTAAAAAATGGAGAAGAATTCTTTAAAAGTCTCCCCATGTCGCATCTCCGATATAGATATGAAGGAACAAAACACGTTGCTTGCCTTGAAGGTCCAAACAGGCACACTTTGCAGCCTAGCCCTTAGTTTAATTCGCTGGGAGTAAGCAGTGAAATGGCTAAATTTGCAAATGATGCAAAGTTGTTCAGGGTGGTGAGAACCAGGGAGGATTGTGAGGCACTCCAAAGGGATCTGTCGAGGATGGGTGAGTGGGCGTCAATGTGGCAAATGGGGTTCAATGTGGCCAAGTGCAAAGTGATGCACACTGGAGCCAAAAATCCTAACTATAAGTACATGTTGATGGGGTCCAAACTGGCAGAGACTGACCAAGAGAGAGATCTTGGAGACGTAAGTAGATAACTCACTGAAAATGTCGGGACAGTGTGCGACTGCAATAAAAAAGGCCAATGCTATTCTCGGAATTATTAGGAAGGGAATTGAAAACAAATCAGCCAGTATCATAATGCCCCTGTATAAATCAATGTTGCAGCCTCATTTGAAGTACTGTGTACAGTTCTGGTCACCACACCTCAGAAAGGCTATGATAGCATTGGAAAAAGTGCAGAAAAGGGCAACTAGAATGATAAAAGGGTTGGAACGCTTTCCCTATGAAGAAAGCTTAAAGCGCTTGGGGCTTTTTAGCTTGGAGAAATGATGGCTGAGAGGTGACATGATTGAGGTTTATAAGATTATGCATGGGATAGAGCAGGTAGAGAGAGAAGTACTTTTCTCCCTTTCTCACAATACAAGAACTCATGTGCACTCAATGAAATTGCTGAGCAGTCGGGTTAGAACAGATAAAAGGAAGTACTTCTATACCCAAAGAGTGATTAACACATGGAATTAACTTCCACGGGAGGTGGTGGTGGCTACAAGCATGGACAGCTTCAAGAGGGAATTGGATAAATATATGGAACAGAGGTCGATCAGTGGCTATTAGCCACAAGGTATAGATAGGAACTCTCAGTCTGGGGCAAGTGATGCACTGTATTCTTGGTGCTTGGGGGGGCAACAGTGGGAGGGCTTCTAGTGTCCTGGCCTCACTGGTGGACCTCCTGGTGGCACCTGGTATTTCTGGCCACTGTGTGACAGAGTGTTGGACTGAATGGGCCATTGGCCTGATCCAACATTGGCTTCTCTTATGTTCTTATGTTCCTCTCCTGAAATATCCTTTTGTTTCTCTCTTTCTTTGGTCTTACCTTGTACAGCCTCATGCCTGCAGGAAGGAATTGTTCTGAAAATTTAATTATTATGCAGTGCCTAGTTTCGCAGTCACTTTATAACTAATAGATGCTATTATTATTAGCTTGTGGTATAGGGGCTAAAGTGTGTGAAGTTTGAGCCAGAATCGTCTTACTTAATACAGCACCCTGGCTACTAATTCAGCTGTAGGTTTGCAGCAGCACCCTATTATGAGCTCATAAAACTGCCGTATACAGACTACTGATCTATCAGGGTCAGTATTTTCTACTCCAACTGGCAGCGGCTCTCCTGCGTCCATGGTAGAGATCTTCAAAATCACCTGCTGCCTGATCTTTTTAACTGGATATTCCCATAATTGAACTAGGGACCTTCTGCACTCAAAACGGATGCTCCATCACTGAGCTACAGACCCTCCCCATATGTGCAACTTCCAAGGAAATCTTCCTAAAAGCTCCATTTTATAGGTGTCAATGTTTCTGTATTTTCAGGGCTTCTATGCATTTTAACTTATTCTGATTCTAAATTTTTTACCTTCCAACCCTGCAGCTTTGACTTAAAACCTGAAATTATTTGTATTTATTGACCAATGTGAGTTTTGTACCTCTGGTTCATGATTGCTAATTGATTTTTGTACTCTACTATTACCCTCTATTTTATATTTTGATTACAGTGTGACCTGCATGTTACACCCAGCTGATAAATTTTAAAAGCACATGTAAATAAATAACGACAATAGCCTACCTTACAGGGATATTGTAAAGATGAATGAGTTAATGTATAAGACATGTTTTTGCTCCTTTAAAATATGCCATGTTAATGCTATTACTACTACTTTAAAAGGAGATGTTGTGATTTATACACGAGTACACCCAGCATAATTGATGCGATAAACATGTATTTTGTACTTAGGGATCCGAACTTGAGTACAAACCATCTCAGAAAATGCTGCCCTCTGTGACACTGCAGCAGCAAACTGTCAAAATCCTATTATTTATGTAATTGCGGGATCTGCCTGCCACTGATTCAGATCAGACTGTATTCTGTTGCTGGACAATAAATGTTCCTAGGGCAGAATTTCCCTTTCGAGTGCACAGCTTTTGTAATGTCTCCAGGCCAAATCCTTCCTTTGCCTGAAGAGGTAATAGGTGGGGGATTGCTCTGTGTATACAGAGGGAAAGAAATCAGCAGAAGCTTTTCGGTTTCTCTCTCAGCATAATAGCCTTGCAGAAGGGGTACAGCTGGAGCTGATCGGAGCTGTGCTACAAAGCAGTTGCTCGTCCGGGCCAAAATGGAAAAAAAAAAAAAAGATGAGAAGATGGCTTTAAAGCTCTCTTGGCCCCCGACCCAATTTGCTGTTACAGTACAGGACAATCTGTAAGGGAGAAACTCACTCTTGAGGTTCTTTATTGCCTGAGCTTGGCATGTTCCGTAATGTCGGCTACACCATGGCTGCTGCAATTTACTATTTAACTGGGAAACAATCCAGCCAAGGGGATACCAGCTGGAGAGTAGCATTTATATCAATATTGGAAGCCAGCGAGATCCCTGAAGGACCCGCGGGGCCCACTGTCAATTTCTGAGCTTGGGAGAGCTGTGCCAAGGACTAAAGAATTTCTGCTGCAATTGTTAGATTTTTTGGTCGTAATTGCAGAGCAGTTCTGGTGACAGTCCAGGCACAGAAAGCTAAATTGACACAGCTCCAGAGCCGGGATAATATACACGAGCAGAAAATTGGGCCCGTCGCACTCCAAGGACAGACCCTGAAATGAATGCTCGCAATGTGATCTGGAGAGTCCGGAAGTGAAGCAAGCTAATGTTCTTACTACCTGATCCTACAGGGCTGCTTTTGCTCTGGTGGGGCAAACAGAGGCACCGCTAAAGCGGCAGCCTTTGCCATGCACAGGGAGCTAAACTAACTGGCTTGGCTCCAGCTGCCATGAAGATCCCCTAATATTCCCATTACTACTCTAAAAGAGAGGTGTGAGGCATCACATCATGAGCAGTTCTGACAGTCCCTGGGAACATGAGCAGAGGTTTGTTGCCAGGGCTGGCTCAACCAGACAGGGCGATAAAGTGGTTGCCTAGGAGGGGAACTCTGCACTGAACAGTAAATTCAAAGCCGTTTCAGTGGGAATAGCACCTAACAACTGACATTTTAACATTGCATTCCAAGAAGTAGGGTTCAAAACTGCATCCTAAATATTCACAGATCAAAATACATTAATAAGACATACTGATTTCTGTTATTATGTACTGCGATTAAAAAAACCCCACCATTTTGTTGCCAGAATTACCTGCTTGCTAAGGCACCATTTCAATATTCTCAGTGGCTTATAATTCTCTTAAATGGAAAACCACCAAAGGTCTACCACTTTTGTCTCTCACTTTCTCCAAGAATTGCAGAATGATGCGTACAGTCATCGTTTTATCTCCAGATAAGGCCAAGAGAGAGACCAGCTCAAAGTCCTTTGCAAGCTACCCGGAATTCAAGCCTGGATCTCCCATGTCCTTGTTTGTCACCATACCCCACTACATAACAGTGGCTCCCAAAGGATTTCCCTGCAGATTCCTCTGGAGTGTATGTGTAGCAAACGAGGGCTACAGTCAGCCTGCCTGTGTGATCTTCCTTTCTAATCTGATCAGGCATGTATACCTTTTGAGAAAGCTTTTCCAACTCAGATAATTGGAACAAACTTTTGCCATTCCCTCTTTCAATATGGAAAAGAACTTAAACTGTTAGGCATGATGCCTATTTGCACACCTTGGACTATTTGAAGAGTGCCTATGAATGCTAAGTGTCTTCCAGGAGCACTGTAATTGTTCAGAATCCTACGCCTTAACCTGTCTCCCACTTGATCCGTGGAAATGCCCCTGGTAGCTTGAGGGAAAGCAGCCATGGTGGCTGGGTCAGGCTGCCCTTGTCTAGTCACCAGTGGTCGAGTTGTCTGCACCTGCTGTAGTTATGATCATTCCAAGTTTGATAAGTAAACAGAATCCTTTCCCTATGGAGGCAGCATCTCTCTGAATACTAGATAACCCTGTAGGCAGAAATGTTTGATTGGTGGGGCATGGGAAAATTTTGTGGGGCAGCAAGAGAGGGGGAGGAGGGAGGGAGATCAGGCCAAAACAGCATTTAAAGAGAACCCTAACCCTTTAAATGCTATTTTTCTAGCGTGTGTGTGTGGGGGGAGAGGCGCACACTTCCCCTGATCTCCAAGTGGCAAAATCGCTGCTTGGCGATCAGGGAAAGCCTACGGTCACCCCTCTCCCTTGCAGGAGGTGAGGGAGGTTAGAGGGTGTCTGCCGCCTGCATGCCTTTCCCCAATCTCCAAGCTTCCCAGAGCCCAGTAAGACGTGCTGTCCTGTGCCGCTCTACTCCTTCTGTGGCCTGACCCTGGGGCACATGGTGGGGGCTGTGGCTTCTGCTCCACTCTGGGTAGGGTGGGGGGTTTCTCTCTTCAGCGTACCTGAAGGCTGCTTCCCACCTCATCCCAGTTCCTCATTTTGTGGGGGAAGACGCCCCCCAAAAGTTGCAAGGCTGGTTGGGTTGCTGGGGGGGAGAAGCATTCTGCATATGCTCAGAGGCACAGTGCAGGAAGGCAGTGGGTGTGTCGGCAGTAGTGCCCAGTGGCAGCTTCCCCTCTTTTCTCTGCTGGGGAGCAGCTGGGCTGGAGGTGGTCGGTGGAGGAAGCTGAAGAGCGGGTGCCTCCTGACCCGGCCCCTGAACTGCAGCTGCTTCTTTTCTCCTTGCAGGGGTCCTGTCACTGCGTGCCCCCCCCCCCACCGCATCATGCTGCACCTCCTGTTCCTGGCCATGGCCTGCAGCCCTGCCCGGGAGAGATCAGGGAAAGTGTCCCCCTCCTGCTAGAAAAAACAGCATTTTAAATGCTGTTTTTCTAGCTGGGCAGCTGCAAGATTTAAAGGGTCCTCCATCAGGTTGGTGGGCCACATGCTCCTGCCGATCAGCTGGAGGGCACTTTTAATGCCACAGGAGGGGGGAGGGGGCAGCAGCTTTTGTGGGGCATGCCTCCTATTTGAGGGGGCAGAGCCCCAAAATCTCCCACTGTAGCTACGGGCCAGATACTAGATCCTAAGACCAACTACAAACATAACTGCTAGAATTGCCAGGCCTGGACTGGGAGATTCCTGGAGATTTTGATGGTGCAGCCTGTGGAGGATGGGGTTTGGGGAGAGGAGAGACCTCAATGGGGTATAATGTCATAGAGTCAACCTTCCAAAGCAGCCATTTTCTCCAGGAGAGCTGATTTCTGTAACCTGGAGACTAGTTGTAATTCTGGGAGATCTTCAGCCCCCACCTGGAGACTGGCAATCCAAATGGTTGCCCTCATATCCTGACTGTGGGTCTCCTAAAGGCATCTGGTCGGCAGCTGCTGGAACACTGGCTCAGTTCAGACTTCCTATAAAACAAGGGCTAATTAAGCTAACAATACTTAATGTGATCATCTGAATGTGGGTCATCCTACTAGCTAGGACTAGTTAAAGAACAGCAGTCCAGGATCTGAAACCATGTTTTCCAGTTTATTTACTACCCCCAGTCAATTTTAACTACAGTTTTGCATGATGTACAAATATGGATATCCTGGTTTATTCACCAGTGCTGTCCTTACATGCTTTCAAGGCTACAGAGATGCCTGGCCAGAGCAGCTCAAAACTGAAACAATTCTTGCATTTTGCTACCTCTCACTAGCAGTTCCCCTGACCAATGGAACCAGCATTTGTTGAGACAAAGCAGGATTTGAGCAAAGGTCCGCAAGTCCACAAGTCCAATACTTTTTTTTTACAAACTAACCATAGTTAAAATAAAGCAGCATTTTCAATCTTAACCGAGCCTCTGGTACTAGCACAATGAAATTTTGTCAAGAATGCTTGAATGGTTGCTGTTGTTCAGTCGCACAGTCGAGTCCGACTCTTCGCGACCCCATGTTGGATGGTAGACACACACAAACAAACACCCACGATCAGAAACATTTCTGGTAGAAGGGAATGTGGAACTTTTCAAAGAGGGTTAATTGGGAATAGATTTAGGAGGACTTACAATTGGTCCAGCTTTGGGATACACATACATCCCCCCAAGAAAAATATACAGCCTGATCTCTACTTGGTTACTCAGAAGCTTTCAATAGGGCTTACTCCTACTGAAGTCTGAATAGGATCCTGATCACAATATCATGCATGATATGGGATAATCTTCTATCACTGGAATCCCAAAGAAAGTCATAGCAAATCCCATGACTTCAATGAATTTAGAAGGGTGTAACTGTTAGGATGGTACTGCAAACATATAATATTATCAGGTGTTTCATGATGGAGGAAGCCTGCCTCTGCTTCCTCTTGTGCGTGCTATTAGTATTAGTCATGCTTTTCTTTCCCCCTCAGTGTGGTAAAAAGGATGCATTCCAGAGAAAGCACTGCCAGCAACAAATGAATACGCCCGAAGATGACAGAAAATTGACCCAAGGCCAGCTTGACCATACAGGTGAGCAGATGATCCCTCAGTAGACTGGGTGATGAATGGTCAGTGTCCAGAGTCTAATTGGGCCACTTGCCAGTGCTCATGAAAATTAAACCCTAAAGTGGTAATGCTGAGCTCTGGCAGCAAACCCCCCCCCCCCCAACAAACAAAAGACTCAGCCCAGGTTTAGATACAGGGAGGAGTGCAAAATGGTTCCTGCAGCTCTAATTTAATTGGAATTTGCCATTTGAGTGGCTTTATGCACACAGACAGTCAGACAAAGGAGGAATCGGCTGCTAACCAACATGGGGGAAGGGGGGTGGGTGGAAGCAAGAGCAATTTGGTTCCCTGCCTGGGTTTCTGCCCAAGAACACATGGAGATGACTTACACTGAGTCAGACCACTGGTCTACCAAGGTCTGCTGTGATTTGCAGCAGCTCTCCAGGGCCTCAAGTCCAGGTCTTTCACAATACCTGCTACCTGATCATTTTAACTGATCAGTCTGGCAAATGAACCTGGGACTTTTTGCACGCAAAGCATGCATTCTTGCAATGAGCCACAACTCCTCATGTGCCAGTCCTTTACTAAATTGATTCTTACTTATAAGTATCATGTGGCTAATAGAACACTCAGTTTAGATTGCATGTAGACCTCCCACGCGGCCGTGAAGATTCCTGGATGGCCTTCTGCATTCTCTCTCAGCCCAGTCAGCCTCAGAGAGAAGGAGACGGAAGTATCTCTGCAAAGGATGGTGAAGTTCCATAAGCTCCTTAGAGAGCTCAAGGGGCAGTGCTGGCTCCTGGACTGTGGGGCCAAAGTAGGCCACTTTACTTGTGAAAGGGCAAGGTCTCCAAAGTGAGACTTCTCATGCTGATCTCTCACCGCCTTGGCTGCTCTGCTCCCACTGAAAATAGGAAAGCTAGAGGCCCTTTGCAAATCCTGGGGCTCACCTCCCACTGAAGGAGACCACACCATTCAGACAGCTTAAGTGGGAGATTCTTTTCAAAACAATCAGGTGGAAGACTGGAGCTCAGAGCAGATCCAGGGAGGAGTCAAAGGACAAAGAGATTTAGGCTGGTTGAAGAGCCCAGCCTAGCACAAGAGTGGTTTGTTCACCTAAAAAAAGGCTAAGGGCAAGAAAAGTGCCTTGTCCCCGTATTTTTCCTGGTAACGGGCCCCAAAGCAAAACTAAAATGCCAGCCATGCTGCTTTTGGGCGGTCTCTTGCACATCCTAGATGATGTGATGTTGACACATTTCAAATTTAACTCAATCTTTTCATTTTTGAAACTACTCTACATGTTTAATCTTGTTATTAGTGGGTCCCACAAAGAATGCCTGTTGATTTCCCTGGCAGATCTGAAGGCCTGACCTGCCATGAACAATCCTAGAAGACCATCTTCTTGCAGGCTGATTACTCAATGCCTATAATTTTCTGTGTCCATTCACATTACATGAACTGGGGAAGGCTAATAATAAAGATGCATAGCAGATGATCCTCTAAGTGACTTTAAAGGGGGGGAAAGGTTATTATCTGCCCTTGCAACATCTGGTTTACATCAAGATGAAGAGACAGATTTGGACCAAGGTTTTTTTTTGTTTTTTTTAAGTATTTAGCATGACCTAATTTATTCAAACAGCTCTGTGGCTTCCAAAACGTAGGCAATCAATGGTTCAGCGAAACGGAGCTGTTATTTATGCAGTGTCATGTTGACCTAGGGCTGCGATGGAAGACACATGAACACATTGTGTGCAGAGCTAACCAGGAATCTGGAATAACTAAAGATCAGAGAATAGAGTTCAGTTGTAATGAACAGCGACATTGATTGTAGAGACAAATTTGCAATAAACCATTTAAAGCATCTTTCTGGCCCATTACCTGTTCTCACAAGACAGGTAGTCAATTGGTACATTAGGAGAAAATTGTAAACTTTGTATTGTAAAATTTGTAAAATTCATAATGCTGTATGTTTCAAAAATAATATTTTTGTAAGGACTAGGCAATATTTATGGTATAGGAGCTTTCACGTTATTCACGTTATTCACCTATTCCCCCAGTTGAATTTAAAAAAAAACATAGGAGGGGTAGACGATGGTTTCTATGTGATGACATGATATTTAATGTTAATCATGATGTAATTTGTAACAGAGAAAATGAATGAAGTCACTGCAAACCTATGCACACTTACTTGGGAGTAATCCTCACTGAACTCAGTAGGCCTTCTGAGTGAATGTACACAGGATCAGTCTGTGCTGGCGGAAAATGCCGTCAAGTCATAGCTGACTTGTGGCAACCCGATAGGGTTTTCAAGACAAGAGACGCTGAGAGGTGGTTTGCCATGGCCTGCCTCTGTGTCACACCTGTGGTATTCCTTAGAGGCCTCCCATCCACTTACTAACCAGGGGCAACCCTGCTTAGCTTCTAAGATCTGATAAGATCAGTCTAGCCTGGGCTATCTAGTCCAGTGATGGATCTATCTATACTCAGTTAAAAGCTGTGTCTTCTGTGAAAGACAGGCCACACAGAGGCACATGAGGACAGAGAAAGCAAACGGCGGAACTGCCTTTAGAAACACAACAAAAGCCAGTATGCAAATTTGGCTTTGGTTTTCCTGATTGAAATATTTTGGTTTTTATAAAAGCCCAAGCAAATGTCCCAACAAAAGAGAGCCATTGCTGGAAGCAGGATGCTGCAGATAGAACCAATGCCAATGTGGCAATCCTGGGGGTACACATCCACATCCACAAGACAGCAATGATCTGGGCCCCGACTGACAAGATGCCCATTGAGATGTGGACAGGACTCTCCTTCCTCATTGATGGCTACCAAGTATTGCACCAATTAAGAGCACACAAAGGAAGAGCTGGATCAGACTACACTGCAAAAGGAATGTGGGAGCAAGGCATTAGGGGAAAAAACCAGGAAATGGCAGTTTGGTGTAGTGGTTAAGTGTGTAGACTCTAATCTGGGGGGAGGAGGAGGAGGAGGGGGAGGAGGAGGAGGAAGCTTGTGACTGACCCAAGGTCACATCAGCAGGTGCAAGTGGAGGAGTGGGGAATCAAACCCGGTTCTCCCAGATTAGAGTCCGCACACTTAACCACTACACCAAACTGGTTTTGATTCCCCACTCCTCCACGTGCACCTGCTGATGTGACCTTGGGTCAGTCACAAGCTCTGGCACAGCTGTCCTTGAAAAAGAGCAGTTTGCGTCAGAGTTCTCTCAGCCCCACCTACCTCACAGGGTGTCTGTTGTGGGGAGGGGAAAGGAGTTTGTAAGCCGCTCTGAGACTCCAAGTGAAGGGCGGGGTATAAATCCAATCTCTTCTTCTTCTTCACTGCTTTTATCTTCCAAAATCACATTCTCTCTTTCTCCAACGCTCCCAATACTAATGGAATTACATTACCTTAAACTGCTGCATTCACTTTTAAAAATTTCAGCTCTTGGCACTTCAACAATAATTAAGTCTGATGTTGTGGAGCATAATACAACAACCAACTTCATTCTCCAGTGCAATTGCAGCTATAGCAACACAGTAATCGGACTATTAGGTGATGTTCTAGTGGAAGGTGGACAGGCTAGCTCTTAGTCTTTGATGTCCACACATCAGAAAACATATTTCCTGTTATTGACATTTCTTCATCCTTGACAACTAAGTGAACAATGCTTGCCGAATTGAATTTGTAGGCCAAATTCTTAGCTGGCTCAGACTCATATTTCCCTCTGACACCTATTGCCTCATGCAGATTTATGTTTTACATTCCCTGTGCTTTATAATGAATTATCTCACAGATTCCTAACTTCATCGGCAGCAGCATAATGTTAAATTAAAAAATATCCAGTCACTTTCTCTCTTTTGTTTTCCTATCCCTCTTCCTTGAAACTGGATTTATTTCTACAAATCTTTCTAGAGAAAAACCCTGCTGGATCAAACCAAGGGGTCACCTAATCCAGCATCTGTTTTCCAACAATATTTGCCAACCAGATGCCTTCAGGAAATGCACAAGCAGGATATTAAGGCGACGTCCTTCTCCCTCCCTCATGGTTTCCAGCATCTGGTATTCAGGGAACCTGACACTATGCATGCAAAGTCCCTACAGAGTTCAGTAAGAGTCATTTCCGAGTAAAAATTCCCAAGTAAAAAAAAAAGAGTAATTTCGGAGAGGGGAAAATGCATCCAGGTGCCTCTGAATATTTAGCTAAATGGCTAAAAGCTGCTGCTACTTTGGTTTCAGTAGACCTTTTCATATATTACAATCAGGAGTACCAGGAGACTACCAACCATGTGGTAGTTTAATGCATACAGTTGCCATGTTGTGTGAACAGGGGCAGTGCACAGATTTACCTTTTGCATACAGCTCCAGTACGTGTGAACTGACCACTGAATTTTTCAAGGGTCCTGTTTATTAATGCCAAGGCTGTTCTCACATGTTAATACATGCTCCTGCTTACACATATCAGGAGGACTGGAGGAGCCACATGCTCCCAATATGTGCAGTTGGTAGACTCCTGGTATATGCAGTTCTAACACCTGAAAGGGACTCTAAATTGCATAGAATGCCTCTGGATGGAGTGAGCATTACCTTGGTGAGAAGTGACAATTTAATTCTGTGGTAGAAATAAGGGGGACATTTGCTTTAGATTAATTTCCACCAAGGGCTAATAAGGTTATTATAACCTTTGTCTTTAATAGCTCTACAATGGAGCATTTCAGGAAGATTGCAAAGCTGGAGCTTAACTATTGTTGGCGACTGCATTAAAATTGCATCCCAAGTATATTACTGAACCGGGTATGTTACCCATTTGTTTACACCACTATTTTAAAAGTGAATCTACTCTGAAACAACATTTCTTCCTGAGATAGAAGGGGTATATCCCTCCGGCAGCCCTTTTGCCAGTGTGTGGAACCAGGCCATTCTTTTGCTCACCTCTGCACCCACAGGGTATATTAGCTTAAGGTGGTCACCCATAAAAATCCATCCTGTCCTCCATGTGTGTATACATGGAAGTAAGCCAGAGATCTGGCATGGAACTCTATTTTTCTTTTTTGGCAGGGTCAATCGAGGCAGACAATGTTCTAAACCAGAGCCTAGTGATAGGCTTTATGAAGGCCAATAAACAGAAACTTGACCCACTGGGTGTTATTGCTCAACATCATCAAGGATTTAGAAGTCAGCCCACTCCAGATGGAGTTGTACTTCCCTGAAAGACCAGGATAGTAGCTCGGAGGCACTATTCGATCCACTGCTGCTGACAGACATTCAAATCTCTTCTGTGGTATGCTGTATCTTCAACCAACTTTGTATGGTTTGCCTGCCAGCTTTATCCCTTCCTGGAAAAGTGACACTTGGACCATTTCCGCAGTATTGAAATTCCCTGCATTGACATTTTTTAAACTGTGTGTTATGCGACATTTTCTGCAGTAGATTTTCCCTCACCACGCACAAAGCTGAAGTTTTTCTTACCCTGCATTTTGGGAACTTGCTAAAACTGGGGATTCCAAAAATGTGAGATAAGAAGGAGAAAACTTTAGGTTTGCACCTGGTGAGGAAAAATCTATAGCGAAAAATGTCACATAACACACAGTTTTAAAAACGTCAATATGAGGAATTTCACTACTGCAGAAATGGTCTTGGCCATAGTTATCTAATGCTCTGATCCATCCAGTCATGTTGCCTGCATTGTAGTTTATGTTGGTTTCGAATACTGATCAAACACTTTAACTGGTGCCGAATACAACCACCAGGCTATTAGCTGACAGGAATAATTCTTGCCAGTTTTGAAAGAGCTTAACTGGCTATTGATTGATTTCTGAGCATAATTCAAAGCTTACCTTTAAAGTCTTAAATGGACTGGGATACTGTAAGAATCGCTTTCTCCCATTATGAGCCTACCTGAGCATTAAGATCTGCTACAGAGACCTGACTATCCATGGCCCCATTCACAGAGGTAAGATGCATGGCTGCAATTATAGAACTCCTTGCAGTGCCAGGTTAAAAATATTCTTGTTTACCCAGGTATTTGGTCCTTGATTTTCCTTTTGGGTGACCTGACAACAGTCCTCAATTTTTCTGCACTGATCTGGCTATTTGATCAGACCAAAAAATGTTACATGCTTTATTTTTATCTGCAGCAAAGTTTGTTACAGTCTTACATGCTATTAATGTTTTTATTGTTGCACAAAAAACAAAACAAAACACTTCCTGCTAAAGTATTATATGTTTTAGGAATTTTATTGTTGATGCTTTGATAATTTTAATGATTGATTGGCTTCCATGATAATTCTAGTGGGGTAGCTGTGTTAGCCTGCATTTGAAGGCTATTGCCACCCCCACCCCCAAGGGAAAAAAAGAAGGAGCTTGTCTTGGAATAAAACATTGCTGGTTCTTAACATGCCAGTACAATACTGCTAATTTTACTGCTTGACTCTTTGTGCTGGTCAACTGTGGAGTTTTTAAATTCTTTTTTAATGACTGCTGTTTATCTGAATATGATTTATCTGTATGCCTCCGTGATGCTAAAAATAAGCACATAGAATAAAGTAAAAATAGACTTGAACCGAGCAACTGGCTTCTTGTGAGCCAGCAGAGCTGCACTGAGCTCTTCGTTGTGTAGCAAAACTGCAGTTATTGTCTTATCAAAAATCTTTGCTAGGTTAAGCAGTGGCCCAGTGGCATATGCTGGCAAAGCAAAGCAAAGTTGCACTAATTCCCTCCCTTTGTTTTCCTCTCTTCTCAGGGGGTCATCTGTTCCAACAATTCAGACCACTAGCCTAGTAAGTGGAGATTTAGAAACTTACTAACTAATTACAGTGTTTACAATCCACAACCTGTTTGCTGGCACCATGAAGCAAACGGCAGCCTCTTGAGTACACCCAAAGATACTCACTGGCAGGAGCTTGCTCAGGTTCCAGGCTGGTTACATTAATTACTGTTAACTTAATTTTTATGCATCAGGCAGAAGCTTTTAACTGGCTGTTGGAACAGATTAAAATCACCCATTTGTAAATTTTAAAGACACAGTGTCCCTAGTTAGGGAATCTGTGCAACCAGACTGCTGAGAAGAAAGGTTGGCCATAATTCTCCACATGCTTCTAAGTAAAAAAAGAAAAGAGGAATGGAAGGACATTAAAGGTTCTGTCTCCCTTTTGATGTAAAAGTACCCATCCTAACCAGGGTGATTTGTTCCATCATACCACTTTTCAGTGAGCACTCAAATAGCGCTTTCCATAGTGATTCGACATGGACACCTTGTACTTCTCATGTCTGCATTACAACTTAACCTAAATTATGAAAGAACCAAATATTTGATTAGATTAAACACCAGTGGGCTCCATAAATTACATTAAACTTCTATAGTCTATGGGCTGTTCCAGGATGGCTAAATCCTCTATTGGGAACAGAATGCAATCCAACTCCCTTGTGGAGGGCCACGTTTTAGGGCAGAACCTTGCAGGAAGGGCTTCACAGCAACAGCACAGTTTTGTTCAGTAGGGCTGAGGTCATCGGGTGGATGGGACTGAAGAACCATAGGAGGACCCCCATTTGCAGAAGGAGCACTTCATTGTGCAAGGGCATCCAAGAGTGGCCCTTTCCCAGTTCTCAAGACATACAATCTTAACATATTGCTGCATTAGGTCAGATTTTGCACACGTTTTGGGGAAAATATATATGCGTGTATCTGGGTTTTCTACTGACAAAAATGACACTGGCGGCAGTGAAAAGAAAAGTAGAATATCAATGAACTTTCAGACCCGGAGCCTCCCACAGTGCAACCCTAAGCAAAGTTCAACAACAGCAGACCTGTTCATGGTTTGAAAGGTTATCAGTTAAATACAAAGTATAACCAAAAGTGTTGTCAGGTTCTCATTTAACACCAACACTACTGAGCCACGGCTGGCAGAAATAAAATAGTCAGGAATAACTTTGGTATCATCTCAGATGATTTCTAAGGCTGCAGTTGCCCGAGTGGAAGTAGAATAATGGCTAAGGACCTCAGCAAACATGGTGCTGGGGAACCGTGAGCAGATCACCCGGCTCAGCCACAGACAGCACCTACCAACAGGCCTGGTATGGTTTGGGGATGTGGTAACAGGAAAGGGGATCTTACCACTATGGATAGAAGGGGGATAATAGTACAGACTTAGGGATGCCAGCCTCCAGGTGGGATCTGGAGATCCCCTGGAATAACAGCTCATCTCCAGACTACAGAGGTCAGTTCCCCTGGAGAAAATGGATGCTTTGGAGGGTGGACTCTATGGCATTGTACTCCACTGAGGTCCCTGTCCTCCCCAGACACCATCCCCCAAATCTCCAAGAGTTTCCCAACCTAAATCTGGCAACCATACCCCCCCATCCCCTGCTGGTGACCAGGGGGCAACCCTAGGTTTTTCTAAGAATTGCTTGGATAATAGATGTAAACACGCATATGAACCTGCGTTGTCGTGTGTCAGACCACTGGTTTGTCACAGTCAACCCTGTCTACTCTGCATGGCAGCAGCTCTCCAGGGTCTCAGGTACAAGGTCTTACCGCCCGCTACCTGATCGTTCCAAGACCCTGAAGACCCTGGCCTTCTGCATGCAATACGCTTGAACTTTGGGCCTCAGGACCTCCCAGATACTTTGATCATTCTGGAAAAGTCCCATATAATGTGTAATGGTTAAGAGTGGTGGACTCTAATCTGCAGAACTGAGTTTGATTCCGCAGACTTCCACATGAAGCCAGCTGGGTGACCTTGGGTCAGTCACAGCTCTCAGAGCTCTCTCAGCCCCCCCCCCCAGGTCTAGCTTGCTAAAAATATTAGAGCTTAAGACTGCCAGACAATCTTTGGATCTCCTGGCTATACCACACACAATGGCATACAACAGCAGCAGCAGCAACAACAACAACAACAATAATTGATACAGACACTTTATTTGTTCTACTGCAGACCATCTATATGGGAGACCTAAAAAAAAAATCTATACAGGAGACCTGTAGTGGAGTCAATATATATGAATGTGTGAGTCAGTCTTGAATCTCCTACAGAAATGCCTTTTGCCCATGTAAAGAGCTTCCTCACATATAACCTCTTCTCTACATAACCATACTTAGATATAGGAGGAAAAAAACCCCTGTGTATGGCAATGTATGCTACCATGTGTCTGCTCTGCTGCATTCATGGTTTTGGAAGCTGTTGCCTGCTCTTTGCAGTCACATTAGGAGACTAGAAAAAGACTTGGATGCTCATCAGACATTATGGCTGTTAACAGGTACACAGCAGGTCTGCAACATGTACCTATTAAAATGGTGAAAACATTGTTCATGTAAAAAGCAATTCCATAAACTAGGGGTGACAAATGGAAGCAATTTTTATCTGGCCCCTGGCTACTCTACCAAATTTTAATCAAGGTGCGGTAAAAATGTCGGTTGACCATTTCGTTCATAGGAGAACAAAACTGTTTTCACATATTACAAGACAAATGTTTCCACAATTCAATGTTAATTTACATTTGGGTTTTGCAGAAGTTATGATGTGCACATGCTTGGACATGCTTTCAGGCCAAATATGTTAAAAGCTATGCCGAGACCATTAGTTGGCTAATACTGGCTCTAATATACAGCCTGTTCAAAAATGTGGGTTTCTGCAGAAAAAATATATTTGCGGCTCCCACACTCCATGGAGAACACATCCAATACCAAAGTCATCCCTCTCTACCATAAACAATTTATGGACATACATGTTTTAACTGCACTCTTATGTGTAAATTTAACCCTCTAGGCATCATTTGCTTAGTAGGAATGGACTGCTGATTCAGAATTCAAAAGAGCATTTTTCTATTTGTACATTTCACTAGAATACTGAAGTCCTCAAAGGCTCTCCTAATTTCCAAATGTTTGTTCATTGTTGCTCCCTATCAACTTCAAAAAGCACCAGGTTTTAACTTGATTAATTTTTTTCCTGGTAGAATTCTCAGTTGACAATCACAGCGTTATTCTCGGAAGCCACGTAGAGTTTACACAGTCACCTGAGTTGTTTCTCACAAACAGAATGGAATCTCCCTTTCAGTAACAAGGAAGACATATTCTATCATTGCCCCCTTTTCTGACCTAGCCAGAGGACACCAACGGGCCCTTGAAGGCCACCATTGCAAACAAGCTAGTTCTTAAGGCTGGAATTCTGCTGCACAAAGCCTAGTGATAATGAACTGGGAACTAAACATATAAGTTCCATTTCCTAGGAGCAGCTCCCAATGGATTGTGCCCAGTGGTGACAAATTACAATTGACACAAAATGTACGTTGACAGATGAAACGGGATTTAAGCTCTATTTACGGTAAATGGATAAAGGCTTTTTGGGTCAATGCCAAAAACTCAAGTATTTTCTTTGAATTTTGGCGGAGATGGACACGAATCTGGAATGGCTATAAATCTGCTCTGTCCCACACTTGCTGGATGGCTCCTAGATTTCTCTTCCAAAGCAAGTTGATGAATTAAAATCACTTTCATTAAGAGAGAACAAAATTGTGGGTGTCTGTTTCTCCTCTCTCTTTAAATACCAGGAACCAGTCTTCCTTGGCCATGACTTCAAAATGTGGGCTTACCTGAAGCCACGTGACTCCTGAAGTCTGTATCACAGGATACAGGAAGAGACTGCTTGGCTTAGCTTTGACTCTTGACCTTGGTCTTTTCCTGTACTTGTCTGACTAGTCCATTAGCCTGCTGCCCACCTGTTTGCATCTTTTCATTCCCTTGGGTTGCCAGGTGCCTTCTTCCTGCTGGTGGGGGGATTTGGGGGGCATTGCAGGGGTGGGAAGGGATGCTGCTGACATGCTGACATCACTCCTGGAAGTGATGTCAGCACGACAGAGATGTTGGGGTGATGCTCTACTTTTGGGGCAAAACTCTATGGTAAAAATGGCTACAAACCATAGTGCTTTGCCCAAAAAGTAGAGCATTGCCCTGATTTCACCAACATGATGCATCAGCAATGTTGCAGTGGGACATCTGTTTGGGGTGGGGTTCCCTGCCAGCCAGCTGGCCAGCGGCAAACCAGAGCCCACAAAAGCGAGTGATCCCCTGGCAAGCCTATCATTCCCCTTATCTGCCTGTGCCACCAATGGCCTTGCTTGCTCCCAATATTTACATTTATATCCTTTAGCAGCCATCACAGTCAAAGAGGATGCTGTGTGCTTTTCTTTTTAATCTTTTAATTTCCCTTTCCTCCAAGACACTCAGGACAGTGCACATGGGGTGATTGCATTTCATTCTACTGGGGACTTAGGGTGTCAACTTAATTCAGGCCCCGGTCACATGGCAAAGTTGCCACGGGAGAGGCACGGATGGTGGGCGGATTATCCGGGCCCGATCACACCCCAACATCTGGGAAGTGGAGCGCACCCATGGCTTACCGCTGACAATGCGTGTTAAAAAACTAGTACCTCCAGATGCCCTTGGCGTGATCGCGCCGGCGCAGGGCATTCCCCTCCAGTCCCTCATTTACCCGCCGGCACCGAGGGAAGGACCCGTGGTGTGCCACCGGTGCGTCTGATCGCATAATCGTGGATCAAACTGCGCCGGAGCAATTAGCCATGCCTCCCCCCGCGATATCCAGCCCATGTGACCGGGGCCTCAATCTTGCTTAAGGCCGAACTATACTAAACACAGTCCTTGGGCTCAGGCTACCACGGGGACTATCAATCAGATGTGCACTTGCAAAGTCTCCACTGAATACCCAGTTCCCAAGTGCATGGGGCTCAATCTGAATCAAGAATGCAGAATGCAGGAATAGGGTACATACGCCTCCCCTCGTACCATTTCCAAACCCAAAGCTGTCCTAGAAGAGGGCTATTTGCCCTGCTGGGGAAACCTTCATGTGCCCCATCAATATATGTGGTGTCCACAATGGCCAAATAATACTGTTGAGACTGTTTCGAGGGGACAGTGTGAATGGGGGTTAAGCCCCTTCTCTTTGCATGCTGTGATTCTGATCAAATGGAAATTTGAACCCAGGTGCCTGGTCCAACCTGAAGCTGAAGCAATGGTTTTGCTGCCAAATGGATATCACATCATTTGGCTTCAGATAAACATCAAAAACATCAGTGCTGCATTTTTCTGTTTAAAAAAATCCTTGCTTTTTTGTAATAGAGTGTTTTGATAGGATGACTTCTTCTTTTGGAAGAAAGCAAATCACAGGGTAGTCTAGAAATGCATTTTCATTTACTCCCCCACGTCACATTCACATTTATGTATATAACACTCCAAATGGTTTTGCTAAAGAAATTTCTCCTTGGCTGGGAGGTCTTCGTGCTGGAGATTACACCCAGGCCTGATTTGCTCCACTGCTCATGTTGCCATAAATTAAATTTAGTAAACAATAAATTGTGGCTGCGATTTGTGTTAGCAGGAACATATATCTGAAACCATAGTCCTCACATAAACTGTATCTGTGGCATCTTGCCACTTTACACCGCGTGGGTGCTCCAAACAATAAACACTGAGCTACTCATGGCTATGTGATGATAAACAAAATTTATACGTAGGACCCCTCGCCACTAATCCGCCCACCTACTTCCTCAAAGCTAAGTGCTTAATGCCAGGTTAGATCAGGACTTGCCTACAATAGTTCCTTGGCATGAGTCAGCAGTGCTTTGAGTCATCCATTTTGTATCTGACCAACCTTGCTCTAGGTGGAGTGTGGCATGGTTTGTTACTATACTGGACTGTATTATGTTGCAGAAATGTGTATAGATAGAAACCTTGCAAGGATATAACAACTGCCTATGAATTCTGATGCAAGGTACGTCTTCAAGGGCTCAGGGCTGTCACCTCATCTGGAATATGCATAGAATTTGCCTGAGATTTCTTTTTTTAAAAAAACCCTCCCCTCCAAACAACCACACTTATTTTATATTCCTACATCTCCATTTTTTTAAAAAAACGAAAGCTTCTTTTTGAAAAGGAAAACCTCAGGTTACAAAAAATAGTGCTAACTGATGTGACAGAGTTCCAAACACCTCCTGTGTCACCTGCCTGAAACAGCCGACCAAAAATTCCTCCTGGTGGGTCTTTCAAAATTGCTGTTATCCTATTTGAGCACTGCTCCACTTATGTATAATGACTGTGAGCATTCAGGTTAAGGGTAACATCAGGATTTTTTTAAAAAAATAACAACACTGTTCATTATAAACAGATAAAAAGCTTCTGAACTTTAAAATAACTGTTTTCCCCCCAAGGTACACCATCATAAAGACTTACAAGTTTTTATTTTTGCACAAACTTTCGCTAGATTAAAAATGTATGCTCTGAAACTCTTGCTGACCTTTTGTTGCAACAAGCCAATTTTTTAAGGAGAGGGGGAGATTTTGCCTTTCTTAAGGATTACTAGAAACATACACACACACCCTTGTTGAAAATTAGATTGTTTCCTTGGAGAACAATCCTTCCTTCCTTCCTTCCTTCCTTCCTTCCTGTAAAGTCCTATGTACTTCAGTGGGGCTAAAATGAGATAAAGGAGTCATTGCAGTACCTGGAATGCTTCCTCTCCCCATTTCTCTTTCCATTCATGCTTTGCTCCAGTCCCATCAGCCTTCAAAAATTCCTTCTACCCTTTCTTCTCCTCTCCCCTCTTCCCTACTTCGATTCCATTATTCCCTTTCTCTAAAACTGTATTTTGCTTGCTATGTCTCAAAACTGGGGAAGCATTTGATAAACATACAAATGAAGAAAGGTGGAAGCAGGAACCCAAGACGAAGATGCAAAAACAGCATGCTCAGATTTGTCTTATGGGTCATTCCACTAATGCAGAATAACTGATGCATTTCTACCACAGGATGCATTTCTACCAGCAAAATCCTATGCAAAGTCACTCCTGTCTGAGCCCACTGAAATCAATGCTGTTTGACTCGGTTAACTGGGCATAGGAATTTGCTGTACTATAGGAAACTGGACACAACAGATAGATAACCAAGTCATATTTGGTGGCTGGGTTAAAGGGGAATGTTTTTGAATGTGACTTTCCACAGTCCATGCGGTGGTGTCTGGCTGGTGACTTCAGTCTTTGATCTCTCCCACCGGCAATTTCAACTTCTTCTACTTCTTCAGTTTCTACAAGACTATTTGCATGATCTCTACCTAAGTGCTAGAACACCCATATAATAGGATGATGCGTCTCTACATTACAGGTACGTGCATTTCTATACACCACTGTATACGTTGGGCTGGTTCACATGGTCAAATCCTTCTATGAACGAGGCATCCTGATTTGTCTTGGGGAGACCAGTTCAGTCTACCCACAGATAGGGCTGCACTGGTTGACTGTGAAAGCTTTGGAATAAAAAGATGCAGCTGCAATTGCATCAACAATTGCTAGGTAGCTGTCTCCACACACCAGCTGTATCACATATTCATTGCATTGTGTATACAACAGCAGGAAAGAGCAGCTAAAGATGCAGCAAACATAGGAGATGCTTGAAGGTACACGTACCAACTTCAAGGTACATGGTTGCCATATAACATGAGGAATGGCTCATAGCCTATGAGAAAAAGTGAGCAGCTGTTTGGAAAAAGCAGCCCTCTCCATTCTCTCACACCTTCAGTTTAGCACAAGAAACTGGCAACTGAGAGTGTGGGAATCTGCCACTCAGGAATGCACAAACAGAAGAGAAGCACATTTCTACAAGAACAAGGAACTGAACACTGCAGAACACAAAGTGACACCTTAAAAAAAGTTTCCTTAGTTATAATCACACCATTAATTTATTACTTGGCTAGCAAAATGCCCGTTATCATGATGGCAGGAGAACCTCAACATTGTCAAGAAGGTGCTGTGCATTAGTGTGTGTCCTACTTAAAGAGGCACTTTAAGCCTGCATGTAGACACCCTTTACCAGGGAACTGGCCATCCAGTGTCGGAATGAAGGATAGGCTTTGTCCTCACCATAACAGGATCTCCTAGTGAAGCAATCCACTTCTCCTCCTTGGCATGAACGGAAACCATTCAGTATTATGAGGGTGCAGGACTCACATTTGGAGACAGTATTGGGGTGGGATCTAAACTGTACCATGTCTAAAATACATTGGATCCAGCCATCTGTCAGTGGAAGGCAGATCTTCCGTGCTTTCTCATCCACTCATAGCAATCCACTGATCTGTGTGGCTATTAATATTTGTCCTGCAATCCCAGGAAGACAATACTAAGGGGAGGGGAAATCTGTGAAGATCTGTGATCCTTGCACCCACAGAGCATTGTCTGGAGCACTCTCTCTTCCCAGACTGCAAGCCATCTACTTTGTTCCACAGAACTTCATAGCGGCTACTAACAAGCAAGCCTTTGTGTAAAGTTCTGGGTTTCAGCTCATATTAGTGGAACTTCAATGGCTTTGACAACAAATACTTCCCAATAAAAATTGAACCAAATCAAACTAAATAAAGGTAATAAAGACATATACTGATGTGAGAGGAGACTGAAATTGTGTACATGTGCATACAGCCTTTAAGAGCAGCAGTGCCTTTATTCAAGGCTAATTCAGGCATGACATCAAACACCCAATAAAGCTGCAGAGGCACTAGTATTGGGGGAATGTATTTGCATAGGAGTTAGAAAGATACTTTCAAACTGTGGAAGACTGCATGAGCTGGAACTGCAGTTAAGTGGGAGGACTCATGCACACCATATGGCCTGAATTACTCCAGGGACTCGCCTTCCACCCTCGTATGCGCATATTGAAAGATACAAAGTTTGATTTCTCACATGTGGTATCACACACAGTTTTTATTCAGAAGGGATCTGGCCAATTTTCATCCAATTTGGAACCTAACAAGTCTTCTGGCTTACAGAGAGTGTATTTTAAATGCAGCGGAAGGAGATGCCAGGAGGATTTTTGAGCATATGGGTAAAGAGAGAAAGTCAGGAGGAACGAAAGTGCACCACTTAAATCCCAGACTTCTCATGCTAATAAAAATTAAATTCTGTGCCGGCATAATCAAAAATCTACACCCACCTCTACCCCAAAAACAGAATCCTGCAACTCGCATAATTAGCAAATTATGTATTCTGGTTTTCTTGGGGAAAGAGCTATGCAGTGACGCCAAAGCAGGGTTTTTCGAATTGATAAACCGTGTACTCAGGACTACACTGTGGAAAGTGTCTCCACTCTTGTAAAATCATGGCGTACAGAAAGCCCCAGTTCACTTTCACCCAGCTCCTGTTATATGATCATTCAGGTCAAAGGCATGCACCACCCAACTAAAACTGGATGGCTGTCATGCAGCAGTATGTCTGGAAGAAAACTGATACCATTATACAAATGACCAATGAGTTAGATCCAAAGGCAAACCAATAATTCCTGAATTTGTTTTTTTGTCACAAATAAATGATTAATTGTATTCTGTCCCCTCCCAGCACACACATTTTCTTCCCTTCTTCCAGATTCCGCCCCCCTCAGGATAATTTCACTGTTTAAAGTGTTGACTGTTAAAAACAAACAGATTTTGAATTTAACAGTGAATCTGTGTTTTTTGATACCTGTAATGGTCTCCTCTGCTAGCAGTGAGATGCTGCAGAATTTTCCCTTCTCCTCTTCCTCTCCCCCCCGTACATTCACCACTTAGTTTGTTTTCCCTGCGAGAGCAGAAGAATCACTGCACAACTGGCAGTAGGTTATTTAATATTCTTTACCAGTAGAGATCTCTTTGAGCACTGCAATTGATTTTGCTTCTCTTGATGCATTCATGTTAAGGCTGCTCCCCATCCCTCTACGATCTGCGATTTCACAGCCAAACAGTTAAAAAGGTTCACATACCATAGCTTTGCGAGTACTGAAAACAACAAATCAAATTATATAAATTATTGCTTTAAAATTAGAGCCGTGTGAAAGAGAGCAGCATCACAAAATGGGGGGAAATGGTCTAGGTAGGAAAGGGATAACCTAGAGAATGTCTGGCCGTTTCTGTGGACACACAACACAAAATGTGAATTTGCAAGAAAGCTGTCCTTACAGAAACTTAGCAGATTTTCACAGATAGAATTTGCAAAAGAATTGTCAAGCATTGTTGGGGCTACCAAAGCATGTCAAAAGGCTTCCTATACACGTCAGCAGAAGTCATAAAGCAAATCCACTTTGAAAAACTGCAGTGGCTATGTGCTTTCAATATAAATTGAACCAAATAAATACCTGAAAAATACCTTATTGGTAGTTTTCGGGGCTTACTTAAGCCGAATACAGATCAGAGATCTGCATTTGGCTACCAATATAGCTGAGTGTGAAAAAAGCCAGCTACAGACAGCCATTCAATGCTCTCATATTCTATAACATTGAAGGGGTTGGTAGTTAAGTAAGATACTAAGCTTATATTAAACTCAGTGGTATCAACAAAACACACCACACCATGGCAGCAGATGCACAGGAACAGCATCCACACACCCTGTTCCTGTGCCACCCGCTGCAGTCTTAGCCATGGGGCATCAGCTGTCCCACAGCTGTCCCAGGCCGCATGTTGGGAGGGGCCCATGCTGGAAGCTCCCTTTAGCCAGCTGCCCCAAAGCCACCACTGCTGTGAAGTCACTGCTGATTCCCTGCGCAGGTTTGTATTTTCTCTCAGTGATTTGGGGGGAGGGGTTACTTACATATAAGGTTGCATTCCTACTAGGGTTGCCAAGTCCTACCTGGCAGCTGGTGGGGGGGGGGGTTCCAGGCCCTTTCTGGGATCTTCTGCCATGTGTTCTTCACAATGACATCACCTGGAAGTGATGTCATCACGTTGCCAATGTCAGGGGGTGAAGTTTTAGTTTTTGGGCAAAACTTAGGCTTTTTTGCCTTCAACCCCCTCTGTTTGGAGGCAGGGTTCCACCTGCCAGCCAGCTGACTGGGGGCAGATTGAAGCACTCAAAAGTGGGGGAACCTCTGCTGGGTACTGGGAACCCTAACTCCCAGCCAGGACTTAGGAGAGTCCCCCCAAAAGGCGTCAGCACACAGTACTCACTACCACCACAAAAAGCCCTGTTTTTCTCTGGAGTAGGAGAAAAATGGGAGCAATGTGAGGCATCACAGATTGGACAAGCCAACATCTAGATGCTCCCCTTTACTGCAAGGGGTTCTTGGGCCCATTACACATGCACATCTTACTGCAGATTTTCAGAGCAGGAAGCCTTTAATCTTGACTTCGGATTCTGTGCCTACCGTATGCACCATTCTTTTTCCTTCAGTGTATTTATTCTGCAGCTACAATTTTAAAAGCACACTTTTAAGAAATCAGGCTGGAACATCATTTGTAACATGTGGAGGTAGTGTCCAAAGTTTTTTTTTTAAATGCAATTGCTCTATTGCAGCTGTGCAGTAGCATCCAGCAAGCACCTTCCATTTAAATCTTCATGCTTCGGGTTTCACGCATGCATTTTAGTGTTCGTTCATTGAATGAAAGGGAACAGGAAGGAAGTTAGGCAAGGGGGGAAACCAGATGCTGAAATTGACAAGACTTTTTGTGAAACTGACAAGCAGCTATGAAGCCCCGTTTTCCACATTACCACGTACTAGGTGATTCTCTGATGTGTTATCAGCCACTGTGAAAAATGGGAGTCACACAATCTCATAATATGGGGGGACATGTTGAGTGTACAGAATGCATGGTAGAACTCATGGATGCTGGCACTGCAAGCTGTGATCATTGGCAACATGTGTGTGCAAATGTGCATGCCTGTGCAAAGTTGGCTGTAACTCTACCACACTTTGCACAAGGCTGCAATTTGTATGGGGGAGGAGTCTTCTGGCAGAAGTTTTGGAGAGTTTTTTTAGTCTTGTGCCATTAATTTTTTTAAATGTTGCATATTTTGCTGATGCCCTAGCGCAGCTGCATAGTAACGCTAATTTCCTACCCTTCCTAGACTCATGCCACTTGTAAAAAAATAAAATTTAAAAATGAGGGGAAAATGAAGCTTGTACACTGATAAAGGGGGGAGGATGGCGGAAGTTGGGTGGAATGATATTTATGCAGGTGGGGGAGTGACCTTCAAGGGGTGGCAAAAGGGTGGGGGTAAATCCAAGGCAATCTTTACACTTTTGAATTGCCATCGGCTTGGAAGTGAAACAAGAGGAAAATCAGCACAAAATCACTCTCAGAAAACCCGGGGAAACAGCAACCAGAAAGCAAACTGAGTGCTGAAGGGAGGAAAATCAATGCAGAATGACAAAGAAAACCTGATGGACATGCATGGTGAAAGCAAGGGAAAACACCCATACATAATACGCTTTGCTCTCCATGCAAAAAAAACAACAACAAACACTGTGTGGAAGCACCCATTATAATCAGTTGTATAGGAGGATTTAAAACTACTTTATTCTTTCAGAAAGGAACAGGAGTCTTGTGGCACCTTAAAGACTATCAAGTTTTTATTCCAGCATTAGCTTTTGTGGGCTGTAACCCACTTGGTCAGGTGCATTTATGTCTGGGGTTATAGCTGGAACAAAACATGGCTAGTCTTTATGGTGCCACAAGACTCCTCTTTTATCTTTTCTGTAACACACTTCCCCCCCCCCCCCCCCCCACCCCTTATTATTTCTGCTCCATTAGGCATTGTTCAAGGACAACAGAATCTTTTTGTCATTTATGCTGCAATTTTTTAAAGAATCAAATAAAGCCAGAAAACTCATGATATTATTATTATTGTTATTACATAAAACCATGCTTGATTTGCACATGATGAGTAATAACAAGTAATAAGCACCACAGAGTATTAGATCTGACATCCTTTAATTATCAGTACAATTTTCTTGTATTTTCCTTTGTCCCCCACCTTTCTTTTTGCTCCTCCAAGCCTTATTGGATTTATACAGTGAGTCTTTTTATTGCGCTGAAATGGCTGCTGTCTGCCCTGTACTATTGGGACAGCTGTACACAGATTCAATGAATAGTGGAAATTTTGTAAAGGATACGTGAAAAGGCCACACAATCAGCAAGGTCACATGACTGACCTGAGGTGGATTGTACCACTTGAACTGGTAGATTGAATATCTCCAAGAATCCTGCAGTCCTGTTCAAAATTAGCATGCCAGATAAGGGCTCTAGACTATTCTCTTTTATGATGTACTAACTTGCATGCATGGGATTTTTTTAAATACATAGGAGCATTCAAACATTCAATCCTATATGAGCACTTTGAAATTATAAAACATTGCATCCAGTTCAGTATGGGAGTATGCTAGTTAACCACCCCAAATTCTAAAGGCCAAATGAGATGAGGCAGTAGGGTTGCCATGTCCCCTCTGGCCACCGTCATGGGGGATAGGGAGGTAGGGTTGCCAGATCCAGGTGGTGAAACTCCTGGAGATTTGGGGATGGAGGCTGGGAAGGATGAGAACTTCAGTGGGGTATAATGCGCACCCTCCAAAGCAACCATCGTCTGCAAGGGAACTGATCTCCGTAGTTTGAAGATGAGCTACAATTCCAGAGGATCCCCAGTTCCTACCTGGAAGTTGGCATCCTATGAAAGATCCATGACTGAATCTCCCACAGTTTCATTACCAATTCAAAGCAGCCTTTGAGAGGACAAGTTGGGCCAGCACTTTCCCTAAAAAACACTGTAAATCACCCTACCCCCACCTGCTATATATTCCATGGGAAAACGGGTACCTCCTCCACTCAGTTGTGTGAACACAGCTCCTTCCAAGTTAACACAGGGAGAGAATCCAAGTCTACCCCCCCCCACCAACAAACATGTTGAGCAATGGGGCAGGACTTGTTTCTCTGCTTTGTTTTTAGTTCAGCAAAGAAGGAATCTAATGCCTTTCCATCAAGCCCCATGCTATATTACCATTTCCTGCTAACAGTCTGTGATCACACACAGCTTTATTGTCAAGTAACAGCCAAAAGGAGAAAAGGGTTTGTAAATAATGAAAACAAGTCAGGATAAAGAGCCACTGGTTTCATGGCATGGTTTCTCAGGCATGGTTTCAATGCGATAGCAACAGAACTTACCTCTGCAGAATCCATCACAGTCACGGTCACATAAAAAAATAAGTCATCACACCTACCCATGCACAACAGCGCACCATATTCCCAGTCCAATGATCTCTGGTGTGCTAATGCAAAATACTGATGTTTAGACATGGCACAGGCTGCATGGATTCAGCAAGGGGGATTTAAAAAAAATGCTTAGCATTACACCGAAGCCAGGCCTCGAGTTTCTATTGGCATAGTATGGCACAGTTGCCACCAAATTGTCTTTAGAAAGGTAACTGCTAGTTTAGGTGGGGCTTCCCTTCTCATGGTCTAATAGATGAAAATGCTTGCAATATTTTTATATGTGACATGAATGGATAACTTGGTAGAGGAAGAAGTGCCTTCTCCTACAAGAGAACCTGACTTCTAACTTGAAAATTCTGTTGGAATAGCCAGTCTGTTGGGTGGGTGCACGAGAGAGGGCCTTTTCTGTGACAGTCCCATAATTATGCAACAACCTCCCAGGGGAGGTGCTCCTAGCCCCCCTCATTGTTGATCTTCAGGAGGCTGTTGATGGCAGTTTTATTTAGGAATGCATTTTGATTGATTTAGCTTTTATTATTGGAATCCTAACTGGAGTTTTTAAACTGTGATTTTATGGGTTTTATTATTGTTTCTTTTACTGTGTTTTAAAAGTGTTTTATTTATATTGTAAACCGCCTTGAGTTCCGCAAGGGAGAAATGTAACTAATAAATGTTTTAAATAAATAGAAAGATGTCTAATATATTTTTAAACAAACAAGGAAAGAAGGAAGCTTTATGGATTTTTCATGGTCACAAACATCCACATCACATTTTATGTGGCAAGTGATCCCTACTGCATTTACGCCAGTGTTTGCCACAGTAATGGGGCATAGAACTATGAAAGCATAAAACATGTACCAGAGAGTCATAGATATGTCCCCGACATATACCCATTTTCACTGCAACAAATATTGTGTAGCAGTGGCAAACATGACATGTGGAAAATGATTCCGAATCTGATGTAGTTTGAGAAAATTATGTATGGACACAGGAGGTAAATTTTGAATGATTGTCTCATTTGTACCAAAATCACTATGGCTGGCCAAAATGGACATGAACTCCTTGTTACACTAGGGTAGTTGTCACATCATGCTTGCCATCTGAGGACTGCAGTATCAAGTGTCAATGTGTGTTGTACGTTCACTGAAAAATGAAGAGGTTGCGTATCACCTCCAACGTAACTACTTTTCACAGGCCATATTGGGAGCTTTATATATGCTGGAAGGCAGTGTTCCTTCTAAGCTGAGTTAGTGTGAGCAAGCTCACAGTTTTTTAGCCTCAGGAAGGATGGCTCCAAAGCAAACTTATGCAGTAGCCAAATCACTCACTCACAACTTTAATGCCAGTAGCTCACAAAGTGGAATTTTTGCTCACAAGACTCCACAGCTTAGAGGGAGCATTGGTCTCAGGGCTTTTAAAAAACTGATCAGGTGTATGCAGGAATCTGAATGGGACTGGTACCATGGCACACAGGGAAGAGGCTTTTAAACTCCTCCCACCATGCTATTTTCCTGATCAAAAATGGCCTCTTTGCCCTTTTGTGAGAATGCATTCTTTTACAAAAGGGCAAATAGTGCTCCCCTGCACCAGCTTTTATTGTGACAACTGTGCAGGGGAAGAAGCTTGCACCATAGTTTCCATGTGAAGAAGAAGAAGAGATTGGACTTATACTGTGCCCTTCACTCAGAGTCTCAGAGCAGCCTCCAATCTCCTTCCCTTCCACTACCCACAGCAGACACCCTGTGAGGTAGGTGGGGCTGAGAGAGCTCTTTCCAGAACTGTCCTTGAGAGAACAGCTCTGAGAGAACTGTGACTGACCCAAGGTCACCTAGCTGGCTGCATGTGGAGGAGTGGGGAATCGATCCTGGTTCTCCCAGATTAGAGTTTGTGCTCCTAACTGCTACACCAAATTGATGTAGTATAAGATGAGTTTTAAAAACCCTGGGAGATCTGTGCACAGAACACCTGATGCCCTCTGGACCCTCAGCAGTGGCAGTTCACACATTTACCTGCAAGTACCAAGTACTAAACAATCAATTGATGAGAAATAAAGGATGTGCATGCATGCATAAACCAGCCCCAAATTACCTCTGGTTCAGTATACCTCATCTGTATCACACTGTAAATGTATTGTATATATATAAAGGCAAATCTACTGGAGACAGCACGTGTACAGAAAATACAAGTCATGCCCTCTCAACACAACCTCCTCCAACACTTCTATAATTCTGTGTCATTGTACCACCAACACCTGCAACATGTTTTGTCTATTCCAAAATCTAGCAATCATTATTTATTTATTTATATATTGTTAGCAATGTTTCTCATGATTTGGGACAATGGCCAGCTAATACCAGCTAGTCTGCATAAGCCTTTAAATGTCTATCAGAGTTCTCCAGTTAAATCTCCCTGCAAAAGTAACCCAAGATGCATAGAGAAGGAAAGACTCGCCTATGTTTTTTGTGTAAAGGGCCAATATTCTTCTTCTGTAGTGAAGCAGAGTATAAGGGTTCTAAGTATAAACTGAGAACTCTCAAACCTTTCTGCAAATAAAGTGATCTAAAAAATTCGACTATTTCAATTTGCTTGGTATTACACCACAGAAAACAGGACGCCAACTGATGGTCTGTAGGTGGGATCTAGCCAGGGCCGGCTCACCCACTAGGTGAACTAGGCATTCACCTAGAGTGCTGGGCCCTGGATGGGGTGCCGAGCTGTGCCTCCCCCCCCCGCGCCAAAAGCCCGCTAGCAGCTCTCCAAGTGTCAGCACTTCGCTAATTGGGGAGAGGTATCTGGTGAGCATCCCCCGCCTGAAGACAGGATCCCCCCCCCACCTCCCTCCCAAACTGCCTTCGGAAGTGGAGCACGAGAGAAATCTCTCTTCCATCTTGGAGGGCGCTGCAGGAACATGTGGGGAGTGCTCGCTGGGTCTGACACCTGCGGGGGGGGGGAGGCAGTGGCGGCGGGAGCAAAAGGCTGGCTGGCTCCAAAGGTCTTCAAGCCCCACTGGGAGGTTGGCATCTACACCACAAGGCAGCCTCGCCTAGGGCGCAGAAACACCTCAAGCCGGCCCTGGATCTAGCTCTCAAAACAATTTTATCTGCCACCCCCATGGCCCTAGCAAATTTTATGCAAGGTGTGACGAACCTTCTGTTATGGTTTCAATTGTAAGGAAAAGCAGCAATCAGTATCCTTACATATTTCATGTACATATTGCTGTACTGGTCACTCAGAGCTATTCTGAAATGAAAAAGGACCACTTTCAATTTGCCTCTGGACAAGGAAGCACATTTGTTCCTCAATGCTCCTAAAAAAAAAAAGCCCCAGAGGCTTCATGACATTCCAGTACATTTGTCATCTGACACTGAAGTATTTACTGCTATGGGAGGGGCTGCTGCTCAGTGGCAGAGCATCTGTTTGGCATGCAGAAGGTCCGAGGCTCAGACACCAACATTTTCTGGTTAAAATGGTATCTTTCTCTGTAATTCAGAGACAGTACCAGACCAAATGGACCAGTCATCTGACTCAGTATAAGGCAGTCTCACTAGTATGTTAAAGCTGAAGCCAACTTAATCATAAAATTTGATCATCCATGAAGTGGCCTCTAAACCAGTGCCTAGAAACAGTGGCCTCCAAGTATCATAATTGGCCACCCCTGCTGTGCAATGACAAATACCAATTGCTCCAAGATTGCCTATTCTAATCCCAGTCAACACTGACCAAGTCAGATTAATGAAGAGAATCAGCTACAGCAGGAAATGCAGACTGAACACATCTGGATTCCAATATATACAACAGATGCCCATATTTTGTTTAAAGGAAGACTGTTCCTCTCCAGTCATTAAACTTTTTGAGACAAAACCTTTTTGAACTCTGTTGTAAGAAATCTGCCTGCATCAAGATAAAAGGCAACTCCTTACAAGTAATCTCTCACATATGAACAGTAGAGGACTGTGTGCTTCAATCGTGGTAGACAAGAAGGAATTAGTCCCTGGAACCAAACTCATTCTGATGTTGGAAGACTGCTTCATCCAGGGTTTCCCTACATTCCCACTCATGATTTCAAGAGAGGCAATCAGTGCTCTTTCTCCTAAACCAATCAAGTTATACATGAATATTAGCCTGATACCAGCCATGGATGAGCTTGTATCAACTGCCCCCAAAACGTAGTTTGCAAACAAGGATCTTGTGTAACGGAGATGACATATTGTTATTTCTACTTTAGAAAAAGCAAAAAAAATATACAACTTTTTTCTTTCACACATTACTCTATCAATGACTTGAAAGGGGGTGTTTAGGACCCCTGCTGTCTTGCTTCCCTGTTTATCTTCAGTCTACCCTTTATTAGATTTATGACAAGTCTTGATAAAGGTGGCCATTTTAGGATGACTAAAAATTAGAACAAGAGCCCTAAAAGTGGACATATTTGCACAAAATCTGCATATGCTAATTTACACTCATAGACACATATTTACATGTAATAACTATAATTTAAATCAAAGAACTCACCATCATGCCAGCTCATTTTGCTATCCAGGTGCTAACTGTTGATAGACTTTCCAAGACCCCTGCTTTCCCTTTTTATGGTTCATCATCTTTAATTCACCCTAAACAGTCTGGATAGCTTTAGCATTCCAACTGGTGGTAGGTATGAGTACCCTATGATTGATCAGGAATCTAGCCCACACAGTCATTTCAGTTGATGTTACTGGACTGAACCAGAACCCAGACATTTTAGAGGACAATCTTTAAAAAAGAAGAAGAAGATGTCTGGACGCCCTGGTCTCCAGGCGTAAGAACTATGCAGGCTCTATTTGCATAAACTTCATTATTCTACTGATGAGTGATTTTAAGCATCAAAGAAGTATACACACAAACAGCAGGGGCAGAAGGTTAGTCAAGTAAATTAAACAGTCTCTCCCCTTATGCTAACACATATTTAATCCAAATGACTGAAAAGAGGAGAAAGTGTGTCTTCTCAAGCTGTACCCTGATATAAGGAAGTGTCTTTATAAGGTCCAGCATGCTTCTTAGAAGAACAAGGACATTTAGAAAAACAAGGAAGTTGAACAAAAAAAAAATCCTCTTCCCCTCACCAGATATATCACAAGGAAATATCTGCCCCAAGAAAAAAAGATACAGAAGCATGTTTTCTCCTATTGCGGGCCCCCATTTTCTACCATTGCTGTGGACAAAACAGTGGGTGATTGCCAACACCTGAATAAAACAGCAGGCGCTAAACTGTATAATTTTAGATTTAAAGGAAGCTTGTTCTTTGGAGCCGCTAGGAAGATCACTGCTGTTACATGCGTTTTGGATAATTCTATGATCATTTCCCTTTTAATGTATAATTAGACTGTATTACCGTTTTAGATTCAAAAATATGATGTATTAGTGGAACATCAGCTACTTACAGTCTGCTTATCTGCCGCCATTTAACTTTTTTTAAAAATCCTCTCTCTCTAATGTAATGTCAGTGCTACATTTTTGAAATATGAATTTTCCAGCAGTGAGTCTTCCTGGTAAAAAAAATGCACAAAGACATTTTTCTCTGGTAATGTGAAATGAGTCATAGAAATTCTAAGTTTTCTATGCAAAATGGTCATGTTATATTCCCCCATCTGTGGGTTTCATGAACAGACTGTTCACTTAAAAGACTGCTCAGTTCTCAATATTATTTTACTTCTCCCCCGAAAAGTCCATTCCCCCAAATGACCATTTTTAATAGATTTTTACTGACTTCTACGAGGCTGCTTCAGCCTCTAGGGTAAAAGAATTCTGTGATCTCCCCCCCCCCACCCCATCTGAGTAAGAGGACAGCTAAAATTACCAACCAGGATCGTGAATCAGCATCTTTTTTAATATTGGAGGAAATTCAGCTACAATATTTCAATAGTGATGTTGGATCAACTCCACCAAAGCATACATTGCAT
Source organism: Gekko japonicus (assembly GCF_001447785.1). NCBI lineage: Eukaryota > Metazoa > Chordata > Lepidosauria > Squamata > Gekkonidae > Gekko > Gekko japonicus. Next base: position 1,616,430 of record NW_015174277.1, read on the forward strand.
GAATATATATTTAGATATAGAGAACATAAGAGAGAGAGAGAGAAAATAATACGAGGTGGGGAGGGAAAAGAACATTTGCTGACAATTAGTTTTGAAACAGAGATGGAAGACTACCATAGAAATGGTTTGTACAGTGAACACGAAACATATTTGAAAGAACATCTTTTCTTTTGAAAGCTCAATATGGACCTGCCTCCTGGTCCCTTGCTTGATAATAGAGCAAAACATCAGAATGATTTTGATCACACAGGAAGACATTACACATGATAGCAATGGGAAAGGCCCCAGAATGAGGTATGTCATCCTGTATAGGATTGTTCTCTACAACACATTTTCTATCAGATTCCCCAGCCAAGTAGTAAATTTTCCAATTGGGAGGGGGGAGATATTTGGCAATTGGATTCAACCCACTTAGTCAGCAGCACTGTTCCCTTTTCAGATGTGGCTTTCCTACTGCGAAGCCGTCTGGCAGTCTTGTTTCCCTGCACCCCTAATTCTCTCTAGGAAGAAGAATGTTGTAGATCAATTAGAAGCAAAATTTATGATTAACTCATAGGTTAAGTTTTCATTTCATGCTTATTAGAACATGGGAACATAATAATTGGTAGCCTTACAAACTCTTTAACCCTCTATCTTGTCGCAGATAGTGGGTTTTTTTAACTATCCATCCATCCATCTATCTATATGGTCTTCCATGCCCACACATAGTCTTCCTTAATTGATTTTCTAACAACTCAATTTCTGATCCTCAAAGTGATTTTCTTTCTTCAGTCTCAGATACCACAACCTTTCCCTCTTGCCTGGCTTCGTATTCCAGTGTATACCCACTTGTGACCCTTGCTCTTCCAAGAAAACCCCCTTCAGACAGCCAACAATTTCCTGCTCTCTTAATAAGCTCCACCCTTCCTCGCTGGGTATCTAGAATTCCCAGAGCACCACATGGGATACTTCCTCACTCCCCCTTTCCCTTAAAATGCTTAACTCTTAGAGCCTGATTACGTGTGGTACTGGGGATCCCCTGGAGAGGTAACCTAGAGGCTAAAAGGCAGCTGCCAAGGTGGTTAGGGGAGAGAGGTGACACAGAGCATCAGAGAAGGGTGTATTCAAAAAAGTCTTCTTCCCTGCACTGTTTCTGCTGCAGTTGCCAAAAGCAATCTGATGTAATGGGTTGAATTGTTAGATAAGGATTTGGGAGGTCTACTTTTAAACCCCCACTCTGCTATGTAGCTTGCTGGGTGACCTTGGGGTAGGCACCCTCTCTCAGCCTAACTTACCTCACAGCATTGCTGTGAGGGAAAAATGACTGAAGGCAGAACCTAATGTGCCACCCGCAGCTCTTTGAAGGAAGGGTGGGTTAAATGTGTACTAGATATAGCAATAAAAGTCCCAGTACGGTGGGGGAAAGATCAATGCCATAAGAGCAGCTGTGTTTGCTTCTGAGGATTAAAGCAGCCTAGGAGGTCCGTTTTCAACTAGGGAGATACTGTGTATTGGGAAAGTTCAACTCCCTTTCCCCAGGCCTGCAACCCTGGTTAGGGTTGCCAGGTCCTTCCTGGCCACTGCTGGGGATGGGTGGCACAGTTGTCAGATCCAAGTTGGGAAACTCCTGGAGATTTGGGGATGGAGCCTGGAGAGGACGGGGACCTCAGTGGGGTACAGTGATATAGAGGCTGCCCTCCAAATCATCCACTTTCTCCAGAGGAATTGATGTCTGTAGTTTGGAGATAAGCTGAAATTCCAGGGGATCCCCAGGTCCCACCTGGAGGCAGCCATCCCTAATTCTTGAGCCCCACCACTGCATTTTGTGACTAAGGCTGTTTCCACATGGAGGAGACTTTTCCAGGGTGGAATAAAACATGCTCCCTCACTTTCTTTGGGATCTTACACATCACACTGTGTTCTTTCTGACCACGGCTTATGGGGCTCCTGGGGCTTTGCCTTTTAAGCTGGAGCAAAGAAAAACCTCCTTTGCTGTGGCTTAAAAGGGGAAATGCAGGCAGAGCCTCTGTGTGAAAGCTCTGCCCACAGCCAGTATGGAGGTGTGTGTGTGGGGGAGCTTAGTGCCACAGTAAAAACAGGCCCATAGCCACAATGGGGCATCTCGGGGCCATACCCCCTTAATTACCAGCCAAGCCCCACAAAACTCTTTTCTCAAACTTAGAATTTTTTAAACTTTAAATTTAGCCTTGCT
>NW_015174277.1:1618632-1628263 GCF_001447785.1 Gekko japonicus
GGGACAAGTGGCAAGGCAAACAAGCAAGCACACCAGAAGTGTCTTCCCACCCCAGTTGTTGCATTTCTTCGACCAAATCTGCCCCTCTTTAAAGACATGGGTTGTTACACAGCTATTTTAATTAACTTTAATTTAGCTGCCCCCTTAAAAATGTAAATGCCCCCTGAACAAAAAAACCCACACACCCTGGCTAGAGGCCTGATTCAAAATGGTGGTGTTCTGGAGTTCCCCCCTCCTATTTTGGCCCTTTTGCAGGGCTTGTTTTCTTTAGCAACTGTGCTGCAGCTCAGTTGTTGGTGCAGCAGGGGAACTGTCAGGGTGGCATGAGGCTCCCGCATCGCTAAGCAGAATGGTAGGATACAAGCCACTGGGATGGATCCAAACTTAACTGGCAATTTCTATCAATTCGCCCTTCCTGCTTCAGACCCTCCCATGTCATTCATTAAGGTGTCCTAACCCCCAGAAGCAGCATTTCGTGGACAACAGTGGACTGCAGTGGGGGAGGGCAAAGGAGTTCCATCCTGGTAATGGACAATTTATCCTGGATCCATTCCTTAGTGCCCTGTGAGATGCTTGGGGCTTTTATCAAATTACACATCTGTCTGTTTAATCCATCCAAGAGTTGTCTCTTGCAGTAAAATCCTAAGGGGAGGCACAGTTAGAAGGGTGCAACTCTGCTTAGGACTGCACTATTATATCCCTAAATCCTAGATCTCTGAGGGGTGCACCTGTATGGCAGATCTTTTCAAGCACCCATGTATTACTTTCAAACCTGAAACTCTACAGATGCTTTGACATTAGCTAGATACTATGGTTTTCAGAATAAGGATACCACTTGCAGTATAACAGTCACACATGGAAAAATGTGGACCACTGCCTCCTGATCCCAACAGAATTAACTGGCAGTCCCAAGGAAACTTACTTTGCACAAATTGTTTAGGATCATTGAACAAAAATCATTGTAATCATAAACCCACCTGCGTGGAGGTGAGTCCTGTTGATGTAAGTGATACTCCTGGGGATGTAAGACAGACAGAAGTGACAGTATCTCCTCTTGTCAAGGCTGATCTTCTAACTACAGCTGTCAAGATGAGAAGGGGAACCTCTAGCATCCTTTTAAAGGGGAAGATTGGAATTTATTTATGAAAACACTGTTAACTGGGTACTTGATAGAAACACAGTGACAAAGGATGGCTCCCTATCCTTCTATGTAACAAAGACTAAATTTGGGAGGCATCTCAGACTGGAACTCAGATGCACTCCACCTTAAAGAGAACCAATTCAGACTCACTTTTATTTAAAGAATGTATGTACAAACATGGACTCACATTACAGAAGTCCTCTCTGTACCTTTTCCACTGCTCACTATTTAAAGCCAAGTCTATCCGCAAAGACCATCTGTAGCATGTTATCCTGCAATTTTCCTTTCAGTAGACTGTATCACTGCGTACATGTGGATCCACCGGAGTGTTTCCACAAGGAGAAAGAATTCTGCTCATTGAGCACCACATTCTCACCTCTGCATTCCTGCTGCAGCGCAAAAGGCACCCCAAATTGCTGTTCTTGGGGGAGGGGGAACAGAATTTCATCAGGTATTTTGAACTATGATGGGTGAAGGCAGTGAGAGAGTTGCACTTTGCATGTAGAAATCCTAGAAACAGTCCAGTGGATCTGAGCCCATGGTCTCCAGATTTACAGTCTCAGAACCACTGCACAGTAACAAGTTGAGGTGTGCACTAAAAAGGGAGATATGGCTATTTTTGGCTCTCTGAGAAGTATACCTGCCCAAAACACATTTTCGAACACCTATTTGTTGCTTTCATTTCTCTCTTTAAGAGTACACCCCCTCCCCCCAGAAAGTAACATCTTAAGAAGTTCTCATTTCCTTGAGTAATCTGGTACAACATCCCTACATCTGGGCAGGCAAATCGCTAAGTACATGGAAAGGTCACTTATACCAAGGGAACATGCAATGAATTCCAATCACTAAGAACAATACACAAACAATATGTGGAGAATGGTTTTCCTACCGTACTTCAATTTAAAATATAACCTTGTAGCTAGTCATAATTCTCTTCCTTTCTAATTGAAAGCTCTTTTGAAAGTTAACCATTCTAGGGCTCAAGATTCCTTGAAACGTTCTTTATCTGCATTCAAGGCAAGCAATTATGAGTAGCGGCTATATAATGAATGCCTCACTACATCAGACACACACATGCCTTTGTTTTCTTATTGATATATGTCTGCATTTAAATATTTGAATCTTGCTGAATTTATGGTGGTAGGCAAATTGAGATGAGGGTCAAGATCATACAGTAAATTAACTGAAAAGGCCATTTCCACACAGGTAGATTTGCCCTGGGTTCGATGTTCTTGAGAAGTGGCTTGTTGTTTTTCTGCTTCCCAACAGCGTTGTGGTGCTTCCATGTACCAGCTGGGTTTTCCTTGACTTTTCTGCAGTCTTTTCCAAACCTGCTTTGCTATGATGTTTTAGGGAAGCTTGCAGGAAAGCTGGGCTAGCTGCTATCTGGGCAGGGGAAACATGAGGAAAGCTGCCACCTGAAAGCTCCACTGCAGTTGCACTTCATTTGGTAGCTGCAACGATATTAGGGCTTCTATAGGAAAGCATAGCCATGTGGGAAAGGCCATTCTATTTTACTTGGTTTACAATGCACCACACAAAGCTTGGAATGCTTTGTTTAAAACAGGCCTCACTCAGAACAGTCCTGTTTACTTCCAGGGTTGTAACCAGTGTTCTCTCTAAGCTGAGTTAGTGTGAGCTAGCTCACAGTTTTTAGCCTCCAGCTCACACATTTTTATCTTAGCTCAGGAAGAAGGGCTCCAGATCAAACTAATTCATGCAGTAGCCAAATCGCTCGCTCACAACTTTAATGCCAGTAGCTCACAAAGTAGAATTTTTGCTCACAATACTCCACAGCTTAGAGGGAGCACTGGTTGTAACCAAACAACCAGGTACAGGAGTGTACCTTTAAAAAAAAATGGAAAGGTGTTGGTGTTCGTTTTATCAGTGTATCCACTTAAATGCCCTGACCTGGATTGCCCAGGTTAGCCTAATCTTGTCAGATCTCGGAAGCTAAACAAGGTTGGCCCTGGCTAGTATTTGGACGGGAGACCACCAAGAAAGTCCAAGGTTGTTACACAGAGGCAGACAATGGCAAACCACCTCTGAATGTCTCTTGCCTTGAAAACCCTACGAGGTTGCCATAAATCAGCTGTGACTTGATGGCAAAACAACAGCCAAATGTCTAAAGTCAGGTTTCTTCTCTTTCTCTCTTTTGGCAGCACTGTCAATGTTTCATACATGCAAAATGTTGCCGCTTCTCCATCTTATCAGAAATGTGAAAGTTCATTACGAGAATTGCTTCAACACAAAATCTGGACATCAACGTTTGGTACAAACTAAAATCCCCTTTGAAATCAATGGGTGTAGAATGGAAACTGGATTGGCCCATCAGGAAGACACTGCCTCTGGGCCAAGCTGTATTGCTGAGCTGCACATACAAGCACATTTATGACAAATTTGCACTTGGAGCATGTTGCTATTGAATACCAATTATGGTCCACTCTTGCAGCCTTTCCTGAAACCAGTGAGAATTGTGCCTCACCAAGATGGCAGAAATAGCTTTTTTTTCCTTCAAAAAAAGAAGTTGAGTAACAGCACCCCTTCATTTCAAAATGTACCTCTTCTGAACCTGATATTTGTATAGCCGTGCACTACAGAGAGGTATCTATTTCAATTACTGAAAATAATCAGAATCTGGATTTGGAATAGTTTAATCCCACTGGATGGGAGTAAGTTCACCTTAAATGTAAACACTTTAGGGTCACCAAGATAAAGACCTGACCACAAATCCCACTCAGGAGCAGAGCAAGAGCTTTACAATAGATCCTGCAGACAGCAGATTTAGCTATGAGTAGATCTATCCAAAAACATTTCTTTGAACTATACTGGAAATAAAGCTCTGCCTTCTTTCTTCCAGCAACTTTCTCTCCCTGAATATTGTTGTCACATACAAGCATAGTATCTCGACAAGAAAACAAAGACTTAAAGCGCTCCAAAGTGCAATAGGATAACAAATGTTTCACCTCTCTTGCAGCAAGAGTTGTGTAGTGCCTGTGCGGGTATGCACTGTAGTATGAAACAAGGACTTAGCGCTGGAAAATTAAATTCAAACAACAGTAACATTTTGTATTTTTCTCTCCACAGGAGTGATTTACACTCTTTTAAAAATTGATATAATAATTTTGCCTCAATTAATTATGGAAATATCGGTATATGCATATAACAGAAAATAAAGTATGGGGCATGGGTCATCACTATTTTTAAATGATTGTATAATTTTTGTTTTATGTTGCATGCCTTGTGTGAAATCTAAGAGAGAGAGAGAGAGAGAACACACCACATTTAAAGAGCATCAAACATCACGAATACAGAGTGCTTAGAATGGAGTAGGCACTCCTTGGATTATGCAGTGTAAGGCAGCTGGTGTGATTCAATTTTATTTTTCTGCAAGACAAATAGACACTTTCACTCTTTGGAAACACTGCATGCAGGGGGAGCCAACACTTGCTTTTCTCTCCAGCCTGAACAGTGGCAAATGCAACCTTCCGTCCATTAATCGGGTCTTTTCAAGGGATGAGTCAGAGTCTGCTTACACTGGTGTAACACCACTGACATCTACGCAGCAATTTCAGCTTAACTGATTGAAGGATTTTCCCATCCTTTATTATTCACATCAAGATTTTTCAGGGGGAGGGGAGGGTTGTTAGTAGAGGACTAGTGTCCTACAGCAGACACGGTGCACTGGGGAGACCTGGCTCCAGCCATGAAGCTCTGTTGGGTCAGTCGCTATCATCTCCCAGCCTCATCTACTACATAGGACTGTGGCAAGGAGGAAATGGGATAACTCAGTCTTTACCTAAATCACTTGGAGGAGGGATGGGATCTAAACAACAGAATTTCTAAGCAGGGAAGGCTGGCTGTAAGCGAAATAAATATATAAATAAATGCATGCTGTGGGGGGAGAGAGAGAGAAATCGTGCTTTCAGGTTCATGGAACACCAAATGTCATCCATGGGAGCAGGAAGGGATTGGCCCCTGCCCAGAGTGCCTAGCATCCCCGGTAGAATGAGATCTATCATTTAGCAGCATATGACACAACAATGGATTGTTGTTATAATTATTAATTATATTATACAGTGCATTGCTAAGCAGTCTTACACCCTTCTAAGTCCACTCAATTCAATGAGTTTAGAAGGGTATAACAGCCCTTAGGATGGAACTATGGCTTGGTGTATGCACAGTGATCCATAGAGAAGATCAGACAGGGAGAAGTAAACATGTGAATGGTGTTTCTCTAGCTATGGAGACACCCTGCTTCAGTTCAGGGAAGCAGAGCTCTTGCCTACCCCTAGCCAAGGGCAGAGAGGGCCTGAAGAGGCTTGGCTCCCACAGTGACATTCCAGGCCATTTTGTTCAATGACTAGCATGGCTTTTATTTATACTGGGACAACGTTCAGCCAGCATTGCCTAATAATAAGAAATGAACCAGCTCCTCTTTCCAGTATACTGGCCAATGAGTGCAAAGGTACTGGGATGAGCAATAAGCACCTGGCACTCCTTTTTCAGTTTTATTAAAATGGCATTGTTCATTTATCCTAAAGTAATCTATTGGATTGCCTGAACTGAGGTCCCCCCCCCATGTTTTGTGTTGTCTTACGATGCCTTTCCTTTGTAAAACCCCTTCTCCAAAACAAAACATCTGCTTCTGGGCACAAGTTCAGGCGGCGCTGGGTTCAGACAAAATAAGCTCAAAGCCTTGGCTGGCAAAGAACAACTGACCAGGAGACCTTAAGCAAGTCATCATTTCTGTACCTCTAAAGGGTTGTAGTGAAGAAAAGTAAGATTACTGTAAATACTCCCTGCAACACCCCCCCCCCCAAAAAAAGGCTTTACAGAAATAATTGTTCCAAAGGGCTTTGAGTCTCCATGCAGTTCTAGAATTCTGGCTGCCTTTCTAGTTCATGAAGACTACACCTAGATGGCAGAGCCCAAGAACCATGACACCATTTGCAGGAATCTATGTTATACAAGGCCACTGGGAATGGAACTCTATCTGCCTTTGCACCATCTAGCATTTCTCCACATTATATATTTCAGAGCAGGCCCTATACACCTGCTATTATTAGCCCTACAACGCAGCAATCTCCAGATCACTATACAAAGGGGGAGGGGAAGAAACCCACGGTCATCAAAATGTTAATTTAGACAATGACAAAGAGTACAGGCATTAAAAATGCATCAGCCTGTATCATTAAGGCATTATTCAGCCAAAGGAAAAAATTCCACCAGCTAATCATATTAAACCACAGAAAGAAATACAAGTTGAAAGAGATGTTTGGCTAAGCTTACATGTTAATGGCCCAAGCAGTTTCCAACCCCCACAAGAGACGGAGCTGCATCATAAAGCAAACATCCCTTGTCCATTGCCTCTCCTTTGGAAGATGAGGACAGCGCTCTTCATACAACACAGGAGGTCATCTGAAGAGCCAAGCAGAGAGAGGGTTTTAACACAAGACCGCCTGTTCCAGAGACTTCTAGTCGATGTCACAACTTTGTGATTACTTGGAGTACTACTGCTGATTACACAGCTCAGGCATTGATCTGGATTAGCTTTGCTTCTTAAAACATACTTTAAAAAAGGAATGTGTGTGCTTCTGATCACAGCAATATTAAAACAACCAGAGGAGGAAATTCCCCAACCCCCTGCCCAGCCATAATATATTGCATACAGAAAGGAACTGCTTATCTTTGGAAAGACATATAAGCAATTTCACTTTCCCCCATTCTGTTTCTGATGGGGGAGGGAATCTTCTTTAAAGAGCATCATTAGGCTGTTACAAAAATGGCTTTCAGAAAATAAGGGAGTGAGATCTGCCTACATCATTCTGAAGAACAATTGAAAATGCTCATTTTCTACTGGGGGTAAAAAGACCTCTTTGGAATTAAGTGCAATTTGGGGCCTTGTTCACCACCTATGTATGCATGAGCAGGGAGAAAAAAACTGAATCATTAAACGAAGTCTGTATGATACAGCCACACCGAGCGAAAACTTGAAGGTGTACAAAAGACTAAAATGCAATGGACTCCCTTATGCCAACAGCCTCTCTTCCCTTCCTAAATGTGGTTTAAAATGGGTTCCAAAGTGTGATGTCTCCTCACTATCCATGTAACATTAGACACAGAAGAGGCGCCAACTGTGCAATTCTCCAGAGTTACATCAGCCTATAAAGCATTGGTTTCAATGGGCTAAATCTGGAGTGATGCTGCCTAGGACCGCACTGTTAATCAAGACAGAAGTAATAATGCCTAATTTGGGGCTACTAAAGCCAAAGGAGCAGGTCAAAGATGAAGAGGAACTTGGTCACAATAGGAGGCATCTCCAGTAGGACTGGAATCAAGAAATCCTTCATTGCCCTCTCCCTCTCCCACCAGCCACTCAAGGGTGTGGCCTTTCTTCCCTACCAACTGCAGAATGCCAGTTGAGAAAAGTAAATTTGGGAGAACAGGAACATTTAACTTGGAACAGAAACAGGTCTGGCTTTTAGGCCAAGATAGCGAACCACTTAAGGCAACAAAGTCGAGTCTCATACCATGCCACCCATATAGAATAAGTATGATATTACATTACTGGCTGATTTCAGACAATCCTGACTACGACAAGCCCAAGAAACGATGCATTCCCATGTCATCCCTTGCTATGTTTGTCTCTCCCTTCTCTTTCCTCTCTATCCCATTTATAGCCTTTGCCTACTCCACTGCTAATATTTAGATTGCAAGCTCTGTGGTGGGACAGACCTTTCCTTATGTAACTCTATGGAGAGACACTGCAGGCATGGTAAGAAGAACAACAGTCAGAAGTCCATCTAGGCCAGCACTCTAGTTTCAGCAGATGCCACTGGGAAATTCAGGAAAAAAAGAGTGTGTGGCAATATCTTTTTCATGTCGTTGATTCCCTTCATTTGATAATCAGAGGTATACTGATCCTAGACACATGGTGCCATTCTTAGGAACAGCTCACAAATGTAATTTTTTCCTATATACTTTTCTCAAACTACGGGCCTAGAATGAAATAACTGCTGGGCGCTGCACCTCAGGTGACAGCCCATGTAAACCTATTCCTTTTTTTCCCCCCATGCAGAGATGATCTAGGGAACGCACAGCATTGTGAAGCGGTCCTTCCCCCCTTATGACTAATAGCCAGAGTCATGTATTTCTCTAATCCTTGCCAAAATAGTCATTTACACTGATAGCCATGACTTTAGGAGATTTTAAAAAAGTAGAAAGACACACCCCACAGCTCCTTGCCTTTTTTTAAAAAAAAAAAGCCAGTATAGTTTCTGAAGATGCTTGCCCACTCTCTATTTCACATATCTTCCCATCTAAATGGAGAGCTCTGGCACATCTGGTTTTGAAAACCATACTAATACAGCCCTCTGACAATACAGCTATCTATCATTGTCCATTGTCCCCCCCCACACACACACACACACACGCACCCAAGAAAAGGCTAACTCTGGGCTTCTACACTGACAACAGAAAGAAATGAATCACTGTTCCAAGGCTATTTAATTTACTGTCGCCAAAAGCACAGCTATATTTTATGGGGGGGGGGGCACTTCGAATTGTAGGCCACTGAAACTTAACACTTTGAGATGCTAACTCCTGTTTTTTATAACGTTGGGTGTTGTTTTTTTTAGCTATCTGAGCTTTTAAATTGTATCTTTGAGTGTGTCAGCCACTTGGTGAGTCTGAGGATAGAAAAGCAGGATATAATCGATCAGTAAATAAAAATAAATGGGGAGGAGGAACTTGAGGACTCACAGAGGCTTGACAATAACTCTGGCCCTAGCCAAGTCTTGGCAAAATGGCCGCCACCAAGAAGACCCCCCCCCCCCCGCCGCGATAGCTCTGGTGCAGCCAACACAGCAAACCAGGCGCAGTGGGCGGCCACTCCCACCCTCGTCCTCCGCCTTCCACACTGGAGCGTTCACCGCTCCAGCAGTCCAAACGGCGACAGGAAGTCTTCAGCACTCGCACTTTCACGTGAAGGTTCTCCTAAGTTTGTCTCAACATCTCCTGGAGGAATTCCTTTGAACTCGGGTCGGGTGGGTAATTTTTACTCCCCCCCCCCAAAAAAAAATTACAGAAGAAAAAAGAAAGACTCCTAAAAGCAGCCGGCCTCTTTATTCGCCCCCTCACCTACACTTCCTACAACGCTGTTGAAACCGGTGCTCAGTTCTGTGTGCTCCGACCCAGTCTGAAGGAACCATAATGACCGCGAGTGTGGGGAAATGGTGAGAACACGAAACAAATCCTTCCCCGCCACTAGTAACTGCAGAGTCCAATATTCCACCATCCGGAGAAAGAAAGAAAGAAAGAAAGAAAGAAAGAAAGAAAGAAAGAAAGAAAGAAAGAAAGAAAGAAAGAAAGAAAGAAAGAAAAGACCCTGCCTCCCGCCACCCTCGGTCTTCCTAGATCAATTAAGTTCCTCGGGGCGGGGACTTTCCTATGTTCGCGCAATGTACTTTATGGAAAGAGAGAATCGTA
>NW_015174277.1:1628281-1636264 GCF_001447785.1 Gekko japonicus
GGGGAACCAGCCATTCGCATTAGCCGACGTAAGGCTCTGACCAGAAGAGCTGGTTTAGGAAAGCTGCCTCGCCTGATGTCCACTCACTCTACACGAGTCCCGAAACAAAAGACTCCACATTTCTTTTCTTGCTTGAGAGGCAGAGGGAATTGTGTAAAGGCAACAGCGCCTGTTCGCTCAGCCACGGGGATCGGGTGGATAATAAAGGCGAGAGGGGCGAATTAAGTAATCATACAGCAGACCTTTGTTCTTTGAAAAAATAATTGCAGAGAAGAAGCAAGGAATCCTAGCAGCTGCGTTTGAAGGCACGAGGAGGGGGAAACAATAGCGCGGGGAAGGCCGTCGCCAGCTCGAACTTGGGGTTCAGGGATCCAATGGCGCAGTTGTTGCCTACCAGAGAGGCCACACCTACAGCAATCTCTTAAAGTTTGGGCCTGGTTCGCTCCATGTGAAAATGCCTCTTCTGCGTGTTCTCCGGATGTATATACATTTACCTACTGGCAATCTGTGCAAGCACTCGGAAGCGGACGCCACAACCGTCTGTACAGAAGCTACAGAGAGTCTGCATGGTCTTTTAGTTTTTTTAAAGGACTTCCTGCTGTTTGGGGGAGAGACCAAAGCGGCTCTCTCTCGCTCTCTGGAATGGTAGCCTAGGGAATCCGCAGGGCGGCTGTTTGGCGTTGGCACTGCCCCAAGGGATTTGTTTGGGACAGGCCGGCTGAGGGCAGTGAGGCACACCGGCTACAGAGTAATCCCGAGCCCAGCAGAGAAGTGTGTGTGTGTGTGTGTGTGGTGCTAACCACGAAGCACCTGGATGGGTGACGCCTCAAGCTCTGGACTGACTGGCGCGGGGAGACTGACTCTCCTCGAGATGGTCGGGGCAGCCCATTCGTTCTCGCGTCGAGGCCCCGGGATCACTGCGGGTTTGCTCTGGGTGTGGGCGGAGGTGGGATTTTGGAGACGAGGGGCGGGCAGAGAGAGCAAAGGAGCTTCTTTACGGTGTGTACGTGTGTGTGTGTGTGTGTCTGTGTTTTTTTTTTTGGGGGGGGGGTAAATTTAACAACACGAGGCCATATTCCTGTTACTCCGGATTAATTACCTCCCCTCAGCTCTCGATTCCATAGTCCCCGTAGGAGATCCTGGTGCACGTAAGTGTAGGGGCGGCGGGGTGGTGGTGACAGAGCCTTCGCGTGACTACATGTCCACTTATTCAAAAAGGAGTAAAATGGCCAAGGGCTCCAGGAATTGCTGCTAGAAGTGTTTCGGACTGTGCGGCTGGATGGAGAGGAAAGGCGATTCTGTCCAAGGGGCGCTCCTTCGGAGTTCGTCTGCAAGGCATCCGCTCTCCTGTCTGTGCCACAGAAGGGCGGACCAGCAGCTTGTTGAACGCCCCGGTTTCAAATGCGGTGGTCGAGGGGGAGTGAGTGCTTCCCCACGGAGTGGTTTGTCTTGGGCCTGGCCCCTCCTTTCCCAAAGAAGCCAGGGGCTGGCCCGGGGCGGGAAGAATCCAGGCCTCGCCATAGGACGGGACCCCCGCCCTTCTTTGGGAAAGTTTCTCCGGAAGGTCTTCCTGACTCTGGGCGGTTCCCTACAAAGGCCAGGCGCCTCGAAAGCCTCGCTAGAGACCAGTGGGAAGGGGGCGCCAAAGACCCCGCCGGTTGTCCCGCTGCCGGTGCGTGAGATGCGCCTCGCTCCCTGCAGCAAGGAGACACACCCTAGAGACACACAACTAGAGGTTTGCTATCCAGCCCGCCATCCCCAGCCACGCGGAAGCCGGAGCTCCGTTTGCCCGTTCAAAGGGCTTCCTCAGGCGATACGTCCCATCCCGACAGGAATGATGAGACCCTCCTGCAGGGCCCTTCTCTCTTGGCCCCGGCACCCGGAAAGCCACTGCCGAGCATTTCTGCCAAGGGAGCTGGGACTCTACAGCTGCCAGCATTGAAAGCCTCGGGAACTGACTTCGGACTAAGCCTTGCCTACACTGGCCTTCAGGGCTGCAATCCCAAACGCTCTCCCTTGGGAGTCAGCCGCTCCGAAGACGCGCTGCTGCTGCTGCTGGATCCGGCGCAGAAGGATATCCAGTCCAGTTGAATGGGATTTGGGGCTGAAAACCAATGCACGCTTACTTGGAAGTAGCTTCCACTGGATTGATTGGGATTTGCCTAGGAGTAAACGTGTTTAGCCTGGTGTGCTTTTCCAAGGGAATATGCTTAGGATCGGGCCTCCCGGGTCTTGGAATCTTACCAGGGAGCAAGCCGCCTTAAACTAAGGGTTTACTTCTGAACCAGCGTGCTTCATTCGCCTTGCACCAGGCAAGCCAGACTGCAGGGCAGGAATCCATTTGGGTTGGAAAGGCGAAATGTTGCCCCAAAAGAAACCGGCTTGCCAGTGCCTCAAATGCTGCAATGCCTCAAATGCTGCATTGTTCCTGTCGGACACGCAGACCTCAGTCTGTTTCCACAATCCAGCGGAGTCGACCAAATGCCGGCAGCAAGCGGAGGGGGAACTAGGATACAAATGTTGCATCGATTACACTTGAACACTCGCGCCACTAGTCCTCATTGGCATCTCTCCCCATTTCCGCCACCTACACAAAATCACACCTTTGCAATCCGAGTTTCTTTGAATCTGGACTAAACTTCCCATCCTCCCGATCTCTTAAAGCGGATTAGCATCCCCACTGTTGACACCGAGTGGAAGAATCCCGCTCTGGTTTAAGAGTCGGTCGGTATGATTAAAGGCCGGGATGGGGGCGTCCAATAATCCGCATTAAGCGAGGATCAAGGGAGCCTGCGGAGTCAAGCTCAGGAGACACCACCGCCCAGACACTTCTCCGCAGTACTCCGGAGTGGGAAGCTACTAGGAGACAAGCCCGCCCCAAATGAGGTCTCGAGTACTGGGAGATTGCGAGGTACAAGGAAAGGGAGGGAGGAGAGCAAAAATCATAGAGGAGGAGAGAGAGAGAGGGAGAAAAAGAGAGGGAGAAGGAGAGAGAGAGGCGCTACCTTGGCAACTAGAGCCGATTGAGAAGCCAGCGGGGAGGGCCGTCGCTGCCCACCCGCCTGCCTGCCGCAAGTACTCTCCTCGACTACGCGTATTCTTAAGCAATAACAACGTAATCCGTATTATCCACCCAAGAATACCCGTCACCGAAGAGAGTCAGAGAAGAACCGGTGCCGGTGCCGGGGGAGGGCTGCTGGTCGAGGCGAAGAGGGTGTGTCGGAGCTGCACGCCCCGCGCCAATAAATCCACAACGGTAGGTCCCGGAGGCAAGGAGAATCCAAGAGAGAAGTCGCCCGGCCGGCGGCGGCGGTGGCTCCCAAATCCAAGCTGGACTCCCCGGGCCTGCCAAGGCAAAGGAGAAGAGGCGGCTGTCAGAGCAGCGGAGTGGCAGCGGGGCAGCCCCCACCCCGGGAGGGGCCCGCGGAGGCCGAGACACACGCAGACAGGCAGGCAGGCAGGCAGGCAGGCAAACGCCACTCACACGCAGGCATGCCCGCCACGTTCCCGGGCCACACGCGCGCACATGCGTGGATCCTTGGGCGGGGCGCCCCGATTCACACGAGACAGCGGCAGCACGGGTTGACACAAAGGCGCCGGGTTTCGGTGCTGCACGGCCGTCCGTCCACCGCTGCGTGACTATCCCAGCAGACCGCACCCCGGCCTCCGCCTCGAGAGACACCCGCGCCACGCGTGGCACTCGGAACCCACACAGCTCAGTCATCCGCATCAAACACGACGGGGAGCAAGACAGACGCATCGCCTGCAGACACAGACGGCACATGCACGCAGCCACCTGCATACCTCCAAGCACAGCACAGCACAGCAGAGCCAGCCATTCATTGCTCCGTCCTTTCAGCCACTCCTCCGCCCAGGCCCGGGACGGCTAAGCGTACCTTGGCCAGCTCCAGCTGTCTTCTCCTGGGGCTTGCCGGCCGTCCCATCCCCTCTTGGAGTTCGGGGGTCGCTTGCACGGCTCTTCGCCGCAGCCGACGCGATTCCTGTAGAAGAGATGCACAGTTAAGCACACACATCTTACCAAGCTGTTTGCTTGGGGGGGGGGGGGGTTTGCCGCTTAGATCAAGAAAGCCTCGGCATGCCCTGGAGCCTTTCACCCAGGCGCTTGGAGAAGTCCCGGCTCACGGAAAAACGCCCTCCGAGGTGGCCGCCTACCCAAAGGCGCCCCTGAAGCTGTCCGAGCGCAAACGCCCTTAGACCGCAGGCCTCGCCGATACTTTATAACCTAAGGCAAGCGCGGTTTCCACGTCCCAAAGTATTCCATTTTCTTTCACACGTGCCCTCAAGAGCTGGGTCTGAGTGGTGATGTTCCCCTAAGGCAACGTTTCCGATATCGCCCGACGAACGCGTGAAAGCACATCCCACGGACCCTTCTGCGCACCTTGCGGTCTGACCAGCACATCTCCAAAGTAAAAGCATAACGGAGCCCCCCGTCACCTTCTCTCCCCCCTACACACGTTTCCAAGCTCCCGTCCACATGTTTTCTTTAAAAGTTTTATTTTCCAAACCTTCCTGCAATACTGCGTTTTTCGCACACGAAACATGAATGTTCTCTAATCAAAGACTCGGAGCCCTGCTAGAAAAGTCTTTGTTCGGCAAACCGGTTGTAGTGACCCCTTAAGATGAAGGCTGATTGCTCGGTTCCCGAAAGGAGCAAAATATCTCAGCGATTAGCTAAGTTTGGGCTACAAGTCCCTAATCCTGCTCCGCCTAGGCTGCCAAATACAAAAGAGTGCAGCTAAAAGCCTGGGTGTGGAGTCGGCGCTCTTCCTCCTAGCCAGCCTCATGGCGAGGCATCTGCCTAGCCGGAGAGCTCTGTAACTGACCAGCTTGTAGATCAGATTGCAAGTGACATTCACGCAAGATGCTGGCGTTTATTCTTGCCAGATTCCTCCTTTAGTATCTGCGCCCGCCTGAATACCAGATCACTGCACAAAATACCCCCTAAGAAGGTCTGCTTTTAAAATTCTACAAAGCCAGTTTCTCCCACTTCAGTCATTTAAAAATACATCATGAATAATAATTTAACGCACACTCCCACACACATGTAACTTCCTTCCATTTTGTTCAGCTTTCAGCCACGTTTCTAACCCTCCTGAGAGTAGCCGGCTGTTGCTGTCTTATAAAATAACAGCAATAAAAGAAACACCACTACAGATAAGATTCCTCTCCTTGCAGTGTGTACAATTGAAGGCTGACACACTATACACAGCTTAGGTAAAGAAAGAAAAAACCACTGATGCTCTGTCCTCCTCTCGAACTCTCAGCCCCACAAGCCCGTTTGAGAAAAGTCAACATGCACACCAGTTTGTGAAGACAAGACGCAGCTCATCTCGCCAGCCTGAATGTTAAAAACTGCGTGCCTGGGATACACCTCGCTTCAGAAATTTATTGTAGGCGGTGAGCCTTGACATCCAAACTTTTCCAGAGGGTATTTTCAGCATTGTACATAAGGGGGAAAAACAGAGACACCCACATGCAAAGACTACACATGCACGTTGGCAATTTCCTCCTCCCCGGGTTGCGAAATAAGCCCTCCCGTCCACTCACTGGGTATCAAGCGTCCCTTTCGAAACTTGCTAGTACAGTCGCGCCCCGTTTACCGCTTCAATGCAGTGATTACCGTGAACGGCCCTCCTGCTGGAGAGCACCGTCCAAAATGGTCGAACACAGTTCAGCACCGGGGATTAGTGGACAGCTCCATCCTTGGAGACTCCCCGCCCCGCGGCTCTGGGAGAGATCTGGTCAGCCTCAAGTCAAACAGCGGCAGCTCGTTTGCCAGGGCAGGATGCCTTACGAGAGCACCGTTTCCTACCAAACCGCTCGCCTCTGGGCACATATTCAATGCAAACCTCCTTAAACGGGCTCTATCTCCACCCCACCCCACCCCTGAACGCTAGCTTTCTCTCTCTCACACACACACACATACACGTACACACACGCTCCACACCAAAACAGGAACAAACCCCAGTGCTATCGCCGACGCTTTGTTGCTGCTTCTACACCTTTTGCAGCTTGTGGTGCCTGGAGCGACGCTCGGCATCAGCATTAACTACCTTTGTTCATCGAAAGCCATGTTGATTAGAATCTTCCTCCCTACCTACCGTAATAACTGAAGGGGCCGAGCCCTTCCAAACCTACCGATCAGAATACTAGAAAGCAAGGTGCTCCTTAAAACGCCAAATGTTTCTCTGTGCTGGGGGGTGGGGGACGGACCGCATGTAAAGGAAACGGTAAGCCGTAACCAGCGAGGAAGAGTATAGCTTTAAAGCAAGTGCCACTAAGGTAGACATACAGAAGACAAATGCTGTTAATACGAACCAGGAATACTATCACTTATATGAACTCTAAACTAAACAAGATGGGGTGGCAACGCACGGAGAGGGTTAACAACAGAAATGTTAATCTTGATTAAAGTGCTGCCTTCCTTTCAAAAACCGAGAATCACTCCTCGCCACTTCCTCCCCATGCAGTTCCCAGAAATCCACCTCGGTTGAAGTGCTTACCCTTTAAATCCCGGTTTCAAGCCGAACTCCAACTGTGTGTAAAACCCAGGGAATCATCTGATGAGCTAGGGACGCAGGCTCTGGGCAGCGGAAAGCGGCTTTTTTGCCCCCTTCTTCCCTCCCGGTGCCGGATTATAGTGTTAACAAGCCCTGGGAAAGGGACCTCGGCGTCTCTAGCTGGCTTTGTGTGTGCTCCGCTGCCTTCCCACCTCGGCGGATGCTGGTGCACTCCAAGTCCCCGGCGATCGCCTTTCAGATGCTGCGGGCTTCCAGAAAAGAAGTGATGGTGGGGGTGGGAGGGAGGGAGAGAAGAGGAGGGAGAGAGAGAGAGAGAGGGAGAGAGAGGGAGAGGAAAAAAATCGCCTAATGCAATCAAATCGATCTGATCCACACCATCTGTCGCCTGCCACTACACACAAACGTTAAAATAAGGAAAAACGGGAGTCACTGACAGCTCAGGAAAGGCTGGTCTTGCCGAGTTCATTTTGAACAGCGCTTAATTGGGGGTGGCCAGCACATAGTCGCCCGAGCTGCTGTTAAGCCATCAAGCGCTAGATCCCAAACATGCTAATGGTAGATTAATTGAGGAAGATCTGACGTGTAGGCTTCAGAAGGCTCTTATTCATGACTTCCCAATGGGAAAGGACCGATGCTGGGTGGGATGATGGTAAACGTGCAATCAAAAAAAAAAAAAAACCTGCTAAGAAAAATGGCTCTGTGTTCCCAGCCCTTCTCTCTGATACCAAACATGTGCCGAGCAGAACCGTTTAGCAGGGTTTTTTTTTTTTGGGGGGGGGGGGTGTGTTCTTGACCAGAGCAAGCAATTCCCACAGCTTGCATTTTAAGAGGAACATATATTAATTCTCTATGGAAAACAAGCCTTGAACATATGCTTGTTTCACAATCTTAGTCTTTCAGGAGAAGTTAGGCACCTTCCTGTTCATATCTAGGATTTTTTTTTAAAAAAAAGAGAGCAAAAAAGAGAGCAAAAAAACAACAACCAAAAAAACAAACAAACCCACAACCCCTATACGATGCCAATCTGATCGCAGTACATCCTGATAATGTCTCTAAAATCTCAGCGCTGTTAATTTCATCATGATTGACACAAAGTCAGTTTAATACCAGCAACCCTTTGGACTCCCCCCCCCCCTCCAGTGGGAATTATTTTTGAGAAAGACATTTCCGATCACTGAAATCTGGACATAGGCTGATTATATATGCCCCCCCACACCTTCTTGAGACCCAGACAAGGGAGGTGGGGGGGAGTCTCTCTCTCTCTCTCTCTCTCTCTCTCTGTGTGTGTGTGTGTGTGTGAGAGAGAGAGAGAGAGAGAGAGTGCGCGCGCGCCCTCGCGCCTAACTGCATTTACTTCGTCTGCCAACAACCCCTTTCCCAAATGTGCTTGCAGGTTTTAGTCCGTACTGGCTAGTTGTTTGAATACATAGGAAAATGCCGA
>NW_015174277.1:1636277-1662497 GCF_001447785.1 Gekko japonicus
AGAATGCAGAGTGAACAAACATCCCTTCTAATAAGCATAGTATTCATGGACGAGAGGGTTACATTTTCACAACCAGAGAACAAATTAAACCGGGGTGGGTTTTTAATAGACTCATAGCGCAGATACATCTTCGTGTGAATGCATTTCTGTGCAGGAAATGACATTTGAAAATAACAAGCCAACGAACAGGTTGCTGTCCACATTCTTGGTGCTGAATAAAATAAGACGAACCAGTCTAGAAGCAGAGGTAATCTCTAGATTTTTTTAAAAGCACCTTGTAGATTTCTTACCGAGAACTGGAACCCTCCCTCTCTCCCTCTCTCCCTCTCTCTCTCTCTCTCTCTCTCTCTCTCTCTCTCTCTCTCTCTCTCTCGTGTGTGTGTTGTTCCCTCCCTCTATAAAGTCTACACGTTTCTCTTGTCAATGGCTGGTGCAATTAAGATTCTTGTCAGTTTCCATGCTTCCCTGTTTGATTAGCAGAGAATTAAAAAGCCGGAGAAACATCCAAATGACCGACTTTTAATGTTCCAGTAAACAATTAAGTATTTAGGATAATTCTAGAGTTAACTGGACGTGTCTCCTGAAAGTTTGGGTTAATCTTTTTAGGACAAACCTAACGGTTATGAATTAGATTAGCCTTGGAAAATGTAGCCTAAAGACAAACGATTCAACTCCCCCCCCCTCTTTTGTTTCAATATCCATTAATTAAGCACTGCTGCCTACCTACGCAGCAATCCTGGGTCACAGCCACGTGTCTAAGCCTAATCTCCCCAGCTGCCTTTGTTATCATTCGTGTCCAACGATTGCCCTCTGCAGGTCAGCCTCCGATTCCTCCCAGGCAAGCCTATTGCAAAAAAGGTATGGCAGGCGGACTGGTTTAGGCAGACAGGCAACTTTCCGGAGGGATAAGATTGGGGTTCTAAATATTTGTTTAGCGTTCTCTCTCTCTCTCTCTCTCTCTCTCTCTCTCTCTCTGTGTGTGTGTGTGTGACGTCCACCTCTCCCTTTCTCCCCTATTTTGAATTTTGATTCTTTCTGTTGATGTGCTTTAGCTTAGGCGTTTTGTTCAGTTTTGCCACGCCCGTTAGATTCCCCTGTTCAGAGTTCTCCCCTCGAGATCGGACCAGGAGAACCGCTTGGCCAGATCCTCTTGACATCTCTAGGTTAAATGGTGGAGCTTAGACCCAACAAGGGTCTGAACTTCTTCTTAGTCATCAGGAGGGATATGTGATGGGAAGCCAAGTCGTCAAAGGGGAGGTCAATGGGTCCAGCGTCAGTCTTAGTGGGAAAGAATACAAGGAGGTCAGCCAGGAAGGTAACTCAAATCAGACCTCTCCTTTAGGATGCCCAACACAGTTCCACCTCAGCCATTTTTTGGTAGGCTCCACTAAAGCTGATGATGGAGAGAACTTTCCCTCCCTTGTAAGATGGGCAATGGGAATCCCGGCTCTTGCTAGAGTCGAGCAGGAATCAGGGGATGGTCAGTATTTTGCCGTCCTGAGACCAGGGACAGTGGGTGTGATCATGTGTCTCTGCTCTTGAATCCTCTGAGCCGGAAGGAGAGATGAGTTACAGAGGAGCACCAGCCCAACCGGGGGAGGAAACCAGCTTTACTTAATTGCCTCTTGGTAAGGGTCGTTTTACATTTCTGTAGGGAGGATTGTAACTTTTGATTCTCTGTCAGGTATGATTCCTGCAGTGATAGTTGGCCGCACTTCATACAGCACAAGCGAAGAGTCGATCAATAATATGCAAAACGTCCTATTAGGAGATACCACGGCAGACTAATTATTAATCGCTCCCTTAAAGGTAAATGAAGAGCGCTTGACTTGTTCTGTTTAAAAAATATTAAAGAAAGAACCAGAGGAGTGTTCATAACAAGTGTGTGTGTGTGTGTGTGTGTGTCACACAGTTTGTGTGTCTAGCTCGTGAATCAACTATTTCTCAAGAGCTGGGTAGGAAGGAAAAAAGCACCAGAGTGCATTCATCCCCTATTCCAATCAGTGGAAGGGCTGCCATTGGGTTCAATGGGATGAGGACTGCCTGTCACCACGCGACAGCCTTTTCAGGGACAGTCCCGAGCGAGTGACGTCACTGGACTTCGCACTGGGCGCCTCCCCACTCCGCGGAGTACACGGGCGCCTCTTCCCCTCGCCGAAGGTGTCATCGCAGCGAGGGGGGGGGGGAGAGCTGGTGCCCTGTTGTCCTGACTTGACCCCCACCAAGCGAAAGCACCGAGCTGAGGAGGCACGCGAGAAAGGTCGCTGTCTGCCCTCCGCCCACCCCTGGCTTCCCCTCTGTGCGCCGCTGCTTGGTGGCTGGCAGGGCAGCTGACCCTTCTGACTCCAGGTAGCTTTTTGCTCCCAGGGCACCGCTCGGTTTCCTTTGCGGTGTGTTTTTTAGGCAGCCGGATCGGGTTGGTGCTGTATCTGCATCCTTCTGGGTGTCCCAAAGCCTGGGGCTGCTGCCCAGGGTCTTGTCTGTCTGGGAGCTGCGGCTCCACCGTTTGTAGAGGGGTCTGTTTGTCCCCTTGGAAGAGAGAAATGCGCGAAATACAGCCCCCGGGGGGGGGGCGCTCTCCCGGGACACAGCCCTGGAATGCAGCTCTCCGCTCCGCAAGGATGGAACCCCGGACTGGAGGCAGGCGGGAGCGAGAGCTCTGTCGGGGGGCTCTTTGGGGCTCCAGCGGGCGTCCGAAAGAGAGGCCTCCTCCCCTGCCTCCTGGCCACGTTTCAGCGGGGCAGAGCAGCCCTCGCCCTGACGGAGGGAGGCACCAGACCGCAAGCCAGGCCAGCGACGGGGGCCGGCGAGCACAGCTCCGAGGCCGAGACTCAACGAGCCCGGAGAGGCCAGCTGCCCTCCCTGCGAGAGCCGCCGCCCAGCCAGAGCAGAGCCGACGGCTCCTCATTGCCAGGCAGCTCACGGAGGAGCAGCAGCCAAAGGGCGGCGCAGGCTCGGCTGGCGGCCGGCGGGGCGAGTCAGGGGCGGCGGCGTCGGCAGCAGCAGAGGGGAAAGGCCAGACTCTCTCTCTCCCTTTCCCTCCCGCCCTCTCTCGGCCGGCGGATTGCTCCTCCCCGTCGCTCCCCAACCTGACCAGGAGCCTCTCCAGTTTCGAGGCGGCAAGGGCTGCCTCGGAGTTCGAAGGCCACAGTCCAGCCCGAGCCACGTTCTGGGCCCTGGCCGAGCCAGTTGCCAGCTCCAGGTTGGGAAATTTCGGGGGTGGAGCCTGGGGATAATGCCAGAGAGCCCACAGTCCAAAGCAGCCATTTTCTCCAGGGGAACTGAGCTCTGCAGCTGTAATTCTGGGCGGTCTCCAGGCCCCACCCGGAGGCTGGCAGCCCTACCAGTCCAGAGGAAGGCGTGGGAGTTGCTCTCCGCCAGGGCGAGAATGCTGCTGGTGACCCCCCACCCTGCTAGGAACCGAGCCTCAGGATGCGTTTCCCCAGCAGGCGCCACCCTTTTTTATTTATTTATTTTATTTAGGACATTTTCCACCCTTTTTGAGAGTACGAATAAAAAGGGAGCTTCAGCCTTCGCCTCTTGTTTCCAGGACGTAATGCTTACCCAACGGCCACCTCGTCGTTTTTGTTTTGTTTTGTTTTGTTTTTTTTAAAAAGGAACGCTCTTGCAGTCCCCATGAAATTGAACATAGACGCCGGATCAGCCAGCAGAAGGCAAACGCGCACACTCACATCTCGATGGCGCCTCTACACCGACGCGTGCTTGTGGCTGGACAGAGGGACCCCGCGCATGCGCATCTAGGCCTAATCATTGCTTCATCACAAAGGTCTTCCCCTTGCAAAGCGAGCAGTAGCCGGTTTACAGAAGACTCACAGAAAACCAAAACCTCTGAATATGTTGCGCTGGTAAATCTCCACCGCCACCCCACACACCCAGATTCTTATGGTTAGGCACTGAGTGGCATACACACGCCCACACACCTTTAGATGACAATACACAATTTATATACGCAGTCGACCAGCCTTCCCGTCCGTAGGCATACCCTACCGCAAACCCAACAGCATTTTTTGCTGGCTGGGGGAGTCTTTCTCTGGAGCCTCTGTACCCAAAAGGTCGTCTGAGTCATAGGGAATGGGAAGAGGTTACCTTACTTGCTCCTTGTAAAACTAACACGGGGGGGGAAGTCTCATTAGCGGTAATTTCCCCCCTACCCTCCGTAGGCTTTTTTGTTGTTGTTGCAGGGGGCGAGGATTTCAGTGTGGCCTTCCAGACAGCGCAAAAAGACAGCCCCCAGCGTACCAGATTAGAGCCCAAACGGAACCGGCATTAGGCAGAGCGAAGGAGCCCCCTGCTGGTCAGACGGCGAAAAGCTTCGCGGCGAAGCTTGCTTACAAAAGAGTCAGGGCGGGCCTCAGAGTGGCTGGAGTCGAGACACTCTCCCCTAAGACGCTGGGCTCGGACTGGCCAGGCTCTTTCGGGGCATCAAGGGCGGGCTTATGGTTGGTTCGGTGTTGTGGTTTTTGTGTTTTTTTTTTGTTCCCGAAGCATTTCTTGTTGAAACAGACGCTGATTAATAACAGGTCGATTTTTCGCAGAAATCCTAGGTTTCTGCTGTTTGTTTGCAAACCTTGGCCACGGAGAGGGGGGAAATGGAGGTTGGTGCCTTTTGATACTATGATTCATCCCATAGCTTGAGGTAAGGAAGTACATGAAGCGCTGCCCTCTCCAACCGGAAATCTTGCGTTCTGTTTTTCAGAAGTGACATATTCCAGAATCCCCTTTCCAGCCGGCAAGTCTGTATTTTGTATGGAGGACAGAAGAGGTTGTATTAGTTATATGCCAAATGCTCAGTGTTTATTATAGTGGACAATTCTCTCTCTCTCTCTCTCTCTCTCTCTCTCTCTCTCTCTCACACACACACACACACACACACAGAGGGGGGCAGAGGCAGGAGACATTGTTTAATGCAATATTTACAGGGTTTTTTTAGATTCTAAGGTTCCTTTAATTTAAAAAAATCCATATATTTGGGAAGCAAATAATTACTTGGGATATTTATATTTTAATTTATGAGCTGCCTTGGGGACAAGCAGGTGTAAAGGTGGCATATAAATACTGGTATTCTAAAAGTAGTTGGATAAATATTTCCTGCATTCTGTGCCACTATTGATCTTGATTCTGGAAAGTCTCCCTGTGCTAAATTCCACTCCTCCTCAATTCTGCCTTAAAAAGGATGATTTCTAAATTTAATTCCAGAACTGGCACATGCACAATTATCCTGCAGCATCCTTCAATTAATTTGTATCTCCCTCCCTGCCCTGAACTTTAATGATGCTCACACATGCATTGATAAAATGCTACTCAAAAAGCAATATTGGGTGCACAGATCATATTTTTGCATGGGTGGTATTTTGCACTCCTGTGCAGAAAGAATCTTGTTGCAGTCATTATGTACAGACAGATCAAGGTTTTTGTTTTCGCTTGGTTTTTTGCAGTGCCCTTTGCACCTGTCCATTGGTAAGGGAGAGGAGAGGGGAAAACATGAAAGCTGTGCAGGCAGCACATACATGGTAACCTACAACATTCAGAGATAAAGGCAAAGAGACAAAGAATTCCAAACTCATCCAGTCCACTTCAGAGGCAAGATGGGAGTGATCTGGAATTCCCAAATCTGAAGAGAGATTCCAATGAGAATAGCTGGAATCATCACAGATAGTTCTGCCTCTCCCAGTCAAAGGAGTTGACCAAAGTGTGACAGAATCCAAGACATCATTAAAGGTAAAGGTAAAGGTTCCTTTGCTCGAAAGCCAGTCGAGTCCGACTCTAGGGTTGTGGTGCTCATCTCCGTTTCAAAGCCGAAGAGCCAGCGCTGTCCGAAGACGTTTCCGTGGTCATGTGGCCGGCATGACTAAATACCAAGGCGCACGGAACGCTGTTACCTTCCCACCGAAGTGGTGCCTATTTATCTACTTGCAATTTCTTGCTTTCGAACTGCTAGGTTGGCAGGAGCTGGAACTAGAGACGGGAGCTCACTCCGTCATGCGGCAACTCGGGTCTCGAACTGCTGAACTACTGACCTTCCGCAGCCTGCAGTTCAGCGTCTTAACCACTTGAGCCACCACAGCATCATTACAGAGTGTTTTAAGCATGAGAATTCAGCCCTGAGAATAGAGCTCCAAATGCCACAGGGCACCATCTCCTGTTCTCTCTTTGAATCCCTCCTTGACCCTACCTAGCCTTTAGCACCTAAGTCTTTTACCACCAAGGACTGTGCCTAAATCAAAGGGTCACTACCTTTGTGTGTATTGTCTCCCTATTTCATTTTGCTTCTCTCTGTGTGTCCGTGCTTTGAAAAGCTGATTATAAATTCTTTCTGGTAGAGGCATGTTCCATGTAGATCAGTGGTACTGCTGGTGGCAGTGTCAAATCACAGCTGACATGGCAACCCGTAGGGTTTTCAAGGCCAGAGATGAACGAGAGGTGGTTTGCCATTGCCTGCCTCTGTGTCACAACCCTGGTCTCCTTTGGTGGTCTCCAAGTACTAATCATGACTGACCCTGCTTCCCTTCTGAGATCAGGCTAGCCTGGGCCATCCAGGTCAGGGCTTGGTGGTGCTACATCATAAGAATTGGGACTGCGGTGTTTCGCTGCTTAATTTTTTTTTTTAATGAATCTATTATGAGCATTTTGAACTACTAAAAAGTTGGAAGGAAGGTCAAGCGGCAGAGAAATGTGGAAGAAAGGAAGCTTGATAGAGAAGAGACTTTGATGTTCATTTTAGATTTCTCTTCATTATCCTTTTTCATCCATTGCTTTTTATGAACCACCTCTGGTTTCTTATTGAACTTTCTGTGTCGGTTCACATGGAAAGTGTGTTCCCACTGCTAAAACTGTGCCCAGCAGCATAGAATAAGCTATATATGGGTCAAATCCCATGTTTCCAATGCAGCCATTAATCTACCCACAGCTAAGGCTTCTGTGAAGTCCCCTTGCAGTACTCAGCCCCTAGCAGAAGCCAAAGGGGCTCCTATATTCTACAGAGGCATAGTCGCTTAACGGTTTCAAAGCTATGAGGGATACCGGGAGCAAAACTCCCTTCTGAGTTTAACCCTGAGCCAGGCAATTGGCTTTGAATGGCAAACACTATTATCCTTGCAAAGATTAAGAGAAGCTTCTTTTTAGAAATGGTTACTTCTCGAACAAAACCAGATCTGGAGTTTGCACTGATGTGACTCAAGGATCTGTTGTGGCTGGTGCCTGCGGCTGTTTACCAAAATTCTCGTGTGCATAGGTGCAAAACCAAAGAGAAACAGAGGCATGAGTTAAGGAAGTGTGGCTGTGATACAGAATCCCCGCCTCCTTCAACCTTTCCCCTGGGAGGAGTCTTTGAGTCCAATCCATGTGAATGTGTTCTTGAATCTAGCACACCCTGCTTGTATTTGAGATCAGAGATGTCCAAGAGGATGTGCTGGAGTGTCACAGTTGTTCTCTTAAGATATGAAAATATTCATGCCAGAGAGAGAGGTGATGTAGCAGACAATGCTCCTGCCCTCATCCCTCCAATTGTCAGCCAGCGTACAATAATATTGCCTTATTTAGTTACTAGCAGTAAAGCCCGTTGTGAAAGCAATACAACGGGATCTAGAAAGAGGCTCTGGGGCAGTGCTCTGGCTTTGGGCAAACAGTGTCAATTTGCTGTGGTGACCTCAGCAGGGTATAATGACAGAGTCCACTGTTTTCTCCAGAGGAACTGATCTCTGCTACCTGAAGAGCAGTTGTAATTGTTCATTTACACCCCTCAAATCCCAAGGAATTTGTCAGCATGTAGTTGGCAACCCCATCTCCTTCCCAGCTAGCCACCAACTTACCATTATATGCCCCTTTGACTTCAGCTGACTTCTGCCCTCCCTTCTGCAGAGCAGTTGTAATACTGAGTGCTCTCCAGCCCTCACCTGGAGATTGGCAACAATGGTTCCCTATGTGAGACTGACTGGTTTGGAGGGTGGAGTCTATGGCAGTGTACCTGTCTGAGGTCCCACCCCTCCTCAAACCTCACCCTCTTCAGGCTCCATCCCTCAAGTCTCCAGGAATTTCCCATCTGGAGTTGGCAACCCTATCAGGATTGGCCCCAATGTGTTTTCTCCCAAAGGCCAAAGTAGGTGACAGGACCAAGCTTAGTTGCCTACCAACAGGCACTGAGGGTAATGTAGGGTTGCCAGCTCTAAGGAGGGAAATACCTGGAGGTTTGGGGGGTGGATTCTGTAGAGGGCAGCATGGGGGGGGGGGGGGCGGAAGGACTCAGCAGGTATAATGTCATAGGGTCTACCCTCCAAAGCATCCATTTTCTCCAGGGGAACTGATCTCTGTCATCTGGAGATCAATTGTAACAGTGGGAGATCTCCAGGTCCCACCTGGAGATTGGCAACCCTAGGGGAAAGTCAGCTGCACAGCAGGGGGTTGAAGAGAATGGTTTGATGGCTGCTGGGCCAAGATTGGCAACAATAGTTCCCCAGGAGCCCCATCGTAAATGCACCAAACAATTCCTAAAGATTTTCCAAAACACTACTCTGTTTTGGGCTCCTGGGGAACTTTGAAGTAGCACCAAAGCTTTAAGATCTCTCCAGCTGTCACCTGGAGACTGGCAACAGCTTGTCTGGAGTGTGGGCAGCATGGCATTGTATCTGTCTGAGGTCCCCCTCTTCCTCCTCCTCCTCAGACCCCACCCTCAGCAGGCTTCATCCCTAAAATATCCTGGAAGTTTCCAACCTGGAGTTGGCAACCCTATGTCCTGGAGTTCGAACCGGGAGTTGGCAACCATCAGCCAACGTTTATCTGCCTGTCTGTCTTTACAACCCCCCCCACACACACACACACACAGCCTCTGCCTAGGGAGCAGCTGACATCATTCTCCTCTCCCCCATATGATCCGCACAACTACCCTATGAGGTATGTTATTCCCCCCACCCAACCCCACTCACTCCAGGGCCGGCGACTGGAGGTGCAAGCCTCCGGCTGCCGGGTCCGTTTCCACCCCCCCCACTCCAGGACCGGAGACAGGAGGCAGAAGCCTCCGGTCGCCCACTCCCTTCCCCTCCCCCACCACCCACTCCCAACAGGCACTGAGGGGAATGTAGGGTTGCCAGCTCTAAGGAGGGAAATACCTGGAGGTTTGGGGGGTGGATTCTGTAGAGGGCAGCATTGGGCGGGGGGGGGGCGGAAGGACTCAGCAGGTATAATGTCATAGGGTCTACCCTCCTAAAGCAGTCATTTTCTCTAGGGGAACTGATCTCTGTCATCTGGAGATCAATTGTAGCAGTGGGAGATCTCCAGGTCCCACCTGGAGATTGGCAACCCTAGGGGAAAGTCAGCTGCACAGCAGGGGGTTGAAGAGAATGGTTTGATGGCTGCTGGGCCAAGATTGGCAACAATAGTTCCCCAGGAGCCCCATCGTAAATGCACCAAACAATTCCTCAAGATTTTCCAAAACACTTCTCTGTTTTGGGCTCCTGGGGAACTTTGAAGTAGCACCAAAGCTTTAAGATCTCTCCAGCTGTCACCTGGAGACTGGCAACAGCTTGTCTGGAGTGTGGGCAGCATGGCATTGTATCTGTCTGAGGTCCCCCTCTTCCTCCTCCTCCTCAGATCCCACCCTCAGCAGGCTTCATCCCTAAAATATCCTGGAAGTTTCCAACCTGGAGTTGGCAACCCTATGTCCTGGAGTTCGAACCTGGAGTTGGCAACCATCAGCCAACATTTATCTGCCTGTCTGTCTTTACAACCCCCCCACACACACACACAGCCTCTGCCTAGGGAGCAGCTGACATCATTCTCCTCTCCCAACTGAAAATTCCAACTGCCTTGGGGGGGGGGGTGAGTTTGTGGTGTGGAATGGAGTGTGGTCCAATCAGCTTCCATATGTAAATGACCTTGGAACGCTGGCCGGGACTGCACAAAGCAGCCAATGAACCCAGCCAGTGTCTTCCGAGTGGCAGTTTTTTCGGCCTAACACTAAAGGGGCCAATTTTAGAATTCTGGCACCCAAAACTCTTTTATAATAAGGGAGAGATGGTAGAGATGACTGTGGAAAGCATATGGAGCACTGGCAGAGCAATCCTAAGCTCTGACTTCAGTGGACTCTGCTTCAAATTGTACTGTGAAGTTCTCTGTTTTAGGAAAGCCACGATAGTGATACTGTATCTCCCATATGTGTGGCTGGTTCATCGTTTATTGGCTGCTGTACTAAGTGATGGGTCATCACAGCTTGGTCACCACCAAACAACGTTCTTTCACCCCAAATCCACTCAAACACCATGTTTTCCAACGGAGCCATTTCCCACTGAACCTGCACTCTTCTCTGAAAGGTGGAGGAGCAGGCGTTCCTTGCTCCCAACATGTAGATAACTTAATGAATTAATCAGCTGCCCCTAACTGATGACTGGCTGAACGAATCAAATGACTGGTGGATTCGTGCAATATCCTCCTACTTCTTGGAACAAGAATGGGATATCCATGGGCCTGGCCGCCAGAATGGTGGATCCACTTCATGTGTGAAGTCACCTGCATGGTGGTTGGGAAGAAGATACTCAGTACTCTACTGTGAAGTGGGGAGTGACAGTTCAGGTAATAAATATGATAGGATGTGGTGGAACTGTGAGTGATCAAGTAATGCGTATGCTAAAGTGAACCGGCCCTGATATTAGCTCAGACAAGATCTGTCAGAAGCTGGAAATCAGAAAGTTTATGATAAATGGTGGACTATAGGGCTCTACTGGTAGCAGGAGCTCCTTTGCATATTAGGCCACACACCCCTAGTGTAGCCAATCCTCCAAGAGCTTACAGTAGCCCCAGTAAGAAGAGCTCTGTAAGCTCTTGGAGGATTGGCTACACTAGGGGTGTGTGGCCTAATATGCAAAGGAGCTCCTGCTACCAGTAGAGCCACTTCTATTAGTCAGGGGTGGACTGGGAAGTTAAAGTGTCCAGGAAACAAGCCAAGCCAAGCCAAGCGACTCCTGTGGTGCTGTGAGCCCCCACTCAGCTCAGACCCAGCCAGCTCTACCAGTTATGGGTGCTGCTGACTCACTCATTGCTTCCTCCTTTACCAGGATCTTCTAGCTCCTGGCAGCAGAGCAGGAGGGAGCAGCTGGTGAGCTGGCATCACTCATCAGCACCACTGAACAGTCCGTGCCTGGGGGGAGCTCTTCAAGCACTGGCAGAGCTGCTTGACCTTGACTCCACTTGCTCCTGGCTGCCAGTGGCCCTCCGGGAAGTTTTCCAGTAAGTTAAGTGACCAGTCCACTGCTGCTTTTAGTAGTTCCTCAGGGTGCATGCTCAGTATCACTCAGCATTGATTAATTACCGTTTAGCGTGCTTTAAGTAGCTTGTTGTTCTCACAATGAGACTGGCTGAAAAAACGTACAATGATGCCTTCTTATGTGAATGAAATGGACTCTCACATCTTCACTACTGACCAGTGGCAGTTACTTTGAATTAATGAATGTATGTGAGCTGTGGTTTGGAATTACAGAATGGGTGACAGAAGACTTGTATCTTCCTTGTAAAGTAGTCAACTACACAGTCGTAAAAAGGTTAGTTTTTCCCCCAAGTGGCAAATGATGAATTATTAAAGCAGTACATGAAAAAAAAGGGTAGTGCAAGGTCTTCAGTCCTAAGGCTCCCAGCTATATTGGCGGATAAGACAAAAGCCCTGTTCACATGTTATAGTGAATGCACCTATATCCTGCATGCATGTGCATACATCTGTTTGTAAGACAGCCAACACATATTCACTTTACAAATAAAACTGGGACCAGTACCAGCATAAGTTTTTAGTTTCCATCACATGCTCAGGTGTACATACATTAAATGGAACATGATACTTTTTTGTGTGTCTTTTTAGTTCCCAGGCATTTTGGATAACTCTTTTAATTTGGTCAATTTTTCATACACAAGCTCTGTCTGAAATCAACTTGATTGGCAGAATTATCACCAAGTATCCAAAGCATGAGATATATCTGAAGAGAAAATTTGAACATCAGAAGATGACTACAAGGTTAAGAAAGGCATGATGGTAGCTGTTCGTAAAATTGGCTAGTGAAAAATATGTCCTGTTTTGGGTGGGCAGAAGGCATGCAGGATATTACCCCAAATGACTACAGAATCATTTTGGAGTAATGTGAGTGGTCATCAGCAGGTGAGACAGAGCATCTGCAGTTAGATACCTTGAGAGTTTTAACAGCGTAGCAAACAGCAGGCAATAAATGGTATCAGGGAGGATCTTCAGGACCAGGGACAGCTCTAGGATATCAGAGATATTACTCCATTTAACAGCAAAGCTCATTTGCGCTTTTAAGTATTCTTGGGTCTTCCAAAAGCTTCACCTCATTTGAGAACTGAAAGCAGTTTAAATCCACAGTGTATTAGTTTGGATCCTTTCACTAGCAACTTGTAGTTTTGAATTTTGCCATCTCAAATTAATGGGGCCTACATTAGACCAAATAGCTTTGGGCAGTTAGGGCACTGATAGAGAAGGGAGTCCGACCTCCCCACTGGAAAGCAGGTCAAAGCTTGGCAGTACATTCCTCCCTCAGGAAGATCTGAAAGTTTTCCTTCTTGGACTATGTTTTACATGGAATTGGGGATTGTGAAATTTCCAAGGCAAGCTCTTGAGGACATTGTGTGAAGACCAGGTTAAAAGAGATGGATTTATCTTTTTTTTTTTTTAAAGTAATTCAGCAGAGGGACAGGAAGATTTACCTCCAGGCATGTTCAGATAATAGATGGCAAATTTAATTGCCTCTTAAACACAGGAATAAATCAGATTAAAAACATGATTTGAGGAAATGTTTTGCAAAAGTCTCCAATTTTAAGTGGTCTCAGGGGGAACACAGGCCCGAATGTATTCTACGGTGAATGAATGGATTGTTGGGAATACCATTCTTTAAACTGGGAATCTGAGGCTGCCCTGGGAAGGATTGCTGACCACTTTGTCACAGGAACTTGTCCACAGAATTGAGACCCAAGGCTAAATATTGCGGCCTTCACCATCTGGCTAGCTAGAAATTGGCAACACATCCCTGGGAGGGGGTGTTTTGAAAATGTTCTCTAGGAAGAATCTGTGATAATAGATGGATACACTGGATTTAGAAGCTGCAATGTGTGCGTTCTTACATTCTGCCTGTTTTCATTTGACCATTATTTCTGGTCATGATTCTTCTGTTCTTGCGCTGGAGGACTTCTGTTTGGGTTCAGCATTCTTAGAGGCCATTCTTTGTCCTTTTCCCCCCAAAAGTAATGAATTCTTCCTTAAAAGCATCTTGGAACATGAACTTAGTGTAAAGGCAGCTATATTTACTGTTATCTACAATAAATTGGCCCTTGGACTGTGAATGAAATGGAATGAAGTACAGGTCAGACTTTTATTCTGCATATTTCTTTCCATCTTCACAATATTTTTGAGGACCATATAATAAAAAACACAAAACATTTGTCACCAGAGGAAGATTCATTTGACAACTTTAGTGCATTTAAAAAACTCAGAAGGAGACTGGAGAGTTGTATAGATTTTGATGTTGTAAATACCCTTACTGTTGCCTGTCTTTCTGTGAGTGATATTAATATCCATCTTCTAGTTAAACAAAGTGTCTTGCAAGTTAAATATGCCCCTACACTGCAACATGGGCAGCCCGTTCCTCAGGAATAAGTCCCATGGAGCTGCAAAGTAAGCCTGCAGGAGGTATGGAGCATTAGGGTATGTTCACTCCTATGCTCTCAAGTTATTTATTTATTTAACTTCATTTACATTCCACTATTTTCCCCAATGGGGACCCTCAGTGGCTTACATAATTCTCTCTTTCATTTTATCTTCACAACAACTCTGTGAGGTAGGCAGGCTGACAGTATATGACTAGACCAGGAGCACCTAGCAAGCTTCCTTGGCAGAGTGGGGATCTGAAACTGGGTCTCCCAGATCCTAGCCCAACACTCTAATCTTGACACCACTGTGGCTCTCAGTATGCCCAGTAGTTTTACTCCAGCAGTACCTTCAGCAATAAGGTACTTCATCTTGGTAAGTGTAAACCAACCAGAGCACACAGAAGCAATTTACTTTTCACTGCATTCGTGGTGCAGACACTACAGAAGTACTTTGTTGCTGAAGTTAATGCTGGAGTCAAATACAGCAGTTGGGAACACAGGATTGAATGCCATTTGGGAATATTCTCGAAGAGATGTCATGGTTAGCACTTTAATTCTGGTCTGAGGACTCCATCAATATATGACCATACCCTGCTTGTTCCCTTTTGACCTGGGCTCTTTGTGATCAAAGGGGGCTGCAGTGGTTCAGAGGTTGAGACGCTGAATTGCAGACCGTAAGGTTGGTAGCTCGGCAGTTCGAGACCCAAGTGCTGCATGACAGAGTGAGTTCCTGTCTCTGGCCCCAGCTCCTGCCAGCCTAACAGTTTGAAAGCAAGAAATTGCAAGTAGATAAATAGGTACCACTTCGGTGGGAAGGTAACCGCATTCTGTGTGCCTCAGCATTTAGTCATGCTGGCCACACGACCATGGAAAAGTCTTTGGACAGCGCGGGCTCTTCGGCTTGGAAACTGAGATGATCAACACCCCCTAGAATTAGAATCGACTGGCTTTCAAGCAAGGGAAAGCTTTACCTTTTTACTTTTGTGGTCAAAAAATAACATATAGCATATCTGGGGGAAACATTCAGTAATTTAACTGGAACAGGCAAACCCCTCTCTCCTCTAGTGTTCCTAGAGTTCTCTTCAAAATATGGATACATATTGGTTGTCCTGAAGAGTCAGAAAAAGCAGATTGGGACCCTTGGTTGACATACCTCTCATTATCTTACCCCAGAACTGTGACAATGAATGACAGGAGTCCTCAGAGAGATTTGAAGGCATGATAAAGGCAGCATGGCTTCCCAGAAATGTCGAATTTAGTTCCTAATAGCTACATGCCTTCTTACAGGCATCTTAATAATTTGACATTTATAATTCAGTGTGTTGTTGCATTCCTTATCACTTTCTTACTGTCAGCTTCTTCTTCACACTTGGAAATAAATGCCCTTCTTAATTATCATATTCATTTGAACTCTCAACAACAACAACAAAAATTCTGCTTCTGATAGTCCCCTCTTCTTTTTTTTAATGAAAATCTAAGGTAGGAAAACATTGGTGCTTGGTGTTCATCCATTAAAAATTCATCTCACACAATACCTTTAAGTGACTTTGTTTAACTTTCAGCTAACTGCTAACAAGCTTGTTAATCAAGCATGCCACGAGTTTGAATCTTGTTTTCCTTTATTAGCGGTTGAGTGCATGATTCCATGGACCAACTCCAAGCCAAATTTCTTCCATTGCAGCAGTCTGCAAGCTTGCTAGAGTGAGTGCACCTTTGGAAATAATTTACATAATTTATTCATTGATCTGCAGTGCAATCCAGAGCAAAGTTACACCATTCGAAGCCTGCTGAGATTAGTGGGTTTAAGAGGGTGTAAATCTGCTTAGGATCCCACTGTTCAGGTATTTTTTGCTGCATTTCTATCAGAAAGGACTCCAAGAAGCTCACAACAAGAAGAAAACACATTCAGTTATAACAATCTATCCTACTGGGACAGTGTCAGAATTTTAAAGAGGAGATGTCACAGTGGGCAAGCAGCTTCGAACATCTTCCTAAACGGCTCAGTACTACATCCCTTTCTGAAGCATATGAAGGTGGATGCCTTCACAACATTCTCTGGAAGACCATTCCATATCAGAGGGGCCACCACTGGAAAGGCTTGAGACTGAGCCATGTAATTTCTTACATGTCTGCAGGAGGGAATAAAAAGAAGGCACTGCTGGGAGGATCAAGGATGAGGGATTATGAAGGGATAGGCTGTCCTTTTACACAGTCTGGGGCCCCTTAGGAATTGGGGGGGGGGGATAAGGGTGTCATAACACAAGATAACTGAGCACTGGAAGTAGATGAGCGTCCTCCTTCCATCTGCCTTGTGTTTTTAACAGACGCTCAGCTGCCCTCAAAATGTCATGCTTGCCCTGAGCTCCTTAAAGGACTGGCAGGATAAAATAATTTCCATCCATCCATCTGTCCATTTGTCCATCCATCTGTCTAAATCTACCTACCTACCTGCTTGCCTACTTATTTACCTATCTGGAAAAGGCCTGGGTGCAAGGAAAGTGTACACAGAAGCCTAGCATATGACTGACATGTAAATAAGTGTTCTAATATCCAAGGATTTCAACTGTGGCTGCCAAAATTAGTCAATAGTCTTTAAAACAAAAACAAAAAAAATATTAAGCAATTGTGACTTTGAGCTTCTTTGTGCTTGCTGCTCTTTACACACAGCCCAACTTGCAGCCCCAAATGAGAATGCTTCTTGGTCTGCTACATTTATCTCCAGGCATGATTTATATGTTCTATTTTCTCCAAATCAGTGATGGGAATGCATTCTTGAGGAATAAAAATAAATATGGGACAACTACACCCCATTAAACATTTTATCTGCTTGTAGAATTGGGAAGCAGGGGATTTCGTAGTGTCACACTTCTCAGAAGATTTGCAAAAAAATATATAAAACACTTGGAATCGTTTCAATGTATTCCAAAGCACTGCCAGCTAAATTACATGAATATGAAATGTTGCCTCCGACCTGCATGGCAACAACTTCTTCCACTTGTCGCAGGTGGCAATAGCTAGAGAATAGATAGGTTTGTGCTAATGCAAAGCTGGACGGCACACCAGTTTCAGTGGTAGTTTTGCTGGCATAAGGACTGCCAACTTCAGTGTACAATTTTGCACAGTAAACCAAACAGGTATCACAAGCAGGGATTCCAGAATCCAGGCACTTAAAACTCTAAGCTTGGCAACTGGCTGGATCCTGCATTGCCAAGAGAGCAAAGAAGAATGTCTTTTCTAGCTCCTATAAAATCTTGAGATCTCCTGAGGAGTTGTCATATTTTTGCAAACCCCAGCCACTATATAAAGCCACAGGAACAAAGTTTTTTATGTACCCGCTGACAAGAAGGGCAGATGGGGTGGAAGACAGACCCAAGAGTAGTTTTTGCCCCACCCTCCCCAGTAATAAGCAGTATTTTTGCCATTCATAGAACTGGGGTAGCTACTTTGCTTGTATTTGCTGGCAGACAAACAGGTCTGCACACCGTGTGGCAGATAAAGGCAGAGGGCTTTGCTCCCCCTACGAGTCATAGGCAGCTTTCCTGTTTTGCAAAAAGGCAGGGTCTTTAAACTGCAAGGATGGAGGCAGAGCAGAAGGCTTACCCTGACAATAGGCAGGGCACTTGTCCTATAGGTGACAAAGGGAAAGTTAAATTCCCTTGACTAAACAGGACTCATGATGGTGTCAAGAGGCAGGGGGATCCCTGACTGGGAGACACTGCAGTGGAATAGGAAGGTTACTGCTCATTCAGGTGGCTGCCATGAGGGACTGCCCCTTTAAGAAGCTGCTGCCTATGTGACAGCTGATTGGCAATATCTCCAGGGGCAGCTGGGGGGGGGGGCAGATATGTCAATATTCAAAGCAGCTCCTGATCTCTCAAAAGGGTAGTTCTGTTTGTGAGAGACCAAGGCTAGCTGATAGGCTTATGCAAGTTGCTGTGCTGCCAGTGTGGAGGTCCTCGCCTATCCAATCCAGGCAGTGCAGGAACAGAGCCCATGAGAAGAGGAGGAATCAGGTGCTCTCAGCCCCCCTCTCCTGTGTCTCCAAGGTCAATCAGGTGGCACAATAAGGCAGAGGTGATAGGAAGAGTGGGACTAGAGCCCCCTCCACATGCTTTACAATGAATGCTCTCTGCTGGTTCACATGTAGAGCTTAATAGGTAGGACCAGGGAGCAAAGACTTATCCTTTACCACCCAAGTGTTATCTCATACACACCCAATACAAAAATCACATACCATGTGACAGATCTGTTGTAAGGGAGAATCAGATCTCTGTGTATGAGAAAGAACTGATACGCCTTTAGATCCGACATAGGTGCCAATGCCTGATGGATCTAAAGGGTGTGATCAGACAGCAACATCTGGGAAGCATCCCACAGTCACTGGGAACCCATGCTGCTCCGCTATGGAAGCAGAGTTAAAAGACATGGGGGAAAGTCCAGTAGTAAACCTGTTCCAACAGGCCACGGATGGACTTTCCCCTGTCTGATCATGCAGGCACGCTCTCATGCCATTGGGATGGTCTGATCAAGACATCCTGGCTCAGTGTCTGTCAAGTTTCTGTCAGTCACACACAACTAGATTTGGGCTGGAACTCTAGCTTGTCTCTGGTGGGCACGGTAGTGTAACTGATATATTGGTTTCAATGCAAAATCTTATTATTATAGAACTCGTATCTTGAAAGGTCTAAAGCTGAAATCTAAAAATAATTCACAGTATGCGCATCATTGCATACTCCATAGGGGGCCCTCAGTGCGGAGGTGCGATTCTTCATTTATGCGCGTGGGAAACAAAGTGCCAACAAAACCCCAACTCACCCGCAGTTGCATCTGATCACACAGTGACGGGCTGTGCCCGCAGCTACAAAGGGCTGTGTGATCTCGCAACTGCATGTCAATTTTCCCTGGAGGCAATAGCCTTGCTTCCCCTCCTCTTCAACTGGTGTGTCCGACCGCAACCTCAGACTTTATTTTTTAATTTTGTTTACAAACAGCTGCAGTGTGTGGGAGGCTGTGATCTAGGAATAAAGATAGGTTTTAAAAAAATAATTAGGGCCGAACTTGCTGATACACATGCGTACAACTTCACATTTCATGTGTAAAATGGGGACTGATCTATTTTAAAATCTAACTGGACTATGTGAGGGAGGGGGGCTAAAACCTGCCTCATCCCCTGTCTTAATCTGGGTTTTGAAGCATTTTCCTCCTAGCCAGGCTCCAGGACTGCGGTTAGTTGGGGGAGAAAAACTGGAGCAGAGCAAGGAAGTGGTGAGATTTAGGTGTCCTAACTCAAGCACCCAATCGTTGTTTTTTAAAAAAATACCCCCCCCCATCCCCAGTGTAGGTTCCTGAGAAATGAGAAACAATCTTATGTGCCTATTCATGCCTAACTTTGCCCTCTATACAATTGAGAATTTTTGTTGCTGCTAAAATGGTGGTATTTCTTCCAAACAGTTTAACATTTGGCAGGGGGGATTCTTTTGTTGAGGATACAATTCCAGAGAATCATATTGCAGTTGAGTAGAAAACAACAAACTTCAGATGGGCTTGAATCCAAAAGAAAGGAATGAATACTAGAATAAGGAAGCTAAGTGGTTTTAATAAAAAAATACAAAATAAAAAACAACAAAATGAACAAAACAACTGGGAAAAAACTTTGGTTTCTTTTCCAACCCACATCCATACATAGAATGATAGTGTGTGTAGCCCTCACAGGACAGAGGTAAAAGATTTGCTTATACTCACTGGCAGACATGTAGTACTGGAGGATAAATGTTTTGCCCGCCCTGTGCTTTTAAGCTCCTTCTGGGAGGTTTTCAGTTCAATAGATTGTTGTGTGCTTAGACTCCACCATACTGTACCATTTCCCTCAAGGTATTTATGGAATGTAAGAGGAACATTAACCCCCCCTTACTTTTTTTCTTCATCAGTAAGTTCCTTTAACCAAAAGTTTTGAACAAAACTCAATCACTGTCTCCTTTTTTCCCATCTGGATGTGATTATTCCTCAGGAATTCTTATATTTGTGGCCAGCTCACAGACTTTAGACAATTTGTGACTTTTCTTGCCAACTTCTGAATCCAGATGCTAGGTAGAAAATGATAGTTTTCCTTCATATCTTGCATTAGAGCCTCCCAGAAGCAGCTGTTTTTTTACTGTTGAAAACAGAATCTGGGATGAGATGGACCTCTGGTCTGATCCAGCAGGCCTCTTGTGTTCTTAAATAATTAAATTTGCCCTATGTACTAGGTTGGAATGCCAAAAGCACAAATCCCTTTGCTTAATACTGGATCAGTGGTTGACCTCTGTTGATAACATTGTTACAGCTATTACAAGATATAGAAGAGGGAATCTCAATGAAAGCCCTTTAAAATGCATTGCCTTTTGCAGTTTAATCTCAACAGTACCCAAGCATAGTTTAAACTTTACTGAAAATTTCCACCCCCTGTTGAGGATTTTGCCCCTCTACTGAAATGCCCCCCATCTCAAATGGTGCATCTAGTTCTTGCATTGCCTTCTTCTCAGCCATCTTATCTAAGATGTGCAATGTTAGATGGGCTAATCCACAGAGCAGCTTCTTAATGAGGGAGTACATGCTGTTTCTATTCCAGGAGCCAAGAGAAGCAGTGGTAACAGTAAGAGATTGGCTCCACCCACTTGCTTATTAACAGTTACTCCCTCAGATTTTTAAATACACAGTTTGCTTCTGTCCTGCTCCTGACCCACCCCATGGGAATCATTGGTTGCTTTCTTTTCTCCAAAATTGAAATAATGTTATTATAGAAAATTCAGATAAATTGTGTTTGCTGCATTCCATGGATTTCCTTGTTGTCCTTCCATCTTTTTAAAGCTCTGATTTATGGTGATTGTTACATTTTCAGTCATAGCAATAGACCAATTTCACACTTGTGCTTTTCACCAAAATCGACATAATTCATTTTCTCTGATAAATTAACACAATTTCCTGCCAAGATAAGTGGTCAGAACAGACACTATGGCTGCCATGGGAGATCGGCTGTTTTGCATTGACAGAGTTTAGCTTCAGGGTTTTTTTTTAAAAAAATGGAGAGGTTCCTCCCCGTGTAACCACAGGGAGAAGTTGTCAGTCTTCCATAAGGAAATCCCATCTATGGCCAAAACAAGTGTATATGGCTGTAATGCACCTGCCTGTGAACTCAAAATACTGAACTTGTCCCAGGATGAGCTTGTGGTGAGTAATCTGAATTTCCCCTTTTTCTGTTATTTTTAAGACCCTTTGGATTTAACCCTAAGACTCAAGAAGCAAGCAGGCACCAGGAGACCCACTGGTAAGTACCACATTGTGAATTTCTGTGTTATAGCTAATCAAGAAGGCTGTGTAAAGCTGCAATTCCACGCATACCTACCTGGGAGTAAACTCCATTGAACATAGTGGGACCTACTTCTGCATAGGCATGCATTAGGTTACCCTTTGCTCTCGTTTGCAAGTATAATAATGTCAGGTAATATTTGGCAGCATCTAGTATGCATATAACTTTTTTTTAAAATGTCACTACTCTGCAGAAGCAGGATTGCTTTTCCTCTGAAGCAAAGACTGCAATGCTATGCACAGTTACCTAGGAGTAAGCCCTATGGAGTTCAGTGGGATTTATCACTGAATAAACATGTACAGGATTAACTTTATAGCCACAGTCAGCAGCACACTTATTTTGTAATCCCCCCCCCTCACAGTTCTACCAATTTAGTGTAGTGGTTAGGAGCGCGGACTCTAATATGGGAGAACCGGGTTTGATTCCCCACTCTCCACATGCAGTTGCTGGTGTGCCCTTGGGTCAGTTACAAGTTCTTTCAGAGCTGTTCTCTCATGAGCAGTTCTCAAAAGAGCTCTCTCAGCCCCGCCTACCTCACAGGGTGTCTGTTGTGGGATTGTAAGCCACTCTGAGACTCCTTTGGGTAGTGAAGGGTGGGGTATAGATCCCATCTCTCCTCCTCCTTCCATGGAAGTTGTTTGTTCATGTTG
This sequence comes from Gekko japonicus, assembly GCF_001447785.1. Taxonomy (NCBI): domain Eukaryota; kingdom Metazoa; phylum Chordata; class Lepidosauria; order Squamata; family Gekkonidae; genus Gekko; species Gekko japonicus. The sequence continues at coordinate 1,657,926 of NW_015174277.1, forward strand.
TGGTTCCATTGGTTTTAGTCAAAAATAAATTGCCACCTGTAACTCTCTCCTCTCCTTCCCACTGGGATGAAATTTTCAATGAATTCCCCTCCTCCAAGGAACCTTACTTGCTCAATTGCCGACAAAGCGTTCCCATTTTATGTGAATACTTTCCCGATAGTTCTCAATAGTTTTCTGAACCCCAATAATTTCCATGGTAATTGTCATAAAGATCTAGAATTTGACTGGGAAGCTTATTCTCAGTTCTCTGGCTGCAGCTTGTTAGTGTTTCCTGCAAAAAGGGGTGGGGTGGAGAACAACAATGGTGATCACCTACACCTCACAACTCAAGCCAGTTCAACCCATTATTAATGACCTACAACCCATGTGGTTGAGACGCTGAACTGCAGGCTGTGGAAGGTCGGTAGTTCAGCAGTTTGAGACCCGAGTGCCGCAAGATGGAGTGAGCTCCCCACTCTGGTCCCAGTTCCTGCAAACCTAGCAGTTCGAAAGCAAGAAATTGCAAGTAGATAAATAGGTACCGCTTCGGTGGGAAGGTAACAGCATTCCATGCAACTTGGTGTCTAGTCATGCCGGCCACATGACCACGGAAATGTCTTTGGACAGTGCTGGCTCTTCGACTTGGAAACGGAGATGAGCACCGCATCCCTAGAGTCGGATTCGACTGGCTTTCGAGCAAGGGAAACCTTTACCTTACAACCCATGCTGGATAGTAACACTTCCCTTACACACGCACTGGGGTGGTGGTGACCTTCTCTTGCTTACAGACAGCCTGTTCACCTAAAACGTCTCTCCCGCAATGATAGACTACTTAACAGTAACATGGAGAGACATGAACAATTTTGAATATTATTGTCATTTATTTTCTAATTTGGATTAGTTATAGTAATTGTTTGAAGAAAGTATTCGTATTAAGATTTTTTTTTCAATTTGGGACTCTTGATTAGTTCTTATCCCAAATACACATCCTTAGTAAATACGCTTTTGGATCGAGCTGCAAATCTGTTGGCCTTACTCCTTTCACTTCCAGTCATCTGAGGGTGGACTGCATGGGTTGGCTGTTGGCTTTTAAGCATACCGTTCGCAGCTTGGAATAAAATTGCCAATTAAATTTTACTCTTTGCAATTATAATGGGCGAAACACTGTATCACTTGCTGGCATTAGCAGCAGCCAGGGATCGCCAATGTTGAGACATATTCTATTTCTATATAATGGGTGGAAACAACCTTCATTATTGCAGCAATCTGTTGCCTTTTCCATCAGTGTTCCAACTTTTTGCCTTCTGCAGGAGCCAGTGAAGCTAACCCTGATGCGATCACTACTGTCTCCGGACCAGGGCTGCCTCATTAGTGATAACCTTCCTTGTGCAGAAATCATAAAGGAGCTGTCAATTAAGAAATCATCATAGTGGAGAAAATTATTGAGAGTAAATGTAATAGTAAATCTTTGGTGCCAAACCCAGAGCTTGATTAAGAATTGGATATTTAAAGATGATAGAAGATGGGAAAGGGCCTTAGGTATGGCAAAAACATGTCTCAATCTACTCAATAATTTACTGTGTCCTGGAAGATGAGAGAAAAAACAACAACTGTAATCTCATTATGGAACTTTTTTTTTTTTGGTAGTAACTTTGCAAAATCCTTGACTGGCAATAGCCTTTGCTGAAAATCACACAGTCAGATGCATTGATGTAGGTTGGAATCAGCCATGAAGCTCGCTGGGTAACTTGGGCCAGTCCTCTCATAGAGCTGACATGAAAAGGAAAATGTGCTGGGGGAAGGGGGAGAGGATGTCTGCCCTGAGCTTCTTGGAAGAAGGGCTGGATAAAAATCAGACAGGTAGACATAGACATTGTGCATGGAAATAAACATAGAAAGCAGTGTGAATCTACTCCATGTTTCATTAACCCTTTTGCAGTGTTGAAGAAAACCCCTTTAAAAAGAATTTTCCGCACTCAATGTGAATGCGTTCATCTGTATTTATACTGCTTGCTCTTAACTGAGATCACTGGCCCACAGGGATGGCCTTCATTACGTAGCCAAAGCTGCATGGGACTATGAAATAAGGTTGTTCTTCATGTGATCACTGGCAAATTAGGATCACCCATGTAACTAAACGGGGGACGGGGGGACAGGACAAGTTGATGCTTCAACAGAACAACCCTGCTATAATGCAGGACAAACAAGCAACCATTTTAAAAAAATGGAAAGGGATTGTGTTTTTAACACACTTAGTATAAAGGTCCATAATATTGTTCACACCAGTTGTCTTTCACTGTAAAAACAAAGATACAGATGTTCCTTAGGCCCCATTGCCTAAGTCAGTATGCTCCATTGACAGTCAGTATGGGGTAGTGGTTAGAGTGTCAGCTTAGAATCCTGGCGGGGGTAGGGTTGTCATCTCCAGGTTGGGAGATTTGTGGGTGGAACCTGGCAAGGACAGGGTCTTCAGTGGGATGCAATGCCACACCCTCCAAAGCATCCACTTTCTCCAGAGGAACTGATCTCTGTAGTCTGGAGATGAGCTGTAATTCTGGGGGATCCCAAGGTCCCACCTGGAGGCTGGCATCCCTAGATCTGAAAGACCAGGGTTCAAATCCTCATACTCTCAGCCTAACCTACCTCTTAAGCTTGTTTTGAGGATAAAATGGGAAAAGGGGAGCCAAGAAAATCACTCCAAGACCCATGGAGGAAAGGTGCGATAAAAATGTCCTAAACAGATCATATGTGCTCTGGAACATTTCTTTCCACTTTCCCTAAATGACACCTGTGACAGAAGCATAGAAAGAGTTACTAGCCAAAATCACTTCCACCACAACAGTTTAGAGGACTTCCACTATTATTATTTATTGAGAACATATGAAACCTTCCTTAGAGCTCAGTCTCACCTAGTTTAAAACAGGATTAACTGGATTTGCACACAGAATCTAGTTGTAGCAGAACTAGCTGCAGGAATGGGTGGATGAGGGCTTGATTCTGGAGATCAAATATGGAGGGAAAGCTACACAAAGACTTATTCAAGGCAGGAAAATGGGGAAATTTTGCCCAAAATAGGAAGGCTATTACATTCTGAAGACACAACAAGGATGACACAAGTCAGTACATCTACTAGGAAGAGGTAGGACTCCATTCTTTTCACAGCAAAATAGCAGACAAGGGTATGATCAGGTTATGAAATACTGGACTGCTGGTCTTGGTCACTATGAAAGTGCAGTATTGTTATTTATTAGATCATTATTACACATGAGAGGACTACATGAATGTCTATGGGGTAAAAACATGAGCATCTAAACTGAACTCTATCATGTCTCCCACTTAATTCCCCTGGTTTCGATTGGCAGACCCCAGTTTCTGCATATAAGGGAAAGGTGGACATGTACTTTATGCTGCAACTTGGATCCATGTTTTCTCCACTTAGGATGGCCAGTTTTGCAACATTAGGGCTGCAATCCTGAAAACACTTACCTAGGAGTAAGTTCTATTGAATTCAATGGGAGAGAGCCAGTTTGGTGTAGTGGTTAAGTGTGCGGACTCTAATCTGGGAGAACCGGGTTTGATTCCCCACTCTTCCACTTGCACCTGCTGATGTGACCTTGGGTCAGTCACAAGCTCTGGCACAGCTGTTCTGAAAGAGCAGTTTGTGTCAGAGTTCTCTCAGCCCCACCCACCTCACAGGGTGTCTGTTGCGGGGAGGAGAAGGGAGAGGAGTCTGTAAGCCACTCTGAGACTCCAAGTGAAGGGCGGGGTATAAATCCATTCTCTTCTTATTATTTGTGAGTAGACTTGCTTAAAATTGCCCCCCCCCCAGCAGTGTCATCCTAAATACAGTTATACTAAGTTTATAAGTCAATGGGCATAGGAGAGGGTAACTCTGCTTAGAATTGGGGATGCCACAATATTCACTGTGAATGAGTTCACCAGACAAATTTAGTATATTTGATGGTAGTGATTCTGGTGAGCTCATCCCCAGGTCAGTTAATTACTGCAGCAAATGTCCAAAACTACTTCCAAATTGGCTTTCAGCAGCCCAGTAGCCTTTGTGCTCACTAGTCGTACTCATTGTTTAACCTCTCTGCCTGATTAATAGGTGGCCGCAGCATCCTGATGAACCAGGTTGTTCCAGATTCAGGATGGACTGTGGGTGCATGAGCATGCGAATGAAAATGCATACCAAGACAGAAGCTGGGGGGGGGGGAGGTTTTCAGCTGTGTCCAGCGGCAAGACGATGGTGGGCTGTTTTAGGTTTGTTTGCTTGCTTGCTTTTGCCACTGCTTCCAGTCATTCTGCATGGAACTGCTGGAGGGGTTAAGTTGACATGGGTGTTATATTGCCAAACCTTGGGCAATTGGGCATTAAAAGCAGCGGCTATCCCAGGACTGTTCCCTTCTACCCCTTCGTAGATCTAAAGTACAGTGGTGCAGATTGAGTCCCCTCTCCATCCTCACACCCACATTTGTGCAGAAATAAGAAAGAAGTTTGGAAATTGGTGAGCCTAATTATGCTAATTGGAGAGGGGTCGATAGAGTACCAAATAGGGAGGGGGAACTATAACTCCCGTGGCCTTTGCAAAAT